>NC_052357.1:52498141-52657014 GCF_009727055.1 Benincasa hispida
GGCCCAACTATTCAATTACTATAGGATCATTTTGGCTATATATTTGAACTTGATCCACATTTATGTCACTACATAAAGTTCAAACTACATTAAATAGCCCCAGGACCTTAATTTATTGGATTCAAGATTTACAATTTAATAATAACTTTATCGAAAAAACAAAATAGAATATGTTTATTAATTTACAAAGTACGAGTTTAGGACATAAAATCCAACAGGTTTACTAGGAAAACTTGCATGTGGCAACGCATAATCCACCACCGCAATTTCATACCATTATTTCATCACATTCACAAACGCATCAAGTTTTGGTGCCATTGCCAGGGAGTATGGCAGTACATATTGCGCTAACAACAACTTTTATTATTCATTGCTGCTTTCAACCTCTATGCACTGCCCTCCTTTGGTAAGGCAAGAAGCGGGTGTCGTATGAGTGAAGGGCACGTTCCTGAGCCCAACTACGAACCAAAGATTGAAAGAACGTTCCGAAGAAGAAGAAGAAAACAACCGTCGACAACAACAAGAGAGAAATCCCAATATGGCAGACCAACCAGAAGACAGAGCAGCAAATACTAATAATATCATGGCAAACCCCATTCTCCTAGCGAACAACCGCAATAGACCCATCCGGGACTATGCGTCGCCCAACCTCTATTATTTCTCACCATGAATCATGAGGCCAGCCCTGGACGGTCAGACAGTTTGGTAGAAGGCATGGTGAGGATCCACACACCTATCTCCGTAGTTTTATTGAAATCTGCAAAACTTTTGTGTTCCCAAACATCTCAGTTGAGGAAGTTCAACTAATAATGTTTCCATTTTCATTATGTGACCAAGCAAGGAAATAGGCATATTCTCTCGAACCAGGGGAGATTACGTCTGGGGAATAAGTAGTGGAAAAGTTCATGAAGATGTACTTCCCCCTGACAGAGAACGCAAGAAGGAGGAAGTTGATTACAAATTTTGAATAGGATATTAACGAATCGCTCAGTGATGCCTGGGTGAGGTTTAAGAGATTGGTGAGAGATTTTTCGCACAATGGCTTACCCGATTGTCTCCAAAAGGAAATCTTTTATCACGGTTTGAACCCTGCATCGCAGACGGCTACCAATGCGGCAATAGCTGGAGGTCTGCTTGACAAAACGTTTGATGAGGCTAAAAATATTAAAGAAGGTGACGCAAGCAATGGGGCCATCGCATCCCTACAAAATCAAATGAATGCGATGATGAATCTAATACAAGGCATCGCAATCAATTGCCCAGGAATGCAAAGAAGGCAGGTCAACGCAATCGAGCAGACAAGCATAAGTTGTGCTAATCGTGGAGATTTGCATCCGATGAAAGAATGTTTGAGAAATCCGCATTCTGTTTACTTCGTAAAGAATAGTCCTTTCTCCAACACTTACAACCCTGGGTGGAGAAACCACCCCAACTTCGCATGGAAAAATCAACAACAAAATTATCGACCAATGGCGCAAAAAGAAGGGCCACCAGGATTTTTCCCGCGAACAAAGGGCAATCGCAAAATCAAGCTAGCAGTTCACAGGCGCCGCAATCTTCATCTCTGGAGTGCTTACTAAAGCAGTATATTGAGAAGAAGGAACAATACTCCAGAATAAAGTGACTTCAATTCGTAATCTCGAAATTCAGATAGGACAGATTGCGGGCGAGCTCAAAAGTAGACCACAAGAGGCATTGCCGCGTTCAACTGAGCTCCCGCGCAACCTAGAGAATACGGGAAATGAGCAATGTCAAGTTGTGACTTTGTGAAGTGGAAAAATTGTAGCGGAAGAGAAGAAGGAGCCAAGTCGGACTAATCCAGTTGCGATGGAACCCAAGACCCCGTTGACACAAGATGAACTAGAAGAAAATGAGACAATGGAACCAGAAGTTGCGTCCACTTCTAAGCCTATGGAACAGGGGAACCGTGAAAATACAGCTAACACCATTCCCAGAGACTTAAGAAGAAGAAAAATGATGAAGTGCAGTATCATTGCTTCATGGACATGTTAAAACAGCTGCACATCAACATCCCTTTCACTGAAGCGAATTAACAAATGCCAAGGTACGCTAAGTTTTTGAAGGACATGTTGACGAAGAAAAGGAGCATAGGGAAGTTCGCAACGGTGGTGTTAACGCAAAGGTCAAAAACTATTATTCCACCGAAAATGCGCAACCTCGGAAGTTTCATGATACCCTACTCAATTGGCAGGGTATATATAGGTCAAGCGCTTTGCGATCTCGGGGCCAGTATCAACTTAATGCCCCTTTCAATTTTCAAACAGTTGAATGTGGGGTAGTGGCGCCCACGATGATGACTCTCCAGTTGGTAAGATAGGTCTCGAGTTCATCCAGAGGGGAAGGTGAAGGATGTCCTGGTCTCAATTGACAAGTTTATTTTACCGGCAAACTTCATCATTCTCGATTATGAAGCGGACAAGGATGTACCCATCATATTGGGACGACCATTTTTATCCACTGGTCATGCTCAAATTGATGTGTACAAGGGAGAGATCACGCTGAGTGTGAATGGACAGAAGCTCAGGTTTTACATTATTAAAGCCATGAAGCATCCGAAAGAATAAGACCTAATAGATTCCGACAATGAACCTAGTTGTAACGAAGAAGAAGAGTCCGAAGATGAAAATGAAAGAGAGGATGCGACCGCATCCGTAGAAACCTGCAATGCGAATATGGAAACGATAACCAAAGAAGAAAAACTGACGTTGAATGAAGAGAGAAAAGCATAACAACCTTCTTTGGAACAACCACCCACTGTGGAATTAAAAACCTTGCCAAGCCACCTGAAGTATGTTTTCTTGGGGCAAAATGAAACTCTACCAGTTATAATTTCCTCTACGCTTCAAGAAGAACAAGAGAATGCGTTGCTGAGCATCCTAAAGAAGCATATAAAAGAAATAGGATGGACGCTAGTAGATATAAGAGGAATCAACCTCATATATTGAATGCACAGGATACGTCTCGAAGAAAACCAAAAAGGGTTGATCGAACCTCAACGCAGACTAAACCCTGCAATGAAGAAGGTTGTGAAAAGAAAGATAGTCAAATGATTGGATGAGGGCATTATTTATCCAATCACTGATAGCACATGGGTCAGTCCCGTGCAATGTGTGCCCAAAGGGAGGAATGACGGTAGTTCCAAATGCAAATAATGAACTAATACCAATGAGGACCGTCACTGTCTAGAGGATCTGCATGGACTACTGTAAACTCAATGTGGCAACGAAGAAGGATCATTTCCTCTTACCTTTTATTTACCAGATGTTAGACCGCCTAGCAGGAAATGATTACTTCTACTTTCTAGATGGGTATAAGGGCTACAACCAGATCATGATTACTCCTGAAGACTAAGAGAAAACCACATTCACCTGCCCCTATGGGACGTTTGCTTGCCGTTTGGGTTAAGCAATGCGCCGAGCACATTCTAGAGGTGCATGATGGCCATCTTCTCTAAGTATCTTGAAGATTTAGTGGAAATTTTTATGGACGACTTCTCGGTTTACGGGTAAACATATGAAGTCTGTTTGAACAATTTGGAGAAGATACTACGGAGATGTAAAGAGACAAATCTTGTGCTAAACTGGGAGAAGTGCCACTTCATGGTGAATGAAGGTATTGTGCTCGGGCACAAAGTCTCCAAGGAAAGGCTAGAGGTGGATAAGTCGGAGATATGAGCCATTTTGAAAAGCTTCCACCACCAGTAAATGTGAAGGCTGTCAGGAGTTTCCTGGGACATGCAGGATTTTATCGTCGTTTTGTGAAGGACTTTTCGAAGATTGCTCGACCATTTAGTGTATTATTGGAGGCCGAGAGAACGTCTGACTAATGAACAATGCCTCAATGCATTCAAAATATTGAAGAACGCATTGATAGCCGCACCTGACTGGACAGAGCCGTATGAGCTGATGTGCGATGCTAGCGGTTATGCGATGGGGGCAGTTCTAGTGCAAAAGAAGAAAACAATGCTACACCCCATGGCATAGGCGAGTAGAACCTTGAACCCTACCCAAACGAATTACACTACCACTGAAAAAGAACTTCTTGCGGTGATCTTTATGTCAGAGAAATTTAGAGCTTACTTGCTGGGATCCAAAGTGATCGTTCACACCGACCACTCGGCAATCAAATATTTAATGACAAAGAAAGATGCAAAGCTGAGGTTGATTCGATGGGTTCTCCTCCTTCAAGAATTCAACATGGAAATCATTGATTGCAAGGGGACGGAGAACCAGGTTACGGACCATCTATCAAGATTAGAAAATCCGAAAGTCGACCGCAACCAGTCGAAGGTGAACGCAACTTTCCCAGATGAGAACCTATTCAAAATTGAAGAGTTACCATGGTACGCAGATGTGGTCAATTATCTGGTTTGTGAAATCTTTCCTAAGAACTACACAGCCCACCGAAAGAGGTGGCTTAGACTCGAATGTAAATCCTATTATTGGGACGAGCCAAATCTTTACAAGAGAGGGGCAGACCAGATCTTGCGTCTATGTGTACCAGAGACTGGTCACCAACGCATATTATCCCAATGCCATGACTCACCGTATGGTGGACATTTTGGAGGCCAATGCACAACAGCAAAGGTGTTACAAAGTGGATATTTTTGGCCAACTTTATTCAAGGATGCGAGAGACTATTCAATGAAATGTGACAGATGCCAACGCACGGGAAACATTTCATGGAAGAATGCAATGCCAATGAATATTATCTTAGAGTTGGAGCTATTCGACGTATGGGGCATAGAATTTATGGGACCATTCCCACCATCAAATGGTCATAACTACATTCTGTTGGTCATCGATTATGTTTCCAAATGGGTTGAAGCGGTATCGTGTGCTGCAAGCGATGCGACGATAGTCTCCAAATTCTTGCAAAGAAATATCTTCACTCGTTTTGGCACCCCACGTGCCATAATAAGTGACGAAGGCTCCCACTTTGTCAATGGCATCATCAAAATTGCTGCTCAGGTATAATATCCTCCATAAGGTCGCCACCGCATACTTTCCATAGACAAACAACCAAGCCGAGGTATCCAATAGGGAAATCAAACTGATCCTAGAGAAGGTGGTGAATCCATCATGCAAAGATTGGGCCATGAAGCTGGACGATGCCTTGTAGGCATACAGGACCGCCTATAAAACACCTATAGGTATGTCCCCGTATGCGTTGGTGTTTGGAAAGGCATGCCACTTACCGCTTGAATTGGAGCACAAAGAAATGTGGGTAGTGAAGAAGCTCAATTTTGATTTGAAGATCGCAGGGGAGGCAAGGAAACTTCAGTTGATTGAGCTAGACGAATGGAGAACTCAAGCATATGAAAATGCCAAGATCTACAAGGAGCGCGCAAAACGTTGGCATGACAAACGACTATACGAGAAGAATCTCCAAGTTGGACAAAAGATCTTGTTATACAATTCTCGCTATGACTTTTTCCCAAAAAATTAAAGTCACGATAGACCGGTCCATTTATAATCAAAGATGTATTCCCGCATGGAGCGGTTGAGTTAACCAATGAAGACGGGACTAACGCATTCAAAGTCAACGGACAAAGAGTCAAGATATATCACGGAGGAGACTTGCATTATGAGAAAACCTCCGTGGACCTGAGAAATTCCTGACCGAAGAAGAAATGAGCAGTCCCTGCGATAGTACGCGAATCAAACTCATCAGGGATGAAATTTTTTGAAGTATCCTTTTATATCTTTATTTCATGAACTCACTCAACCTTTTTATATATTTTTTCTTACATCACCATTTCAAAAAAAAAAAAATTATCAACTCTGTCTTTTATATTTTTTACCCTCTCGATTTTTCAGCAACAATCGTGGTAAACGATTGCGGTGGAACTACGCGATAAACGACAAAACTCAACCAGTTCGTTCAGCCCATTGCACTCGAAGAAATCCGCTCGCCGCAAAGAAGGATGCGATCACAGATGATGCAGGCAACAGAGCAAATTTGGGGGTTGTATCTTTCTTTGACTTTGTTTATTCCAAATTTTGCATTCTCGCATCTCATTTTTAACTTTGATAATTTTATCAACGCATCCTCTTTAGTTGGTGCAATCATTAAATATAGATTACTCTAGTTAGTCACCACATTTTTTTTTCCATACCAATTATGATTTCAATGATGAAACGCATGCCTCTATTTCTCATCGCATGTACTAGAATCAACTTAATTTTAGGACAATCAATTCATGAAATATTTATAGAAGTTAGTGGTCCACCATCTTTCTTTCAAACTGACTTTTACGAAACTTCCTAAGAGCATCACGTGAATTCTTTCATTCTATCAGCAATGAGGACGTTGCTACGTTTAAATTTGGGGGTGCCAGTTTTTATTTTCAACCTTGCTACCTTTAGACATTACAACAACAAAAAAAAAATAATAATAACATTGAATCGGATCCTACTTGTAGTTGGATGTTCACATGACACCCGTGGGGTTAAGACAAAACGAAGGTAGGAATCGTGATCAACTCATAAATCAAGTGATCGCAACTCCGCTACCAAATGGGCATGAGTTTAGACTGAGAAGAAGCTCCTTGCTCGTAGTTGGATGCTTGCATGACACTCGTGGCGGCAAGCCAAAACGAAGGCTAGGCACTTAGATCAACGCAAGGTCCCAAAAAGAATATCTAAACGGTGCAAGGATAAAAATCATTTGGAAACACCCCGGTTGAAAAAAGTTTTGAAATAAATTATGCGATGTCCTGGAAACAAGTAAAGTCTTTTTAAAGGTTAAACTTGTGGTCCCTAAAATTTAGAAATATTTTAAGAAGAGACCAGGATAGAAATTAAGGAGATTTTGGTTCAAAAGATTTGAATAAGACACCTTGAGAAATCTAGGTAAGGAGAAAGTGGCTGACTCTCTAAAGAAAATCTTTAGTTTATGCTTGAGGACAAGTATTGTTTTAAATTTAGGGTGTGATAATGGGTAGAAATGCACGTTATTACAATGCAAAGATATAAAACAATGTGGGAATGTGACGGTAAAAAATATGCAAAATCGTGTCCAAAAGAATTAAGTAAAGAATATTGTGATCGCATGCGCCCATTGCATTAAAGCATCTAATTTACTTGTTTTATGCAGGAAAAATGCGTTGGTGCAAAGCAAATTGCTATACAAGGAATTCGGCGACCGAACGCATTGGAAGATTGCAACCGCAAAGTTATGTGATCATATGCGCTCGCAAAAAATTTGCTCAAGAAGGTGGCCACATAAAGACAGCACATCAAGGTGAAAGCATAATAAATCATGATGAGATGGAAAGCTGATGACGGTCGAATCCAAATTTAGTTAACAAGCCGTTAACGACATACTGTAGCAAGTACATTCAACCTTTTGGGGACCATTAATCGACGCATCAGACAGAAGATTTAAAGACCTCTTATCATTGCAATCATTATAGAGAAAAGCTCTTCACCCTAAAGCTCTATAAATACCGAAGGCCAGCACCGTTAAACGAGTTCTAATTCTACACAGTTCGCCATATACATAGAAAATAGAATATACAAGTAGTTATCCATTAGTCTATAGTTGTTCATATACTTAGAGGCGTAGGCAAGCGAAGAGAAGAAGACACCGAGAGATCACTCTTGAATAGCTCGAAAGACTACTGGGAGGTGCTGCAAATGGAGAGAGGGCCGACACTTGCGAGAGCAAGGATATTCTTCTGGATAGAGTAGAGTAAACAGACAGTGTAAAAGCCTCGGGACGCAAGACATTGCTACTGGGCTTCTTATCCCTACTTTCCATTTTTTTTTTATTCTGACTTTATTTGTAAAATGGAATTTACATCTCAACATCTGCTCAATCTCTTCACATTTCACATGAGTATCTAAATTTCTGAATGGGTTGAGAAGCACTTAGCTAGCATGACCTAAGATCTTCACTTTATGTGATCATCTTGTCTTATGTATGCGTTCTTCACCCTTTAGAGATACTTGAGAGAGTAGTCTAAAGAAAGAACCTAGACTTGAAAGAGTCAAGTTAGAATCTAAGCTTGAGAGAGTCAGATTAGAACCGCATAAGCAAGAGATAGATACTTTGAGATAAATTCTGTTTTCTATTATGCATCGCATGCAACCTAGAAATAGGATATGATAGTATGCGGTCACCTTGTGTATGTGTGTATCATTCATCATTGTATAGACAAGAATAGAGGCTAGACAGAAGTCCTATCGACATTATCGTATACATCGCATGCGTCCTAAAATTAGGAACTATGGCATTTGCATTGAGAGATGACATGTTGTTGTGTGTGTGTAGCATGATTGCATAACTTAAACACAATCTTAGGAAGTGTTAGCTAAAATCCCTTCTCAACCCGTTCCCCGCATACTCATTGTAACTTTCACTATCATCAACTCTTTACTCAATTCTGCCGCATAGGATCTATACTTAAAACAACACATCAACCACTTATTTTTATTTTTCACCGCAAAGGAATCAAAATTTACCAACACATAATATCTCAGTAGTCCTTGTATTCGACCCTGGACTTACCAGGAAACCTAGTAAGATTTATACTTGGGTTTTACTAGGAAAACTTGCATGTGCAACACATAATCCACCACCGCAATTTCATACCATTTTTTCATCACATTCACAACGCATCACCTTTTAGACATGGAATTCATTTGTCAAAGGAACTATGTCCTAAGACACCTCAAGATGTTAAGGAAATGGCAAGAATACCATATGCATCTGCAGTTGGGAGTTTGATGTATGCAATGCTATGTACACGTCCTGACATATGCTTTACAGTTGGAATTGTCTGCAGGTTCCAATCCAAACCAGAACCCAGTCATTGGATTGCTATCAAGAACATCCTCAAGTATCTAAGGAGAACGAGGGACTATATGGTTATGTGTGGACCAAAGGATTTGATCCCTACAAGATACATTGATTCTGATTTCTAGACTAACGTAGATTCTAGGAAATCTACTTCAGGATCAGTTTTCACTCTCAATGGAGGAGACAGGAGAAGCATTAAGCAAAGTTGTATCACTGACTCCACAATGGAAGTAGAATACATGGCTGCATGTGAAGCTGCTAAAGAAGCAGTATGGCTATGCAAATTCTTGGCTGATTTGGAAGTAGTTCCAGATATGCACCTACCTATAACTCTATATTGTGACAATAGTAGTGTTGTTGCCAACTCGAAAGAACCAAGGAGTCATAATTGTGGAAAACATATTGAGAGAAAGTACCATCTCATTAGAGAGATCGTACGCCGAGGAGATGTGATTGTCACAAAGATAGCCTCTGAAGACAACCTTGCTTATCCATTTACAAAGGCCCTCTCAACTAAAGTGTTCGAGGGCCACCTAGTTGGACTAGAACTCCGAGTTTAGCCAATTAATCTCGGATCGTTGGAGCCCATGATCTGTAGGTCGGCAAGGTTCCCCTACTAGCTCGTAAATGAATTAGCTTTAGAGCAGCATGATAAGTTAATTTGAAATGTTCAAATTAGACTTAAACGGAATAGGAGAATTTATATTTAAATATGATTTAAATATATGAAGGTGGATTTGTGTAAAAATCAATTTAATATTTGATATTAAACTAATTAGAATTAATTGAATTATTTAAATAATTATTTATTGATTTTCTTAGAAAATTAATTTATGAAATTAGTTTTACAAAATTAATAATATTATACAATTACATCAAATAAATAAACATTATACATTTAAGATCTATCAACTCAATATATTCACCAAAAATCCATATGTTCAACTATGAACACTCCTCACAAATTACAACAATATTTCTCTTTCACATGTACATGCACAAAATAAATCTCAACTATTGCTCTTGTATACAAAACTCAACTTTCAACAAACACAAAAATGACAAATTGTTTAATAAAGAACCTCTCAACAAAGTACATTATTTAATCTATACATTGAGCTTTGAAGTCTAAAGATCGAGAACTAAGGGTCAGGCAAGCCATGTTTAAGCAAGTCAACCTGCAAAATAGGATAAAGGGCGATAACATCAAATTTCAAAATATATAAATAAGTGTTAAAATACAACAACGTAATCCAACCTACAAAAAGTTCAATAATTATGGTTAACAACGTAATCCAAACATCGTTAACTTTGTTGGATAGTGGCTCCAATCCCTTGAAATCTTTGAATTGAACATTGATAACGGGCAGAAATGCACATTATTATAGCACAAAATTATAAAACAATGCAGGATTGCGATGGTAAAAATATACAAGATTGCGTCCAAAAGCATTAAGTTCACAACATTGTGATCGCATGCGTCCATCGCATCAAAATAGCTAACTTATGTATTTTATGCAAGAAAATGCATTGACGCAAGGCGGAAATGCGATCCAAAGAAATTAACGTCCTAGCGCATGAAGAGATTGCAACCGCAAGGCTATGCGATCGTTTGCGCTCGCGAAAATCTGCTCAAGAAGGTGGCTGCATAGAGCCGGCGCATCAAGGTGGGTGCATCTGGGTGAAAGCTTAATAAATCACGATGGGATAGAAAGCTGATGATGGTCGATTCCGAATTAAGCTGACAAGCCGTTAATGACCTACTGTAGCAAGTACACTCAACTTTTCGATGACAAATATTCAACGCATCAGCCACAGAATTAATGACATCCCATCAGTGCAATCATAAGAGAGAAGAAGCTTCTCACCCTAAAGTCTATAAATACCGAAGGCCACCTTCAGTCAAGGAGTTCGCTCAGTTTATAGAATTTACCATATAGATAGAAGTAGCCCTATTCATAGTTTTTCTTTCACTTAGAAGGCGAAAGCGAGTGAAGGGAGATTATACTGAGAGATCATTTCAGTGAACTCGGAAGAGTGCCGGGAAGTGTCGAAACCAGAGAGAGGGCCAACTCTTGCGGAAGCAAGAACATCTTTTGGGCAAAATAGAGATAACACAGTGTAAAAGCCTTGGGAAGCAAGGAATTGCTACCAGGCTCTCTGCCCTTATTTCCATTGTCATTTTTTACTCTGAACTTATTTATAAAAATGGAAATTGCATCTTTATATCTATCCACTCTCTGTACATTACGCATGAGTAGCTAAATCTGTCGAATGGGTTGAGAAGCACTTAGCTAGCATAACCTGAGATCTTCATTCTATGTGATTATCTTGTATTATGTATGACTCATTCATCCATTAGAGATACTCGGAAGGGTAGTCTAAGGATAGAATCTAGGCTTGGAAAAGTTAGATTAGAATCTAGGCTCGGGAAAGTTAGATTAGAACTGCATAATCAAGAGATAGAAGCTTAGGAATAAGTTCTATTTGCTATTAACGCATCGCATGCACCCTAGAGATAGGATATGATTGTATGTGGTGGCCTTGTCCTTGTATGCATCGTCATCGCATAGGCAAGAAGTAGAGACTTAGGAATAAGTTCTATAGACATTATCACATTCATCGCATGCGTCCTAAAATTAGGAGCTATCGCATTTGCATTGGAAAATGCTTTGTTGTCGCATGAGTGTAGCATGATCGCATAGCTTGAACACATTCTCGAGAAATGCTAGCTAAAGTCCTTCTCAACTCGTTCCTCTGCATACTTAGTGTATCTGTCGTATAATTACTCTTTTCTCAAATCCGCCGCATACTTTTTATATCTTAAACAACAAACCAACCAAACCATTGATTTAATTGTTACCACATAGTGATCTAAAGTTACCATCGCATATTGTCTTCCTTAGTCCCTGTGTTCGACCTAGGCTTACCAGGCAACTCAATAGGATTTATACTTGGGTCTTGCTAAGAAAACTTGTTTGCACAACGCATATTCCACCATCGCATTCTACTCCATTATTTCATCGCATAAAATAATGCATCAAGTTTTTGGCACCGTTGTCGGGGACTTCGGCAATACATTGTGTTAACGGTAATTTTTTTATTTTCTTTGCAGCTTTCAATCTTTGGCGAGTTACGACCCAGAGATTGAAAGAATGTTCTGACGAAGATTGAGAGACAGCCACCAATAACAACAACAATAAGAGAAAGATAACATGGCGGAACAACTAGGAAATGGAGCACCAAATGAAAATAATGTCATGGCGAATCCCATCCTATTGGCGAACGACCGCAATAGGCCCATTTGGGACTATGCGTCGCCCAACCTCTACGATTTCTTCCCAAGAATCATGAGGCTCGCTTTTGATAGATCGATATTCGAAATGAAACTCGTGATGCTGCAGATGATCTAAACTTTCGGACAGTTTAGTGGTAGGCGTGGCGAGGATCCACACGCCCACGTCCAGAGTTTCATTGAGATCTACAACACTTTTGTGTTCCCTAACATCTCCACTGAGGAGGTTCAACTGATTTTGTTTCTATTTTCATTGTGTGACCAGGCACGAAAATGGGCTTATTCTCTCGAACCAGGGAAGATTACATCATAGGAGCAAGTAGTTGAGAAGTTTATGAAGAAGTACTTCCCTCCGACGGAGAACACCAGAAGAAGGAAGTTGATCACCAATTTTGAATAGGATACAGACGAATCGCTCAGTAACGCTTGGGCGAGGTTTAAGAGGCTGGTAAGAGATTGCCCGCCTAACGGCTTACCACACTGCTTACAGATGGAGATGTTCGACCGCAAATTGTGCAACTTGTGGTGAAGGACATCAAATGGAGGAATGCCTGAAAAACTCACAGTCGGTGTATTTTTTGAAGAATAATCCATTTTCTAACATGTATAACCCTCGGTGGAGAAACCACCCCAACTTCGCGTGGAAAAATAAACAGTGAACTTTTCAATCAGTGGCGCAAAAAGAAGGGCCACCCGGATTTTTTCCGCGAACCAACGATCAAACGCAAAATCAAGCCTGTAGTTCAAAGGTGTTGCAATCTTCCTCTTTGGAAAGTTTGTTGAAGCAATATATTGAAAAGAACGAAACAATGCTTCAAAACAAAGCGACGTCTATTCGTAACTTGGAAATTCAAATAGGCCAGATTGCGGGCGAACTCAAGAATAGACCGCAAGGGGCCCTGCCGAGTTCAAGGGAACTCCCGCGCAACCCAGAGGGTACGGGGAAAGAGCAATGTCAAGTTGTGATGTTGCGTAGTGGAAAGACTGTGGCGGGGGAGAATGAGCTTAGCCAGACTGCTCCAATTGCGCTGGAACCAAAGATTGCATTGACTCGAGGAGAAACAGAGAAGAAAGATGCGATGGAACTAGAGATTACTTCCACCTTGGAGTCGAAAGAATAAGGGACCATAAGAATACAACTACCACCATTCCCCCAGAGACTCAAAAAGAAGAAAAATGATGAGGTACAGTATCAACGCTTGATGGATATGCTAAAACAGTTGCATATTAACATTTCGTTCATTGAAGCAATTGAACAGATGCCTGCATATGCAAATTTTCTAAAGGATATGGTGACAAAGAAGAGAGGCACTAGTAATTTCGCAATGGTGGCTTTGACGTAGAGTTCAAAATCTATATCCCATCAAAAATGCGCGACCTTGGGAGTTTCACTATACCTTGCTCCATTGGAAAATTATACATTGGTCAAGTGCTATGCGATCTCGGGGCCAGCATTAACTTGATGCCCCTGTCAATTTTCAAGTAGTTGAATGTGGGGCAACTCGCCCACAACGGTGACTATTCAATTAGTAGATAAATATCTTGTGTATCCAGAGGGGAAGGTGAAGAATGTTCTAGTTATAATCGACAAATTTATATTACCAGCACACTTCATCATCCTGGACTACGAAGCAGACAAAGATGTGCCCATCATCCTGGGGCGACCATTTTTATCTACCAGTCGCGCCCAGATTGATGTGTACAAAAGAGAAATCACGCTGAGCGTGAATGGACAGAAGCTCAAGTTTGATATTATCCGAGCCATGAAATATCCTGATGAAGAAGACCTCAATGAATCTGACGATGAACAAAGTTTGAATGATGAAGAGAAGCTTGAAGATGAAAATGAAGATGAGGATGTGATTGCATCCATTGTAGCATGCAATGCGATCACAGAAAAAACAACCAAAGAAGATGAAATGATCGCATCCCAAGAAGATAAGCTGACGGTGAATGAAGAAAGAAAAACAACAAAACCATCCTTGGAACAACCACCAACAATAGAGCTGAAGACCCTTCCTAACCACCTGAAGTATGTGTTTCTGGGGAAAAATGAAAAGCTACCTATAATCATTTCCTCAACACTTAATGAAGACCAAGAAAATGCACTGCTGAGCATTATGAGAAAGTATGTAAAAGCATTTGGCTAGACACTTGCAGACATTAGAGAAATCAGCCCTGCATACTGCATGCATAGAATTCGTCTCAAAGAGAATCACAAAGGATTGATCGAACATCAACGCAGACTCAACCCTGCGATGAAGGATGTCGTAAAGAAGAAGATAATCAAGTGGTTAGACGTGGGAATTATCTATTCGATAGCCGACAGCATGTGGGTTAGCCCTGTGCAATGCATACCGAATAAAGGAGGGATGACGATAGTCCCTAATGCAAATAACGAACTGATACCGCAAAGGACCGTCACGGAATGGCAGATTTGCATGGACTATCGCAAATTAAATGTGGCAACAAAGAAGGATCATTTCCCTTTGCCTTTTATCGACCAAATGCTAGATCGCGTAGCTAGAAATGACTTCTACTGCTTCTTGGATGGGTATGCCGGCTATAACCAGATCATGATTGCTCCAGAAGGTCAAGAAAAAACCACATTCACCTGCTCGTATGGAACATTTGCTTTTTGACTCATGTCATTCGGCCTCTGCAATGCGTCGAGCACTTTCCAAAGGTTTATGATGGCCATCTTTTCTGAATATCTCGAAGACTCTGTAGAAATATTCATGGACGACTTCTCTGAGTATGGGCAAACATATGAAGTCTGTCTTAACAACTTGGAGAAGATATTGAAAATATGTAAAGAGACGAACCTCGTACTTAATTGGGAGAAATGCCACTTCATGTTGAAGGAAGGCATTGTGCTTAGGCACAAGGTCTCCAAGGATGGATTGGAAGTGGACAAGGCAAAAATTGAGGCAATTGAAAAGCTCCCACGTCCAGCGAGTGTAAAGGCTGTTAGGAGCTTCTTGGGACATGCTGGATTTTATAGACGTTTTGTCAAAGACTTTTCAAAGATTGCACGAACACTGAGTGTGTTAATGGAGGCAGATAGAAAGTTTGACTTCGATGACCAATGCCTCAACGCATTCATGATTTTGAAGAACTCATTAACGACCGCACCTGTGTTGATCGCACTAGACTGGACACAACCCTTTGAATTAATGTGTGATGCAAGCAGTTATGCGATGGAAGTAATGTTGGCATAGAAGAGAAAAACAACACTACATCCCATCGTATATGCGAGTAAAACCTTGAATCTTGCTCAAACAAACTACACTGCCACAGAAAAAGAATTGCTTGTGGTGATATTTGCGTTGGAGAATTCAGAGCTTATTTGCTGGGAACTAAAGTACTCATTCACACTGACCACTTGGCGATAAAATATTTGATGACAAAGAAAGATGCGAAGCCGAGATTGATTAGATGGTTTCTCATCCTCCAGGAATTCGATATGGAAATCGTTGATCACAAGGGGATGGAGAACCAGGTTGCGGACCATTTATCCAGATTAGAAAATCCAGAAGTTGACCGCAACTAGTCAGAAGTGAGTGCAACGTTCCCAGACAAGCAGCTATTTAAGATTGAAGAATTACCATGGTATGCAGACATCGTAAATTTTTTGGTTTACGAGCAATTTCTCGAAGATTATACCGACCACCAAAAGAGGCAGCTCAGACATGAATGCAGATCATATTATTGGGATGAGCCAAATCTTTATAAGAGGGGGTCAGATCAGATTCTACGACTGTGTGTATCGGATGCTACTCACCAACACATATTATCACAATGTCATGGCTCGCCATATAGAGGGCACTTCGGAGGCCAACGCACAACAGCGAAAGTATTACAAAGTGGGTATTATTGGCCAACACTATTCAAGGATGCAAGAGACTACGCGATGAAGTGTGGTTGGTGCCAACACATGGGTAATATTTCATGGAAAGATGCGATGCCCATGAACATCATTTTAGAACTGGAATTGTTTGATGTCTGGGGTATTGACTTCATAGGACCATTTCCACCATCGAATGGTCACAAACATATTCTGTTAGCCATCGATTATGTTTCCAAGTGGGTAGAAGCGGTAGCAAGCACCGCAAGCGTGTGGCGGTAGTCTCCAAATTCCTGAAGAAAAATATTTTCACTCGTTTTGGCACTCCACGTGCCATAATAAGTGAAGGCTCTCACTTTGTTAATCATATAGTCAACAACTTGCTGCTCAAATATAATATCCTCCATAAAGTGGCCACCGCGTACCATCCACAGACGAATGGTCAAACTGAAGTGTCCAACTGGGAAATCAAGATGATATTAGAGAATGTGGTAAAGCCTTCACGAAAAGATTGGGCAACAAAGTTGGATGATGCACTATGGGCATACAGGACCACATATAAGACACCTATAGGCATGTCTCCATATGCATTGGTGTTTGGTAAAGCATGTCATTTACCACTTGAGCTGGAGCACAAAGCGCTGTGGGCGGTGAAAAAGTTTAACTTCGACTTAAAGGCAGTAGGGGAAGCAAGAAAACTCCAATTGGTCGAGCTAGATGAATGGAGAATGCAAGCTTATGAGAATGCCAAAATTTACAAAGAACGAGCAAAATGGTGGCATGACAAACAGCTATGCAGGAAGAATCTCCATGTCAGACAAAAGGTCTTACTTTTCAATTTGCGGATATGGCTCTTTCCCGGAAAATTAAATTCACGTTGGTCTGGACCCTTTATAATCAAATAAATATTCTCGTATGGTGCAGTTGAACTGATTAATGAGGAAGGGACCCGCACATTCAAGGTTAATGGGCAAAGAGTCAAGACATATTACGGGGGTGATTTTCATCGGGAAAAGACCTTTGTACACCTGAGAAATCCGGAATGAAGAAAAATTGAGTGGCCCCTACATTGGCATGCGACAGAAAATCATCAGGGGCACAAGTCTTTTGGAATATCCTTTTCTTACCAATGATTAATGAACCCTCACTACTCCTTTTTCTTTTAACTGTTATCGTATTTTTATCTAAAAAAAATGGCGCGCCGAAAAATTTTGTTAACTTTGTTTTTTTATTTGACCCTTTCGATGATTTCGTTGCAACGATCATGGTGAATGATTGCGGAGGCGCTACACGAAAGACGCAACTACTTTATTCCGTCACCGCAATCGAAAAGAGCAGCTCGCCGCAAAGAAGGATGCGTTCACAAATAATGCGGACGACAGAGCAAATTTGGGGGTTGTATCTTTCCTTGACTTTATTTATTCCAAATTTTGCTCTATCACATCGTATTTTAACTCTAAAAATTTTATCATCGCATCCTCTATAGTCGGCACAATCATTTATCATTGATTAATTTAGTAAGTCACCGCATTATTCCTCCTTGCCAATTATGATTTCAATGATGAAATGCATGCTTCTATTTTTTTGTATATACTAGAGTCAACTTAATTTTAGGACAGTCAACTCATGAAATATTTCTAGAAGTTAGTGGTCTGCTAGTTTTCTTTCAAAACAAACTTTTTACGAAACTTCCTAAGAGCATCGCATGACTTCTTTTAATCTTTCAGCAATGGGGACATTGCTGCGTTTTAAATTTGGGGGTGCGGTATTCATTTTCAACCTTGCTATTTTTAGGTTAAAAAAAATATATGTCTATAACGTTGCGATCAAATCCTACTCATAGTTGGATGTCCACATGACACACGTGGGGGTAAGCCAAAACGAAGGTAGGAATCGTGATAAACGCATAAATAAAATGATCGCAACTCCGCACCAAACGGGCATGAGTTTAGACTGAGAAAAAGCGCCTTGCTCATAGTTGGATGTCCACATGACACACGTGAAGGCAAGCCAAAACGAAGGCTAGACACTTGGATTAGCGCAAGGTCATAGAAAAAAAACAATAATAATAATAATACATGTCTAAAATACGCAAGGATAAAAATCATTTGAAACCACCCCAGTTGGAAAAGTTTTTTTTTATGAAAAAAATCATGCGATGCCCTGGAATCTAGTAAAGTCTTTTTAAAGGTTAAACTTACAGTCCCTAAATTTTAGAAATATTTTAAAAGGCCTGGATAAAAATTAAGGAAGTTTTGGTACATTTTGAATAAGGCATCCTTGAGAAATCTAGGAAAGAGAAGG
Source organism: Benincasa hispida (assembly GCF_009727055.1). Classification (NCBI taxonomy): domain Eukaryota; kingdom Viridiplantae; phylum Streptophyta; class Magnoliopsida; order Cucurbitales; family Cucurbitaceae; genus Benincasa; species Benincasa hispida. Next base: position 52,516,414 of record NC_052357.1, read on the forward strand.
CGACCGACTTTCTAAAGAAAATATTTAGTTTATGCTTGAGAACAAGCATTGTTTAAATTTGGGGGTGTGATAACGGGCAGAAATGCACGTTATTACAGCGTAAAATTATAAAACAATGCAGGATTCCAACGGTAAAAATATACAAGATTGTGTACAAAAGCATTAAGTTCACAACATTGCGATCGCATGCGTCCATCGCATTAAAACGGCTAACTTATGTATTTTATGCAGGAAAATGCGTTGACGCAAGGCAGAAATGCGATCCAAAGAAATTAACGTCCGAACGCATTAAGAGATTGCGACCGCAAGGCTATGCGATCGTTTGCGCTCGTGAAAATCTACTCAAGAAGGTGGCCGCATAGAGTCGGCGCATCAAGGTGGGCACATCTAGGTTAAAGCTTAATAAATCACGATGGGACAGAAAGCTGATGACGGTCAATTCCAAATTAAGTTGACAAGTCGTTAACGACCTACTGTAGCAAGTACACTCAACTTTTTGGTGACAAATATTCAACACATCAGCCAGAGAATTAATACCATCCCATCAGTGCAATCATAAGAGAGAAGAAGCTTCTCATCCTGAAGTCTATAAATACCGAATTTACCATATAGATAGAAGTAGCCCTATTCATAGTTTTTCTTTTACTTATAAGGCGGAAGCGAGTGAAGGGAGATTATACTGAGAGATCATTTCGGTGAACTCGGAAGAGTGCCGGGAAGTGTCGAAACCAGAGAGAGGGCCAACTCTTGTGGAAGCAAGAACATCTTTTGGGCAGAATAGAGATAACACAGTGTAAAAGCCTTGGGAAGCAAGGAATTACTACCAGGCTCTCTACCCTTATTTCCATTGTCATTTTTTACTCTGAACTTATTTATAAAAATGGAAATTGCTTCTTTATATTTGTCCACTCTCTGTACATTATGCATTAGTAGCTAAATCTGTCGAATGGGTTGAGAAACACTTAGCTAGCATAACCTAAAATCTTCATTCTATGTGATTATCTTGTATTATGTATGCTTCATTCATCCATTAGAGATACTCGGGAGGGTAGTCTAAGGATAGAATCTAGGCTTGAAAAGTTAGATTAGAATCTAGGCTCGGGAGAGTCAGATTAGAACTGCATAATCAAGAGATAGAAGCTTAGGAATAAGTTCTGTTTGTAATTAACACATCGCATGCACCCTAGAGATAGGATATGATTGTATGCGGTCGCCTTGTCCTTGTATGCATCATCATCGTATAGGCAAGAAGTAGAGACTTAGGAATAAGTTCTATAGACATTATCGCCTTCATCACATGCGTCCTAAAAATAGGAGCTATCGCATTTGCATTGGAAAATGATTTGCTATCGCATGAGTGTAGCATGATCGCATAGCTTGAATGCATTCTTGGGAAACGCTAGCTAAAGACCTTCTCAACCCGTTCCTCCACATACCTGGGGTATCTGTCGCATAATTACTCTTTTCTCAAATCCGCCGCATACTTTTTATACCTTAAACAACAAACTAACCAAACATTGATTTAATTGTTACTGCAAAGTGATCTAAAGTTACCATCACATATTTTCTTCCTTAGTCCCTGTGTTCGACCCTGGGCTTACCAAGCAACTCAGTAGGATTTATACTTGGGTATTGCTGAGAAAACTTGTTTGCACAACGCATATCCCACCATCGCATTCTACTCCATTATTTCATCGAATAAAATAATGCATCAAACATCAAAAATTGAAAATAACTCAATTATTAGACCGATACTTCAATGGGTAACAAAGAACTATTAATACTATCCTCCAAACGTACCAAAACCTTGCCAAGATCGATCTTAAACCTATTGGACAGCAACTCAACTCCTGCCAACATTTCAATCTAACACCAAAAAAGTGATAGGTACTAAGTTAATGTCAAAATTTATTAAGTGTTAAAAAATTTTCAAGTAAAACCACCAACACCAACCAAAATATTGTGGGCAACAAAGAAACAAACCCAATATCAAACAGCAAACAAGATATACCTCATATACTTACCAAAAATCTTACCGAAATCAATATCAACCTGTTGGACATGACATTAATGTTCTCCGAATCTTGAATCTAAAGAAAAATCACAAAGAGCATCAATCAATTTGGTAAAAAAACTTATGGGTATTCAAAAATTTCCAAGAAACCCATTAAAGTAATCAAAACTCACCAAATTTGCCAAAACCTTACCCAAAAATACAAGATTCCAACGAGATGGAGTATAGATTTGACGAGATAGAGTGAAGCCCACACTTGAACAGATCTGTTACAAAGCTAGACCTCAACGAAGACGTGGATGACCTCGACGACAACAAGCAGATTTGGCTAAACCAACATGACTGAAGCGATGGAAGCAGTTGGAGGCGTTCTGCTACAGATCTGGGCGGAGCTGAAGTGATGGAAGCGACGGAAGCGTTCAACTACAGATCTGGGCGCGACTGAAGCGATGAAGCGATTGGGGGTATTCGACTACAAATCTGGGCGGGGCTTAAGACTCGCGAACGATGTGCACAGCTGGTTAACTGGCACGGCTGAGCAGAGGCGATGGAGTTGAGTAGACGACGAGGAAGAGGGCTAGCGTGGCTGAGCAGACAATGAAATGAAAAACTCAATAACAGCGGTGCGAACGGAGGCGAGGGGAGAATGAAGGCTGACGACGGCTAGGGCTCTCGGGCGCACAGAAGAAGAAAAAAATTGGGGGGAAGGGGAAGGTCGTGAATGAGATGGTGAAGGAGGAGAGAAAGAGCTTTTAATTTGAGAGAGGGAAATGAAAATGGGAGAGGGAAATGAAAAGGGGAGAGGGAAATGTTATTTTATTTGATAATTTTGTAGGAGGGAAACCAAATTTGAGAGGGAAATGAAAAATAAAGTCTCTACACGATCGTTGAGTCAAAAATAAAGTCTCTACACGATCGCTTAGCTCTTCTACACGATCATTGAGTAACACTAGACGATTGCCTACCAAATGCTGCATGATCGCTGAGCTCGGCTACATGATCGTTGTGTAACAAAATGCTATACAATCACTGATAACTGGTGGAAATACAAGTTATTACAACTCAAATTAGTAAAACAATGGGAGAAAGCGATGGTAAAATAGGCAATATTATGTTTAAAAACGCCAAACTAAAAGGAATTGCGATCGCTAAAGCAGTTAATTTACCTATTGTGCAGGTACAATGCGATGACGCATATGAAATTGCGATCCAAGGGCACAATGCGACAACGCGCTTGAATTTGTGTTCGTGAGAAGTTTCTCAAAACAATCGCATAAACATCACAACAAGGCAACAGAATAATAAATCATGATGGGATGTAAAGCTGATAACGGTCAATTTCGAAATTCAGTTGATAGCCATTAGAAACCATATTGTTGCAAGTACATTGAACTTTCGGTGACTTTCAGACAGCGCAACAAAGTAGGGAAATTAATGCTACCCATCTTTGCAATCATTAGTAAGAAGAGCTGCTTCACCTTGAAATCTATAAATACCCAATGCTACCAAAGAGATAATATATACAACGGGGGAGAGAGCAAGGAGACGAGGCGAAGTCGAGAGAAATCACTTTCTGAAAAGATCGAGAGACTGCTGAAAAACAATACAAAGGAAAGAAGTCCAACACTTGCAAGAGCAAGAGTCCGCAAATCGAAACAGAGTTGAAGTGATAAAGACAGTGTAAAAGGCCATGGAAAGCAAGACATTGCTTACCTGGCTTGTTATTTCTCAATCCATTGTTATTTTGTAATCAACACTTTATTTGCAAAAATGGAAACTTCATTTCGATTTATGTTTAGTCTCTCCACACCATGCAAATTCTATCCTTCACTCAAGTTTTTGGCACCGTTGCCGGGGACTACGGTATAGATTGCGCTAACATCAAACTTCTTTGATCTTTGCAGCTTTCGACCGTTGTTGTATTTCCATTTCATCTGAAGAGGAAGAAGCAAGCGTTGTATGAGCGAAGGACATTCTTCTGAGCTCAACTACAACCCAGAGATCGAAAGAACCTTTCATAAAAGACGGAAAAATAAACGTAAACGACGAGGAAGAGTTCACAGAATGGCTGAACAACCTAAAGAACGAGTAGCAAATGAAAACAACATAATGGAAAATTTTATCCTATTGGCAAATGATTGCAATAGACCCATCCGAGACTATGCATCACAAAAATTGTATGATTTATCCCCAGGAATCATGAGACCAGCATTGGATGGATCAAGGTTCGAGATGAAGCCAATAATGTTACAAAATGATACAAACAGCAGGACAGTTCGAAGGACGGCGTGATGAAGATCCGCAAGCCCATCTACGAAGCTTCATTGAAATCTGTAACACTTTTGTGTTCCCTAATATTTCCCTAGAAGAGGTTCGACTCACATTATTTCCATTTTCACTATGCGATAAAGTAAGAAAATGGGCTTACTCTCTCGAACTAGGAGAGATAACTTCATGGGATCAAGTTGTGGAAAAGTTTATGAAGAAGTATTTCCCTCCCAAGAGAATGCTAGAAGGAGGAAATTGATCACCAATTTTGAACAAGATGAATCGCTCAGTTATGCATGGGTGAGATTCAAGAGACTAGTATGCGACTGCCCATACAACAAATTGTCGGATTGTCCCCAAATGGAGATTTTCTATCATGGACTTAATTCTGCATCGCAGACAGCTACCAATGCGGCAGTAGTAGAAGGTCTGCAGGACAAAACATATGATGCAGCAAAGAACATTCTTGATCGCATCTCGAAAAACCACGAAGATTGGCAAGAAAGCGATCAAAGAACAAAACCCAGAAGGTAATGCAAGTAATGGTGCCATCGCATCATTGCAAAATCAGATGAATGCGATGATAAATTTGTTGCAAGTCAATGCGATAGAGCAAACAAGCACCAGCTGTGTTACATGTGAAGAATCGCATTCTATTGAGGAATGTCCACGAAATCCTCAATCAATCTACTTTGTCAAAAACAATCCTTTTTCAAACCTTACAACTCAGGGTGGTGAAATCACCCTAATTTTTCTTGGAAAAACAATCAACAACAAGGCAGTCAGCATATGGCTCAGAGAGAGGGACCACCAGGATTTTTCCAAAGAATTAACGGACAACAGCAACAGCAAGCTAGTAGCTCTCAAACACCACCATCATCATCCCTGGAAAACTTGTTGAAGCAATACATCGAAAAGAAAGAAATAGTCCTTCAAAACCAAGCGACATCCATCCGCAATTTGGAAATTCAAATAGGACAAATTGCAAGAGAGCTAAAAAGTAGACCCTAAGGGACATTACCGAGATCAACTGAGCTTCCACACAATCTAGGGAATATAGGGAAAGAACACTGTCAAGCAGTCACCATAAAAAGTGGAAAGGCGACGGTAGAAGTCAGGAAGAAGCCTAGCAAGATCGATTCAAAGAAGCAACCTGCGATTGAATTAATGAAACCTTGTCGCAAACTGATTCAAAGGAGTTCGAGACTATGGAACCTGAAGATGCGATCACCTCTAAGCCTCCAAACCATGGAACAGTGAAAGTACAGCTACCTCCATTTCCTCAAAGACTGAAAAAGAAACAAAACGATGAAGGTTAGTATCATCACTTCCTGGAAATATTGAAACAACTACACATCAATATTCCATTTATAGAAGCGATAGAGCAGATGTCGGTGCATGCCAAGTTTTTTAAGGACATTGTTTCGAAAAAGAGAAGCACAGGAAAATTCGCCACGGTGGCATTGACACAAGAATCAAATACTATAATCCCACCAAAGATGCGTGACCCAGGCAGTTTCACAATATCCTACTCAATAGGAGGGATCTACATTGGTCAAGCATTATGTGATCTTAGGGCGAACAAAACCCAGAGAGGTCCCCCTACTAGCTTCTAACAGACTAGCTCTAGAATAGCGTGATAAGTTAATTTGAAACGTTCAAATTAAAATTAAGAGATTTAGTAATTATATGAGATATAATTATATGTTTAATTTTAGAATTAAACGGAATAGGAGAATTTATATATTTAAATATGATTTAAATATATAAAGATGGATATGTGTTAAAATTAATTTAATATTTGATATTAAATTAATTAAGTTTTATTTAATATAATTATGAAATTAATTAAATTTTCATTTTTAAAATCAAAATAGATTTTATAAAATCAAAATTTGATTTTTAGATAAAATTGGAAAATTGAAAAACTAAAAACACACAAAATGGAAAAAAATAGTTTTTCCATTATCCATCACCTAAGTAGCTCACACATGAAGCAATATCTTGGTCTTGTCTTCTCCAAGCATGAGCTGCAACTCATGCAACTCTTCTCTTTTCATGTTGATCTACAATATAATGAAGAGATTGGAGTGAAAATCAAGCATACAATCTATAGAGATTTTGAGAGAAAAATTGGTTTGAAGAAAGAGTTCTTCAACTGTTTTTCTGCAGTGAGCTTTTCTCCTTCTACCTTTGATTCAAGCTTGTTTTAAGTCCCACAACTCAAGCTAGAGCACCAAGAGAATAGTCGGGAAGATCTTGAGGTGGTCTACAATAAGATTTGGAGAAGATAGCAACTGGTGAAGGAGCTTTGAAGAAGTTCTACAAGAGGTATGTCTTGAAATCCATTTTTCTTGCAAAAGAATGCTTTATATTTTGTCAAAATTAGTGAATTTGAGTGTTTAGATGATCCTTGAGCTTTCGCTATTGTTGATACAATCCTTCATTGACTATGAAGAAACTTTCTCTCGTATTACAATGATGAAATTAATAAAAATACTCTTATTTATTGCCGCATATGACTATAATATATGGCAAATGGATGTCAAGACAGCTTTTTTGAATGGTCATCTTGATGAAAGTATTTTTATGTCTCAACTAGAAGGGTTCATTAAACAGAGTCAAGAACAAAAGGTTTGTAAGCTTAAGAGATCCATTTATGGGTTGATGCAAGATTCTAGATCCTGGAATATAAGATTTGACACTGCGATCAAAACTTATTGCTTTGAACAGAATGTTGATGAACCTTATGTATAGAAGAAGATAGTCAACAAAATTGTAGCATTCTTGGTCCTTTATGTTGATGATACCTTGCTCATTGGGAATGAGACAAGTTAACTTGCTGGCGTAAAGAGATGGTTAGCATCACAATTCCAAATGAAAGATTTGGGAAATGCTCAATATATTCTTGGAATTCAGATTTTTTGAAATCAAAAGAACATAACCTTAATACTATCTCAAGCATCTTATATTGACATATTGTTGTCCATATATAACATGCAAAATTTCAAAAAGGGTATTTTACCTTTTAGACATAGAATTCATCTGTCAAAGGAACAATGTCCTAAGACACCTCAAGAAGTTGAGGAAATGAAAAGAATTCCATATGCATCGGCAGTGGGGAGTCTAATGTATGCTATGTTGTGTACACGTCCTGACATATGCTTTGTAGTTGGAATCGTCAGCAAGTTTCAATCTAACCTGGGTCTCAGTCATTGGACGGCTGTAAAAAACATCCTCAAGTATCTCAGGAGAACAAGGAACTATACAGTTGTGTATGGACCTAAGGATTTAATTTTTACAGGATACACTGATTCTGATTTTCAGACTGATGTAGATTTTGGGAAATTTACTTCAGGATCAGTTTTCACTCTTACGGAGGAGCTATAGTGTGGAGAAGCATTAAACAAAGTTGTATAGCTGACTCCACGATGGAAGCAGAATATGTAGCTGCATGGGAAACAGTTAAAGAAGTAATGTGGCTACGCAAGTTCCTGATAGATTTGGAAGTCGTTCCAAATATACGTGCCCATTACTCTATATTGTGACAATAGTGGTGTAGTTGCTAATTCCAAGAAACCTCGAAGTTACAAACGTGGAAAATATATCGAAAGAAAGTACCATCTCATCAGAAAGATCATACACCGAGGAGATGTAATAGTCATGCAGATAGCCTCAGAAGACAACCTTGCCGATCCTTTTATGAAGGCCCTCTCGGCTAAAGTGTTCGAGGGCCACCTAGTTGGACTAGGACTACAAGCAACATAATCTAGGGCAAGTTGGAGAATGTCAAAGGGTATTTTGGATGCCCTAGTTTATTGTATTTTTCTTTCTTTATTTCTCAACATTGTAAACATTGTAAACATTATATATTTATANAACCTCGAAGTTACAAACGTGGAAAATATATCGAAAGAAAGTACCATCTCATCAGAAAGATCATACACCGAGGAGATGTAATAGTCATGCAGATAACCTTAGAAGACAACCTTGTTGATCCTTTTACGAAGGCCCTCTCGGCTAAAGTGTTCGAGGGCCGCCTGGTTGGACTAGGACTACAAGCAACATAATCTAGGGCAAGTTGGAGAATGTCAAAGGGTATTTTGGATGCCTTAGTTTATTGTATTTTTCTTTCTTTATTTCTCAACATTGTAAACATTGTAAACATTATATATTTATATGTTTATCTCACTGGAGTGTTAGTCTAAGTGGGAGATCGTTGGGAACGTCCAAAACTCATAGTTCATAAATGTTGTTAACATATTCTATTTATCAATAAAAATGTTGTTGAGTTTTTTATTCAATAATTACTATTGATATTGCATCCTTCTATGAAAATCCAATAAACGAATCCATGGCTATAATATGAATACTTTAACTTTATGTAGTGACATAAAAATGGATCAAGTTTTAATATGTAGTCAAAATGGTCTATAAGTATACGGATGAGATTGGGTACCTCATTTTGGTGACACTATTGGATGCGATCCATTTTGTATACTGATACCAATGATGTGATAAAAAAATCTTTTATGTAAAGACATATGAGTGAGGGCATCATGTGCAATGAGTTTGCATAAGACCGATCCTCGAAATAGTCACTTTTCTTTATAACAACCCTTTACTGTTAAAACTGACTATCTTAAACTCTATGACCTAGGGTAACTCGATCTTAATCCTGAACTAACTATGAACTCCTATTTATTCAGAATTATCCTTTAATTTGCATAGGTGAGAGTAGTCTAACAACACTGCTCAATAAGCCTCCCATTTTGGGGATAAGATTGGATAGATAGTTGGGGACATGGCTTTGCAATATGGAATTCACTCCTACCCGATTTAGGGTTAGTAGATTTATTGTTCTCTTAAGCGCTGATGCCTTGTCTTGAACAATGGGGTCCCGCCCTCTCATGGAAGAGAGGGTTATGATTTATAAGTTGGACTATAAATCAATTGTTCAATGGAGGATTGGTGGGAGCTTAAGAAGCAAGATGTCTTTATAGGGGTAAAACGGTAACCTTTGACCCAATTGTAAACACGAACAACTTATGAAGGATTGACTTACTGATTATGGTTAAAATGGACAAAAATATATCTACAATAAGGAGAGTGCAACTATCGAGTTATAGTGGAAAGTCTTGGTAGTTAACGAATAGTGATTAATTCAGTTTAAAGAGTTTAACCAATTAATTTCAAGTCGTTGGAGCTATGATCTATAGGTCCATAAGGTCCCTCTACTAGTTTGTAATTTGGATTAGTAAATTGAGTAATCTTGATAAGATTTGAAATTAGGGTTTAGAATTTGAAATGCTCAAATTCAATTAGGGTTTCTATTTATTGTATTCCATATAATTGAAATATTTAATTTTATTGAAGTTAAACGAAATTGGAGAAACGATTAATGTTTAAAAGATGATTTAAATATTAATTGTATAATATTAATTTCATTATGATGGAATTATTTTTTTATTAATTTAATATTAGATATTAAATCAAAAAAATTAATTAAAAGGTTTATCTAATTAGTTTTATTTAAAAATTAATTAATTGAATATATATATATATATATAACTAATAATACAAATAAAATAGTTTTATTTGTAAATTAGTTTGAGAAAACAATTTTGAAAAAACAAATTTGATAAAATTCAAAGTGAAGATTTCCAAAAGTTGGAAATCTCCACTATGGTGCAAGGTACCTTATTCACTCAATTCCATTTTCTCCATGAAGTATAAGTTGGCCTTCAAGCGAGCTTTGAATTTGCATGATGAAAGCTCTATAAATTGAAGTGCTAAGCTGAATAATTCATTCATGCTTACAAGAACTCTGCAGAAATCAATAACCCACCAAACCCTCTTCACATCTTCTATATATCCAGCTTAGTTTAGTGTTTCCATCACACAATCATTGCAAGAGAATAATAGAGAAGATTTCGTGGTAGTCTACTTGTAGATTGAAGCATTTTCACGTGGAACTCAACTGGTATTGAAGAGGATTTTTCAAAGGTATTGTGTTCAGCAAACCCTCTTTTGTAGTAGTTACTCTGAAGCATGTTTTAAACTCAAATTAAGTATAATTAGAGTGTTTATTGATTCTGGTTTTCTCCGCTGCATGTTAATATACTCTAACATATTGATATCTTGTTTCACAAGAGGAGAATTGACAAAATACTCTTAATCAATATTACCTATGTGAGAGTAGAAATAGGGTCGCTTCCATGAGAACTTTTCATATAGCTTATCTTCTCTAAAGCTCTCATGAATTCAGGAGTTTGTCCAGGACCAAAATAGACACGAACGTATAGAACTCAAAGATACAAGATGAGTTGTATGTGATGTCTATTGTCTCAATTCACCAATGAGAAGGATAGTTCCAAAGCTTAGTCTCACTATTTCTTCGGTAAATTTGATGGATATTCACTATGGAAGGTTCAAGTCTAGAAGCCACATCTCATGATGCAAAGCTTGTCACACTCCATCCCAGACTACTCTCTGAGCCTAGGAAAGGACATGATTGCAGTAGTTATCAACCATTTTGTTGACACTTACTACCTAATAACTCTAGCAGAAATAACTCTGATACCAACATGCAACTCATACACAGCGGATGACTCTTAGGCCAAATACATTAAGTTTAAACACACAACATATTTAGAGAGATTACATTACTAATTTCACAAGACTTGACGCCTAACACCTTAGTCCCTATCTGAACAACTGTAACATGTGTACAATATTTACAATAACTACCTAATAGACGGGTTACAATATCTTTGTCCTTTAGTGGCAGAGAAAATGCAGAGCTACCTCTTGAGGATTTGACCACTACTGGGGGAAAGGAAAACATTTGAAAACAGGGTGAGCTGGCTAGCCTAGTGAGTGACTTAAGAAAGAAAAATGATTGTCATGCAAAAGTCTTAAAAAAGAGATTAAACTAAAATATAAATTTCTACAGTAACCTTGTATGTAACCTTGTACTACAATATAAATATTTTCCAAGCATAAATCATATAAAGTTGTTTTCATCATAAAACATTAAACTGTTCCTTAGATGCGAATAACCCTACTATGGTTAAGTCCCAACGTCAACTGCTTGTCAAGAGAGAACTCTTTTGTTCAATCTCTGACTTTAACTACCTACGTGCACATGGCCATAACTAAGTACCGTCATACCTTAGGTACTTTTTGTCACACCCCCTCCCAAGCCTTAAACCCCAAGACCTGGAAGGGAGCATGAGAGTGACTATATAACCTTTTAAGACAATACCTATGCTCAATATGTCCCCCATGTCTCTATAAAATTTTAATAGGTTTACAACATTCCCCCTATCTATCTATACATATAATTAAATTTTCTTTCTATTCCTGGTCTGAGCCATGCCCCGAGAGTTTACCAAATTCTTAGCTGGTGGTGGTGGGTGATGGACTCTTCCTTGAACGCTCCGCTTTCCTACCTGGGGGGGAATTAAGAAAACATTTGGAAGAGTGTGAGCTACTAAACCCAGTGAGTGGTTCTTTTAAGATGAAATTCACTTTGAAAATCATCATTTTTGGGAAATCAATCACATGCCAACACTCGCATTATAACTCATGCACAGTCAAAGATATAATCAGGCAACCAGTAATCTTTATCCCAAAAGCTACACGTAGCATGCATATCATATCATCAATCAATACAATCATCTATGGAAACCTTTCTATGACCCCAATTCCCGCCAATGTGTACATCGACCATTTTATTTATCCTGCTAATCATGCTTAGGTACTTGACCATATTTCCCACCGGTCGTCACCGACTATTATTTCCTCCCGACTGAAGTCGACCATTATTTCCCGCCGACCGAAGCCGACCAATTTTTCCCGCCAAGCACCTTTTGTTAAGCATGCTAACCACATCCCGGGCATAATCGCAGTTTCCATAGTTACTACACAAACAATATCATGGAAATCATCATATTACCAACAACATATATTTTGTATTTACTTATGCCTATATTTCTATATCAAAGTATAGAGTTAAATAAATATTCATAATATACCACACTGTATATATACTCAGAATCTTCTTTTTATATCAAGGCTATATAATATAATGTTCACAATATGCTTCACACATACCAAATTTATAAATATTAAAACTATATCACATAGGCAGTACCTGTTATGCATGTCTTTAATTAAACTTCACAGCACGTAGCAAAGTCACAATAACACCCTAATATGCATTCAATTACTAAGACCTCATAGTATGTCAAAGCCATAATAACGTTCCTATCATGCATTTATATATATAAACATTCATAGTATGCCAAAACTATAATAACAATCATGATACTTCAAAGCTGTAACATTCACGATATATCGAAACTATAAAGCTATAACACTCACTGTTTTGCCAGTTTCCCCTTTCGTATTTTGTTCCCTGCCATTATCGTTGTTTGCAAGGAAAATTCCCAATTAATATTACTTCTTAAATATAATTAAAAATACTTCCTAAAGAACTACCAGCTTATCCTACTCAGACCAAATTGGAATTTGAGCAGCACCTCCTTTGAATTTCCTTCCTTCTAGACCAACGGCAGCCTATTCACTAAAAACTCACTCTCTCTATAGGATTTTTACTACTGGAATTTGTTTTGGAATGAGTTTAACTTTCAGCTGGGGCCTCCTATTTATAGCTATTCCCAGTTCCTTTCTGTGCGACAACTCACCATACAAATGGCTTCTCCTTAAGCTACCCACACTAACTTGGGCTAACCGAGCTTTGAGTTGTCTAATTCTAAGTTTGCCAACCAAAATTACCTTAATTTACATGTAATCTTACCCGTACACTACTTCCTTAAGTCTTCTTGCATGAAATCTCCCTTTGCCACATCAACCTCGTAATTTTTGAATTAATTATCCAAATTATTAATGAACGCATCTAGCCCCTTTAAAATGTATCCGTCTGTTCAATCTCACTCTCTCCACTCTCGTGGCTCTCGCTCTCTTTGACTTTCTCGCTGGTTCTACTCTCGTGGCTCTCGCTCTCTCTTACTTTCTTGCTAGCAGATCTCGCTCTCTCCACTCTCGCTCTCTCCTACTTTCTCGCTCAAACTCTCGCTCTTCTCCAATCTCGCTCTCTCCCATTTTCTCGCTCAAACTAATCTCGCTCTCTCCCATTCTCTTGCTCAAACCAATCTCACTCTCTCTCATTCTCTTGCTCAAATCAATCTCGCTCTCTCCCATTCTCTCGCTGCCTCCACTCTGCTGGTGTCGCTCTCTCCAATCTCGCTGGTGTCGCTCTCTCCCATTTTCTCTTCACTCTCGCTTGGCATCACGCGTAGGACAATTGTTTGGTCCAACGTTTCCATCACCGCATGCCCTTTGCAGCATGTAGACAATACTTAAACCATTGCGTTATTTCATAATTCATTTATCTTGGTTTTCCCGCGTTTAAATTCCTCATAATTTAATTATATTTCTTATTTTTAATATCCTATTTCCTCATGCCTTCCAAATTAGGGTTAGGGTATTACATTTTTGCTCAGATACCTTCTCAAAACTTGTCCCTCAGTATCAAGCTACTCGGATACCTTCTCAAATGTCCCTCAGTATTGAGTTTCAAGTAAAACTAGTCATACAATGACTTTCTCTTTAAAGCATGTAAAGTATAACGCATAGAAAACATGTCTTTAAAGATACTAACGCACGCTTTGTGCAATTAAACAGACATAAATAGTTTTTCAATAAACTTCCATACATGGCATGCATTTAAAACATTACTCATGGTTTTTTTGATAATTACTTTGTAAAACTAGCTAGCATGAGAATAATCTTTCTTTAAAACATGGTTTCTTTAAAACATTGTAAATATTTAGTCACTCACAACTTTTAGAACTATTCCTCAAGGATCGATATGCTTCTATTATTGATGTCAATCCTGTGGACATAAAAGCATATATTAGCTACTAGCATAAGTCTCCTTTTTTAGACTAACTGATAACTTGTAGAAATACAAGTTATTTATACCGTTTTATTTAGATTATGTGGCAAAAAGAAGGAAAAGTTGCATCGATAATATAGAAATTGGCTTAGAAATACGAAAATTGTAAAGTGTCATGAGCACACCCGCTAACCCCATTGCGATGGAAAAATGGAATGTCCAAGTCTTTGTTTTACAGAAAATAGGTCACCGGATGCGACAATCGCTCAAGGAAAAAAAGAACAACGCATTATCACAGCATGCGACAATCATTCAAGAATTGAAAGAACAACACAATTGCAGCGCATGCGATGATCGATCATGGACTCAAACAATCAACGCATTTCCACTGCATGCGGCAATCGATAGAAGATCAAAACAATTACACCGCATCGGCGATCGATCAAAGATGTGAAGAGCAACGCATTCGCAAGGACTTCTGACAATTGTACAACTTTTCTATTGTACGATTCTGATAAATTGATTGTGGAGCTGAGCGGACATTTCCACTATGCCACGATAAGAATTATAAGATTCTCAGAGCGGGACCACTAATATAGAAGAAGCCAAGGTCTATAAATTGCTTCATCGAATTCAATGTTAAGGAGGCTGGTTTGAAGAGACAATCCAGAGAAAATCCGAGAGAAAGACGAGACAAGACCGAGAGGTAAGTCTCCGAGCAAGCCATTATTTCCATTCCTGAAGAAGAAGCTTTGTGCGAAAGGTCATTTCTACCTGGAATTCAAGCCTAAAAGGGAAGCTTTCCACTCCATTTCTACCACATGCCAACAAGCACATCGTCTCCGATCGAGATCTGTGTCAAGACATTGACACTCTTTCCGTATTTATTCTTATTTTCCATTCATCTACTGTGTTCTTCTATCTTTAATCTATCAATCACTATCTGTAACAAATGCTGATCTCTAGATTTAAATATCATTAGCGTATTCATCATCATCTCTCTGTTCTTTTCCATACATTCATCATTCATTTTCTTCATCATGTGTAACTAATCCCCTGGGTAAAGGGGAAGGATTAAGCGAGTGAGTTAATCCTTGTTAAGGAAATCGGCTGAGTTTAGCTAAAGCATGCTCGACAACATCTTCACCTGTGAGAGCAGAAGTGAAGATGTCATTCTGCCTGTCGAAAGAAGGTTGGAAGAATGCGTTAACCAAAGCGAGAAGTATTTCCAGAGATGAAAACAACCTTGCGATCATCACGTTCATCCATGGTTCACCATAGACATATGGGAATGCGGCTGATCACTGGAAGGTGTAAGCCAAGGGAAAGTGGAACCTTAGTTACGTCCTCAACAAGATTGACGAACTTGTGATGTCCTTTCCCTCAACTCACTCTCTTTCTAACTCATTTCACAAGACTTGCCACCGCATTCATCGGATTCTTTTGCACAACTTCACAGCCAATCCTCAACCTGTATATTAATAGTTTATTCATTTACTTTATCACCGCAATTTACTTTATCGCAATTTATTTACCATCACATTTTATTCTTTACCGCAATTTACTCTTTATCGCATTTTACATTTCTGTAAACTCAATTCATTATTCTTTATGTTAAACCGGTCGCATATACCACAATAATATCGTATTAATTACAACAATCCCCGTGTTTAACCTCAGATCACTCTGAGAAACTTGCGTTGGAATTATACTTGGTTCCAGCGTAAGAAAACTTGTGACACGCACTACACAAATGCATACTATGAAGCATTTAAACATCATCGCATACATTTAGAACGTAGTATCGCATGTTATCATAAATCACAACGCATAAGGAACTTGAGTCATAGCACATCATGAATTTTTATTATTACAAGTTTTTGAAAATTGATTAGGGTTTTTCTTTCGCGAAGAGATGCAAATGAGCTCCTCGGTTGAAAGAGGTGTGATTTATAGGTTAGGCCTTGATAGGCCCAACGCAATCGCTGCTAAGTCATAATTCCCTCAGAAGCTGAAGCGCTTTGACTAACCTCTCCGAGAAGATTTTATCATTTATTTTTCATTTCATTTAATCGGACGGGTGCAATGTTAAGTGATCAACACAATGCATCCATTACCGCAAATGTATATTTGCGGAGGACGGGCACAACGTATGCATTAGCGCAACACGACCACGCAACGCATTTCTAGAGGACGGGTGCACAGTATTTCTACCAACGCAACACAACCATCGATATAATGCATATTTGCGGAGGACAGGCACAGTGTACATACACGCGCAACTCATCCATCAACACGATGCATTTTTGGAAGACGAGCGCAAAGTGTATCTATCAGCGCAAGATACACCCTGTCTCTTATACACATCTAGATGTGTATAAGAGACAGTGTTAGCTCCACTGCGCCATGGGGAAAGATAGTCTTGATGCGGAATGGCCCAGACCAGCAGGACTTCAACTTTCCTGGAAACAATCGCAAACGTGCGTTAAATAAAAGTACCTATTGACCCACGAAGAATGTCCTCTTGATTATGCGGTCGTCATGCTGTCTCTTATACACATCTAGATGTGTATAAGAGACAGGACTTCAACTTTCCTGGAAACAATCGCAAACATGCGTTAAATAAAAGTACCTATTGACCCACGAAGAATGTCCTATTGTTTATGCGGGCGTCATGCCAATTCTTGGTTCGCTCTTTATAAAGCTTGGCATTTTCATAGGCATTAATTCACCACTCGACCAGCTTGTTCAACTGCAACTTCCAGACTTCCCCCGCACTTGACAGATCAAAATTCAACTTTTTAATTGTCCACATTGCCTTGTGTTCCAGCTCGAGAGGCAGATGGCAAGCTTTTTCGAAGACCAGGGCATATGGGGACATACCGATTAGAGTTTTGAAGGCAATTATGTATGCCCATAGTGCTTCATTAAGCTTGGGTGACCAACCTTTCCTGAAGGTATTGACTACCTTCTCCAAGATTGTCTTGATTTCTCTGTTGGAGATTTTTGCATGCCCATTGGTTTATGAGTGATATGCAGTTGCAACTCTATGGCTGACATTAAATTTGATCAACAAGTTGGTGATGATGCGATTGATGAATTATGTGCCTTCATCGCTATTTAAGGAATGGGGCATTCCATATCGCGTGAATATATTTTTCTTGAGAAATTTTGCCACCGTGGCCGCATCGTTTTTAGCGCATGCAATGGCCTCAACCCACTTTGAAACATAATCAACCGCAACCAAAATATATTGATGACCCTCTGAAGGCGAAAATAGGCCCATGAAGTCGATTCCCCATACATCAAATAGTTCAATTTCTAAGATCGAAGTCAAAGGCATTTCATCTCGTCTGGACATGTTTCTTGTTCTCTAGCATCTGTCACATTGCACAACATGGGTGTGTGATGCGTTATTTTATGAATGGAAATATGGAGGATATGCATTGATGGATTGCGTTGTGCACTCAAGTTTCCCCAACGGAATTCAAGTGTAAATTCCTCTGAGTTTCCTGGTAAGTCCAGGGTTGAACACAGGGACTTGTGAAAATAGTTGCGGTAATGTTTATGAAAACTTTGTGGTAACCAAGTAAATAAATAAAGTGTGGGTGTGTTGTTGCGTTGATGAAAAAGAAGTAAATAAAGGCGATAGATTTGAGAAAGATAGTTGTGTTGATAGATGCAATGTGTATGCGATGAATAGGTTGAGAAGATCTTTAGCTAGCGTTACTCGGGAATGCGTCAAACTTTGCAATGCACAATAAGTCATTTCTCAATGTAAATGCGATGCTTCTAAGTCTAGGACGCATGAGTTGAATGAAAAATGTCCATAGAGCTTATCCCTAAGTCTCTACTCTTGTTCTATGCGTTAATGCAAACTGCATGAAAGCAAGGTGACTGCATACAATCATATCTTATTGCTAAGATGCATACGATGCATTAATAACAAATAGTGCTCATTCCTAAGCGTCTATCTCCCGTTTATGCGTTCTAATCTAGTTCTTCTAACCTAGATTCTGACCTGACCTTCCCAAGTCTAGATCCTATCTTTAGACTACCCACCCGAGTATCTCTAATAGACGAATGAAGCATCCATAAACAAGATAATCATAAAGATGAAGATTCCCTCATTATGCTAGCTAACTACTTCTTAACCCATTCAACTAATTTAGCTACTCATGCATAAATAACAGAGAGTGAACAGATATAAAGAAAGACATTCCATTCTTATAACTGAATTAAGTACAAAATGACAATGGAAAGTAAAGGTAGAGAGCCTGGTAGCAATTCCTGGCTGACCGAGGCACTAAATCTCTATTCTAATCTACAAATGTTCCCGCTTCCGCAGGCATCGGCCCTCTCTCTGTCTTGAAGCTTCCGGTGCATTCCTAAGCTTACCGGAACGATCTATCGGCACACCTTCTTCCTCGCGTCTGCCTTAAAATGAAAGATAACTATGGACAGAGGCGTGAACTTGTAAAGTGATGAAGTAATCAACTGCTTAACCCCTTCTCTGAAGAATGCACTTGGTATTTATAGAGTTTCCATGGTGAAAGGCGTCTTCTCTCTCTCAATTGTACAGATGGAACAACTTTAATTCCTGACTGATGCGCTGGATAATTGTCACCGATAAAGCTGAATGTATTTCTGACCATTATCAGCTGTCAACTTAATTTGGATCCGACTGCCGTCAGCTTTCTATCCCATCGCTCTTAATTATCCTTTCACGCGGATGCACCCACCATGTTGCGCTGACCAAGTTGCGATGATTCTTCTTGGGCAAATGTTTGCAAGCACGATCAATGCAAAGTCTTGCGGTGAAGTTGTGCTCGATCAATGTATTTCTATGATCATAATCTCTGCATTGCGTTAACGCATATTCTACATAAAAATGTAAAGATCAACTGCTCTAATACGTTGGACGCATGCAACCGCAATATTATAGAATTTATGCTTAATGGACGCAATTTAACATATTTCATCAACGCAATCCAACATTATTTAAGAACTTAGTACTATGATAACGTGCATTTCTGCCCGTTATCACACCCCCAAATTTAAACAATGCTTGTCCTCAAGCATCAGCTAAAGATTCCTTTAGCAAGTTAACCGCAAAGTTCTTTCCCTAGATTCCAGGGATACTTCTTTCAAATCCTATATGCTAGAATTTCCTTAAGTCTTATTCAAGTCTCTTCCTAAAATATTTCTAAGACTTAGGGATTGCAAGCTTAACTTTCAAAAGGACTTTACTAAATTCCGGAACATCGCATGATTTATTTCAAAAAGAAAATTTTCCTCTGGGGTGTCAAATGATTTATCCTTGCATAAAAATTTTCTTTATTGTTATTTTTTTCTGACCTTGCGCGATCCGAGTGCCTTGCCTTCGTTTTGGCTTGCCCCCACGGGTGTCATGCGGACATTCAACTACGAGCAATGCACTCTTTCTCAGACTAAACTCATACCGATTTGGCATTGGAGTTGCGGCCATTGATTTATGCGTTGATCCTAGTGACTTACTTTCGTTTTGGCTTGCCTCCACATGTGTCATGTGGACATCCAACTACGGGTAAATGCCTTTCACAACTTAACTCTTATCAACATGGGTTTCCCATTCTAAAAAAAAATATATTTTTTTTATATAGCAAGGTCGAAAATAAATACCTCACCCCCAAATTTAAAATGCGGCAATGTCCTCATTGACAAAAGAAATTAAAATAGGTCATGCGATGGTCATAGAATGCGTTGTAAAGAAAGTTTGAAAGAAAGCTAGCAAACCCCTAACTTCGGGAAATATTTCATGAGGTGACTATCTTAAGATTAAGTTGACTCTGATATATATGAAAGACATAGAAGCATATTTTTCATCATTGAAATCATACTTGGCAAAGAAACTACATGCGATAAACTACTAAATTTATCTACTGGTTAAATGATTGCGGCAATCAAGGAGGATGCGGTGATAAAACCTTGAAAAGTGAAATGCAATGTGATAGCGCAAATTTTGAAATAAGGATAAGGAAGAGGATACCCCCAAATTTGTGTTGTCGCCCGCATTGTGTATTGATGCATCCATCCTTGCGGCGATCTTTGCTTCTGCGGATTGCGGTGATGGAATGAGATCATTTGCTTCTTTGCAATCCTATGCCTTAATCCTTGTAACCAGACAAAGAGAGGGTTAAATGATTTTAAAACAAAACAACAAGTTTTTTTTTCCTAGAGAAAAATAAGTGAAATACAGATAATAGTAAAGTGATGAAGAGTTAAATGTTCAAGGGTTGAGTAAGGGATAGTCCGGGTTTTTCAACTTTGCAGAGACTGTTTCTGGCTGGAAATCTTCTCCGCAATATGCCTTTATCCGTTGTCCATTAACTTTAAATGTTCGACTAGTATCCTCGGTGATTAGTTCCACCGCACCATGTGAAAATATTGCTTTGATGATGAAGAGACCGGACCAGCGCGATTTTAGTTTTTCTAGGAAGAGCCGCAATCTTGAATTGAAGAGTAAGACCTTTTGCCCGACTTGGAGGTTTCTAGCGCATATGCGTTCATCATGCCAGCGCTTGGTACGCTCTTTATAAATCTTCACATTCTCATATGTGTTGACCCTCCATTCTTCTAGCTCGACCAGCTGCAATTTTCGCACTTCCCCTGCTTTCTTCAAATCAAAATTCAATTTCTTGACCACCCACAATGCTTTATACTCTAGCTCCAAAGGCAAATGACATGCCTTGCCAAAATACCAATGCATAGGGGGACATACCTATAGGTGTTTTAAATGTGGTCCGGTATGCCCACAACACATCATCAAGCTTCATCGCCCAATCTTTCCGCGAAGATTTTACCACCTTCTCAAGTATCAACTTAATTTCTCTATTGGACACTTCAGCCTGACCATTCGTTTGCGGATGGTATGCGGTGGCCACCTTGTGGAGGATATTGTATTTGGGTAGCGACTCCTTTATATTTTGATTGACAAAGTGTATTCCTTCATCAATTATGATGGCACGGGGAGTGCTAAAACGAGTGAAAATATTTTTCTTGAGGAACTGGGAAACTACCGCCGCATCACTTGCGGTGCATGCAATTGCCTCTACCCACTTGGAAACGTAATCGATGGCCAATAAGATATAATGCTTGCCATGCGAAGGAGGGAATGGTCCTATGAAATCAATCCCTCAGACGTTAAATAATTCCAGCTCCAAGATAGTGTTCATTGGCATTGCGTTCTTCCATGAAATGTTGCCGGTTCGTTGACACCAATCACATTTCATTGCGTAGTCAGTAGCATCCTTAAATAATGAAGGCTAAAAGAATTCACTTTGCAAAACTTTAGTTGCAGTGCGTTGCCCTTCATATAGCGAATTGTGGCACTGTGACAATATGCGTTGTTGAGCAGCATTTGGTACACATAATCGAATGCCTTGGTCTGCACCTCTTCTATACAGATTCGGCTCATGCCAATAATAGTGTTTGCATTCATGCTTGAGCTTCCTCTGTTGATGATAGGTGTAATCTTCAGGAAATTGTTCACAAACCAAATAATTAACGACGTCCACATACCAGAGCACTTCTTCTATGTGGAACAGCTGCTCATCCAGGAACATAACACTCACCTCAGATTCATTGCAGTTAACCTCAGGATTTTCCAATCTGGACAAGTGATCTGCAACTTAGTTCTTTGTCCCCTTCTGATCAATTATTTTAATATCGAATTCTTGAAGAAGAAGAACCCATCTGATCAATCTCAGCTTTGCGTCTTTTTTTGTTATTAAATATTTGATTGTCGAGTGATCAGTGTGAATGAGTACCTTTGTTCCCAACAGATATGCCCTGAATTTCTCCAACGCAAAAATCACAGCCAGGAGTTATTTTTCGGTGGTTGTATAATTTATTTGAGCAGGGTTTAGAGTTTTACTCGCATATGCGATGGGGTGCAAAATGGTTTTTCTTCTTTTGCGCTAATGCAGCCCCCATCACGTACCCGTTTGCGTCGCACATGATTTCAAATGGCGTTGTCCAATCCGGCGCAATTAGTACAGGCGCGATAATCAGCACATCTTTTAATACTCTGAATGTGTTAAAGCAATTGTTGTCAAACTCAAATTTCCTGTCCGCCTCTAACAACGCACTCAGTTGTCATGCTATCTTAGAAAAGTCCTTAACAAATCGTCTATAGAATCCAGCAGCTTCACACAGCCTTCACGTTGGTTAGAGGTGGGAGTTTTTCAATTGCTTTAATCTTTGATTTGTTCACCTCCAACCCTTCTCGGGAGACCTTGTGTCCCAACACTATACCATATTTCACCATGAAGTGACATTTTTTCCAATTNGGGAGACCTTGTGTCCCAACACTATACCATATTTCACCATGAAGTGACATTTTTTCCAATTGAGCACCAGGTTCGTCTCTTCACATCTTTTCAGAATTTTCTCCAAATTGGCCAGGCAGACTTCATAAGTGTTCCCATAAACGGAGAATTCATCCATAAATATTTCCACTGAGTTCTCGAGAAAATATGAAAAGATCGCCATCATGCACCTCTGGAACATGCTCGGTGCATTGCAAAGGCCAAACGGCATACGGTGAAAAGCGAATGTCCCATATGAGCAGGTGAATGTGGTCTTGTCTTGGTCTTCGGAGCTTTCATGATTTGATTGTACCCAGCATATCCATCCAAGAAGCATTAAAAATCATTCCCTACTAGTCTATCTAGCATTCGATCAATAAATGGTAGAGAGAAGTGATCTTTCTTTGTGGCCGCATTCAATTTGCGGTAGTCCATACATATGCGCCATCCAGTGATTGTTCTTTGCGGTATTAATTCATTGTTCTCATTTGAGACTACCGTCATTCTGTCCTTCTTCGGCACACATTGCACGGGGCTGACCCACGTGCTATTTACAATGGGATAGATAATGCCTTGCATTCAGCCATTTGATAATCTCCTTCTTGACGACCTCCTTCATCGTAGGGTTAAGTCTGCGTTGATTTTCAATAGTTGCTTTATGGTCGTCCTCAAGATGAATGTGGTGCATGAAGTACGCGGGGCTAATTCCTCTTATGCCAGCGAGCGTCTAGTCAATTGTTCGCACATGTTTCTTGAGAATGTTCATGAACGCATTCTCTTGATCTGCGTTGAGCGTAGAGGAAACTATCACTGGCAGCTTCTCATTCTGCCCCAGAAATGCATACTTCAAATGTGTTGGTAAGGTCTTCAGTTCAAGTGTCGGTGGTTCCACTAGGGAAGGTTGCGTTGTTTTTCTTTCTTCTTTTGGCTCTTTTTCTTGTGTTGTGATCATTTCTTCTTCTTTGTTTGTTTTTGCTATGATCGTATTCCAGGCAGCTACGGATGCGTTGGCATCCTCTTCTTCACACTCTTCATTAGACTTTTCTTCTTCAATCAAATTCAGATCATCGTCAGAATCTTGTAGGTCTTCCTCATCCTGGAATTTCATGGGATGAATTATGTTAAATTTGGGCTTCTGCCTGTTTATGCTCAAAGTGATTTCTCCCTTGTGCACATCAATTTGAGCACGACCCGTTGATAGGAAAGGTCGCCCCAAAATGATGGGCACATCTTTGTCGGCCTCATAGTCTAGGATGATGAAGTCAGCTGCCAAAATAAATTTATCAATCGTGATCAACACATCCTTCACCTTACCTTCTGGATGAACCAGAGACCTGTCAGCCAATTGGAGAGTCACTGATGTGGGCACAAGTTGCCCCACGTTTAATTGTCTAAAGATTGACAGCGGCATCAAATGTATGTTGGCCCCTAAGTCACACAAGGCTTTCCCAATATAGAGTCCTTCTATGGAGCAAGGAATAGTGAAGCTCCCAGGATCGCTCATCTTTAGTGGGATAATGGATTTGGAACTTTGTATTAATGCCACCATGGAAAATTTTCCAGTGCCTCTCTTTTTAGTTACCATGTCCTTCAGAAACTTGGCATAGGTAAGCATTTCCTCAATCGCTTCACTGAAAGAAATGTTAACATGTAATTGCTTTAACATAGATACGAAGCATTGGTATTGTACCTCTTCATTTTTCTTCTTTCTTAGCCTCTGAAGGAAAGGTGGTAACTGGACTTTCACGGTTCCCATTTCCTTTGACTTTGAGATTGACGCAACCTCAGGTTCTACTGCTTCATTTTCTCTTACTTCTTCTTGTGTTACCACAATCTTAGGCTCGGTTGCGATGGAGGTTGTTTTACTCAGATCCTTCTTTTCTCCCTCCACAATCTTTCCACTATGCAATTTCAAAACCTAACATTGCTCCTTACCTGATCCCCCTGGGTTTCGTGGAAGCTCGGTAGAACATGGCAACGCCCCTTGCGGTCTACTTTTCAGCTCATTCGCAATCTGGCCCATTTGCAATTCGAGGTTGCGGATGAACGTAGCCTGACTTTGAAGCACTGTCTCGTTTTTTTTCTATATATTGCTTCAATAGGCTCTCGAGAGAAGAAGATTGCATTGGTTGTTGTGAGCTACTTTCTTAGTTGCTTTGTTGACCGTTGTTGCATTGAAAGAATCCTGGTGGCCCTTCTTTTTGCGCCACAAATTGAAAATTTTGTTGTTGATTCTTCCAAGCAAAATTGGGGTGGTTTCTCCACCCGGGATTGTAAGTGTTTGAAAAGGGATTATTCTTTACAAAATATATAGACTGTGGATTTTGCGAGCAATCTTCCATCGCATGCCCATCACTGCAAGTTACACATCTTGCAGTGTTTTGACTTATTGTGTTAATTTGCCCACCTTGCGGTGTTAGGCTGTTGATCGCCATTCCTTGAATCAAACTCATCATTGTGGTCATTTGATTTTGTAATGAAACAATGGCACCGTTATTTGCGTTAGAATCTTTGAGTCTTAATCTCTGGTCACTCTCCCTCCAGTCTTCATGGTTCTTGGAGATGCAGTCCAGGATATTCTTCGCCTCGTCATAAGTTTTGTCAAGCAGAACACCAGCAGCTACCGGATTGGTAGCAGCCTGTAAGGCAGGATTCAAACCGTGATAGAAAATTTCCATTTGAAGGCAGTCTGGTAGCCCATTATGCAGACAATCCTGAACCAACCTTTTAAACCTCGCCCAAGCATCGCTGAACGATTCGTCCATATCTTGTTCAAAATTAGTAATAAGCTTTCTTCGTCTTGCATTCTCAGTAGGTGGGAAATATTTTTTCATGAATTTATCCACTACCTGCTCCCAAGAAGTAATCTCTCTTGGTTCGAGCAAATAAGCCTATTTCTTAGCCTGATCACAGAGAGAAAATGGGAACAATGTTTGTAGAACTTCTTCAGGAGAGATGTTCGGGAACACAAAAGTATTGGAGATTTCAATAAAACTTCGGAGGTGGGCGTGCGGGTCCTCGCCATGCCTTCCTTTGAATTGACCTGCAGTCTGGATCATCAGCAGCATCACCAGTTTCATCTCGAATCTGCTTCAATCGAGGGCAGGCCTCATGATTCCCGGAGAGAAATCATAGAGGTTTGGCGATGCATAATCCCTAATGGGCCTATTGCGATCGTTTGCCAATATAATTGGATTCGCCATGACATTATTATCATTTGGTGCTCCACTTCCAGGCTGCTCCGCCATCTCTTCTTTATCGGATTGTGGTTGCTATTGGCGGTCTCATAGTCTCCTTCAAAATGTTCTCTCAATCTCTAGGTCATAATTCGCCAAAGATTGAGAGTTCTGCAAAGAAATCACAAAAATTACCGTTAATAACTATTTTGTCGAAGTCCCCGGCAACGACGCCAAAAACTTGATGCGTTATTTTATGGATAGAAATATGGAGGATATGCATTGATGGATTGCATTGTGCACTCAAGTTTCCCCATCAGAATTCAAGTGTAAATTCCTCTAAGTTTCCTGGTAAGTCCAGGGTCGAATACAGAAACTTGTGAAAATAGTTGCGTTGGTAATGTTTATAAAAACTTTGTGGTAACCAAGTAAATAAATAAAGTGTGGGTGTGTTGTTGCGTTGATGAAAAAGAAGTAAATAAAGGCGACAGATTTGAGAAAGATAGTTGCATTGATAGATGCAATGAGTATGCGATGAACGGGTTGAGAAGATCTTTAGCTAGCGTTACTCGAGAATGCGTCAAACATTGCAATCATGTTACAACCATGCACAGGAAGTCATTTCCCAATGTAAATGCGATGCTCCTAAGTCTAAGACGCATGAGTTGAATGCAAAATGTCCATAGAGCTTATCCCTACGTCTCTACTCTTGTCCTATGCGTTAATGCAAAATGCATGAAAGCAAGGTGACCGCATACAATCATATCTTATTGCTAAGATGCATGCAATGCATTAATAACAAATAGTGCTCATTCCTAAGCGCCTATCTTCCGTTTATGCGTTCTAATCTGGTTCTTCCAACCTAGATTTTGACCTGACCTTCCCAAGTCTAGATCCTGTTTTTAGACTACCCATCCGAGTATCTCTAATAGACGAATGAAGCATCTATAAACAAGATAATCGTAAAGATGAAGATTCCCTCGTTATGCTAGCTAACTACTTCTCAACCCATTCAATAATTTAGCTACTCATGCATAAATAATAGAGAGTGAACAGATATAGAGAAAGACATTCCATTCTTATAACTGAATTGAGTACAAAATGACAATGAAAAGTAAAGGTAGAGAGCCTGGTAGCAATTCCTTGCTGACTGAGGCTTTTTACACTGAATCTCTATTCTGATCTACAAATGTTCCCACTTCCGCAAGCGTTGGCCCTCTCTCTGTCTTGGAGCTTTCGGTGCTTTCCCAAGCTTACCGGAACGATCTACCGGCACACCTTCTTCCTCGCGTTCGCCTTAAAATGAAAGAAAACTATGGATAGAGGCGTGAACTTGTAAAGTGATGTAGTAATCGACTACTTAACCCCTTCTCTGAAGAATGCACTTGGTATTTATAGAGTTTCCATGGTGAAAGGCGACTTCTCTCTCCCCATTGTACAGATGGGACAGTTTTAATTCCTGACTGATGCGCCGGATAATTGTCACCGATAAAGCTGAATGTACTTCATGACCGTTATTGACTATCAACTTAATTTGGATCCAACTACTGTCAGCTTTCTGTCCCATCACTCTTAATTATCCTTTCACCCAGATGCACCCACCATGTTGCACTGACCAAGTTGCGGTGATTCTTCTTGGGCAAATGTTTGCGAGCACGATCAACGGAAAGTCTTGCAGTGAAGTTGCGCTCGACCAATGTATTCCTATGATCGCAATCTCTGCATTGCGTTAAAGCATATTCTGCACAAAAATGTAAAGATCAACTGCTCTAATGCATTGGACGCATGCGACTGTAATATTATAGAATTTATGCTTAATGGTTGCAATTTAACATATTTCATCAACACAATCCAACATTGTTTAAGAACTTAGTTCTATGATAACGTGCATTTCTGCTCGTTATCAGAGTGGGCATCCTTGAATAGCATTGGCCAAAATAGCCGCTCTGTAGAACTTTTGTGGTGGTCCTCTGCCCCCAAAATGTACTCTATAAGGGGACTCATGACAAAGTTCCAAAATGTGCTTGGTTTCGTGCTCAGGAATGCATCGACAAAGATTATGATCGGGTCCGAGTCGATACAAGAATGGATCATCCCAAAAATAAAACTTGACTTTGTGTCTCAACTTCTTCTTTTGCCGGTATGAATAGTCTTGGGGTACTTGGCCGCAAACTATAAAGTTTACAATATCCTCATACCATGGGACATTAACGCATACCGTCATAAGTTGCTCATCAGGGAATCTCTCTTCAATCTCTTTCTCTTTCTTCTGAACCTCGCAATTTTCTTATTGTGATAAATGATCTGAGACTTGGTTCTCAGTACCCTTCCGGTCTTTGATTTCTAGGTTAAATTGTTGCAGAAGTAATACCCACCTAATCTGTCTTGGTTTTGCGTCCTTTTTCGTCATGAGGTACTTGATCGCAGAATGATTAGTATACACCACTACATTTGATCCAATTAGGTACTGCCAAAATTTCTCCAGGGCAAACACCACTGCGAGCATTTCTTTTTCTGTGGTTGTATAATTTTCTTGTGAATCATTCAACGTCTTACTGGCATAATAGATAGGATGCAAAATCTTGTCCTTTCGTTGGCTCAAGACTATGCCTACTGCATATCCACTTGCGTCACACATCAACGCAAACGGTTGCGTCCAATCGGGCGCAACCAGAATAGGTGCGGTGATGATCGCATTTTTTAGTGTGTGGAATGCTTCGATGCATGCATCATTAAAATCATATTCACGGTCAATCTCGAGGAGCGCACTTAGAGGTCTTGCGATCTGAGAAAAGTTGTGGATGAATCTTCGATAGAACCCCGCATGTCCCAGAAAACTCCTAAGTGTTTTCACATTGATTGGTGGTGGTAACTTGGATATTGCATCAATTTTGCTTGATCAACTTCCAAACCTGCCTTTGATATCTTGTGACCTAGCACTATTCCTTCTTCTACCATAAAATGGCATTTCTCCCAGTTCAGAACCAAATTTGTTTCAACACATCTCTTCAAAAGATTTGATAAACAAGTCATAGGTGTTGCCAAAAACCGAAAGTCATCCATGAACACCTGGACTGACTCCTCCAGGAAATCTAAGAAATTGGCCATCATACACCTTTGGAAGGTGCCTGGTGCGTTACAGATCCAAATGACATGCGACGGAATGCAAATGTGTCGAATGGGCACATGAAAGTTGTTTTGTCTTGGTCTTCTGGCGTAATCCCGATCTGGTTATACCCTGAATAGCCGTTAGAAAAGAAAAAGAATTCATTCCCTGCAAGCCGATACAACATTTGATCAATAAATGAGAGTGGAAAAATGATCTTCTTTGTGGCCAAATTAGCTTGAGAATAATCCATGCATATTCTCCACCCCGTAGTTGTTTTGGTAGGAATTAATTCATTTTTGCTGTTAGTGACGACTGTCATGCCCCCTTTATTTGGAACATACTGCACTGGGCTTATCCAACTGCTATCAGATATAGGGTAAATGACGCCTGCATAAAGCCACTTCACAATCTCTTTTTGACAACCTCCCTCATGGCAGGGTTCAGACGGCGCTACCTCTCTACAGATTCTGTTTTTCCCTCTTCAAGACGAATCTTGTGCATGCAATACGAGGAACTTTGATCCCTCGAATGTCCGCTAAGGTCCATCCCAAGGCTTTTGCGTATTTCTTGAGGATCTGAATAGGTGCTTCCTCCTTTTCTTTGCTAAGTGAGGCAGATATTATAATTGGTAGAGTGTTGTTGCCTCCTAAATAAACATATTTGAGGTGCACTGGTAGTGCCTTCAACTCCAACATGGGTGGTTCTTCCAAAGATGGCTTAGTTCACTGTATTGATCGTTCATATAACTTTATTGTTTCAAAATTTGGGTCAGTCTGTATTGTGGCACAATTCTCCTCCAACATTGCGCCAACCTCAAAGTCTTCTGCCTCCGATCCTTCTTGAAACACATTATTCTTCCTGTAGTTCTCCAATATACTGGCAGTTTTTTCATATCATCTGGGTATTTCAACGCATTGAGAACATTGAACTTTGCTTGCTGATTGTCGACTCTTATGGTGAGTTCTCCTTTTTGTACGTTGATCAGCGCTCGTCTTGTTGCGAGAAACGGGCGACCCAAGATGATTGGCACCTCAGTATCAGCTTTATAATCCAATATAATAAAGTCAACAGGAAAAATGAATTTATCCACTTGCACAAGTATGTCTTCTATCTTTCCCTCTGGATGCGTTATTGATCTATCAACTGATAACTTGTAGAAATACAAGTTATTTATACTGCTTTATTTAGATATTGCAGTTAAAAGAGAGGAAAGTTGCGTCAATTGTATGAAAATTGGCTAAGAAATGCAAGAATTATAAATGGTCGTCAATACACCCACTGACACCATCGCAATGGTAGAAAAGAATATTTCAAGTCTGTTTTGCAGGAAATCAAGTCACCGTATGCGTTCATGGCTCAAGAGAAAAAGATCAACACATCTACGTCGCATTGCGCCCATCATTCAGGACTGAATAGATGATCAATGCAATGACGGCGCATGCGACAATCGATCAAGAGCTTTGCGATCAACACCGCATGCGGGCAAATGATCGAAGATGCAAAAGAGCAACGGAATTGCAAAGGTTTCAAACACCTGTACAGCTGACCATTGTGCATTTCTGACGGGATTGATTGCATAACAGAAGGAATATTCATTCCACCATTTTCGGAGCTGTCATAACAATAAAGTGGGGTCCACACTGCAGAGAGTCAAAGCTGAGCCTATAAATAGCCTCTGAAATTCTATTGGAAAAGATACTTGATACGAGCATATTTTGATATTTGTATATTGAGAGAGAGACCGGTCTAAGTGTTGATCGGAGAAGATCTAGGAAGATTTAAGAGATAAGGCCGAGAGGTGAGTCTCAGGGCAAATCCTTTCAATCCCCGCCGTGAAGCTCTGTACCAAGGTCACTCCTATGCAAG
Source organism: Benincasa hispida (assembly GCF_009727055.1). Lineage (NCBI taxonomy): Eukaryota > Viridiplantae > Streptophyta > Magnoliopsida > Cucurbitales > Cucurbitaceae > Benincasa > Benincasa hispida. The sequence continues at coordinate 52,547,120 of NC_052357.1, forward strand.
CCTGAGAGGGAAGCTCTTCCTTCCATTCACTCCATTCGCCCGTAAGTAAATCCACCATCCAGATCTGTGTCAAGACGTTGGCACTCTTCTGTATTTGTTTCTATATCTTATCATCAATTGTATTCATCTTCTTAATTTCTATCATTCGCACCATGTATCATACGCTAAATATTAGTATTGAATGTCATGATCATTTTCATCTCCATCCTTCTGTCTATTTTCGTTCTTCCATAAATCGCTTTCTCCATGATGTTTTCTTAATCCCTTGATAATTAGTATGAATATAACAATTAAATTAATCTGTGCTAAAGAAATAAAGATGTTTAGCTAAAGCATGCTAGACGACATCTTCACTTGTGAGAGCAGAAGTGAAGATGCCATTCTGCCTGTCGAGAGAAGGTTAGAAGAATGTGTTAACTAAAGCGAGAAGTACTTTCAGAGATGGAAGCAACCTTGTGTTCATTATGTTCATCCCTGTTTCACCACAGAGATATGGGAACGCGGCCGATCACCGAGAGGTATACGTCAAGGGAAAGCGGAACCGTAGTTATATCTTTAACGCAATTAATGAACTTGCAATGTTTATATTAATTACCCTTTCTATTTCTATTTCTATTTCATACATAAATACTTGCCACCGCATAACATGACATTTTGTATAATCTTCACAGTCAGTCTCAAACTCAGTATCATGTATCAGTATCCTATATCTTGTATCATAATAGCTTAGGTTTACTTTTACCGCACTTTATTTTATTATTGCAAGTTTACTTTACCGCAATATTTTACTTTACCACAACTTTAAATACCAGTATAAACACAATTTTTATTAATTAAAAAACCCCCGGTCGCATATATCACGAACGTAACGTATTAACTACGCAATCCTTGTGTTCAACCTCGGATCACTCTAAGAAACTTGCAATGGAATTATACTTGGTTTCAACGCAAGGAAACTTGTGACAACGCATAGCATACTACAAGCATTTCATTAATAACGCATACATCTAGAAGTAGTATCGCATATCATCGCATCCCATTACAATATGCTCGTTACAAGTTTATGGCGCCGTTGCCAAGGATTGGTAACGGTTATTGTTGAGTATGCTTGTGATATTTTGCATGACAGATCTCTTTGTACTGGCTGTTCATCCCAAAGAGCAATGTGACAGTTTATGAGTACTAAGACCGAACTAGAATTCGAAGCTGACCCAGAGATCGAGCGTACATTTCGCGCACAGGCACATCAGAAGCGAGCGAGGCGAAAGAAGGCCAACATGGCAGATAATAATAATGACAATGTGGCTCCCGCAGGAAATCAAGGGATGGGACGGCCAGTGCAAGATCCAATTTTCCTTACCGCTGACCGCAAAATTCTGATGAGGAACTATGCGACGCCCAATATGTATGATTTTTTGCCTAGAATTTGAAGGTCGTTCATTGATGAGAACGCAAGATTCGAGATCAAATCGGTCATACTTCAAATGATCCAGAATGTGGGGCAGTTTTGGGGTTTGCAAGGTGAGGACCCACATGCCCACTTGACCAGTTCATCGAGATGTGCGACAACTTCTCAATACCTAGTGTTACCCCTGAAGGTATTAGATTATATCTCTTCCCTTACACCATGAGGGATAAGGCCAAGAGGTAGGCTCATTCACTAAAGCCGAATGAGATTACTTCATGGGATCAGCTGGTTGAGCGATTTATGAAGAAGTTCTTCCCTCCAGTTGTGAACGCAAGGCGATGGAAGGACATGTTGAACTTTGAACAAATGGATAACAAGACCCTGAGCACCGCCTGGGTGCGATTCAGAAGACTTGTGAAAAATTGTTCGCATATCGAGATACCCAATTGTATCCTGATGGAGACCTTTTATAATGGCCTGAACAGATCAACACAGGCTGTTGCTGATGCCTCTGTAGTAGGAGGTTTTATGAATAAGACATATACTGAGGCCAAGGTCATCCTTGACCGCATCTCACGGAATATGGATGACTGGGTAGACGATGGATATGGAGGAAGAAGCTCTGAAAGAAGAAGAAATGAAACTGCCATTGTCCCTGCATAGACAGTGACTACTTTGGCCATCCAGATGGCTGTAGTGACTTCTATCCTCCAATCGATGGTGCTTAATCAAGGTGCCCTCTCTCAAACAACAGCATAACCCAATGCGCCGGCACAAGTGGCCGCAATTAGTTGCGTTAATTGTAGAGGAAGCCATGCAGTGGAAATGTGCCCATCGAACATGTAGCAAGTATGTGCAATCCAGAACAACCCCTTCAGCAACACGTATAATCTTGTTTAGAGGAGTCACCCTAACTTTGGTTGGGGAGGGAATCAGAACCAAGGTGGGCTAAGTAATGATCAGAATGGCAATTCAGGGAATCGAGGAAACCCTCCACCTTTTCACCACAATCAGAATCAGGGTCAATAGAGACAATCGCACAATCAATAACCCTCAATTCATTGGAGGCTCTTCTTAAGCAATACATGGATAAAAATGATGTAGGTGTAAGCGTCTTCAATAAGAAATTTGGAGATTCAAGTGGGGTAGCTGGCATTCGAACTTCGAAATAGAACACCTGGAACGTTTCCCAGCATTTCTGAAGCCCCTGGATCTCATGGAAAGGAGCAATGTCCCTGAAGACATTGGGCAGGCAAGCTAGATCATTTGCAGAGGTGTGGATTGTGTCCATCAAAAGAAACTATCTTCCGGTCCATATCCCAATTCTATGTTTACATGCTTTCTTTTAAATTCCTATCTTTATTGATTTATGAACTTTGTCATTTACTACTTTATTCAATTTGTCTTTCAATGCTTTATGAATTTAAGATTCATTTAATTCTCTTGCATTTATTTCTGTACTCTCTTTAATTTCTTTAACTTTTCTGTCATAAATGCGTTATTCTTAAACTTGGTGAATGATTGTTGAATAAGAAAAAAATTATTACCGCAAGGTCTTTATGGGTTGCGTTGATGAAAATAAATAATAATAATTATAAAACAATCAACATCCGGTATGCTTTGCGATAATAGGTGCATCTTGTATCGCAAGATACACTTTGCGTTCATCCAACTCAAATGCATTGCATTGAGGAGTGTGTTGCGCTCGTATGGGTTCTTTGCCTGTCCTTAGCAAAAATGCACAATGTTGAGGTAGTGTTGCATTGGTAGAAATACCATGCGCCCGTCCTCCAGAAATGCGTTTAGTTAAGGGGTGTGTTGCGGGGATACATGCGTTGTTGCCCGTCCTCTATAAAGATGCATTTGCATGGATGAATTCATTGCGTTAATTCTTTACCTTGCGCCCATTCAAATAAAACTCCAAACAAAATTCTTTTTGCAAACTGAGAAGTCTAATCACTTCAGTTCCCAAGGACATGATGAATTTGCAGCTGAAAGGACGTACGACTCTGCAACTTCATAAATGTGAGGAGTGCAAACGGCAGGCTTTTTGAGTAGCTCGAGGCCTGCATCCGCAGACTTTGCATTGGGCCCATCAAGGCCCAACCTATAAAAATGGCTCTCTTCATCTCAGATCGTCTATTTACTTCATTTTTCAAATAAAAACCCTAAAATCGCCTCTGCATACCAAACCTTTCTTCCTTCCCAAAACTAACCCAGCTTACCATGAGAGAGGCTGCATTCCTTTATTTATACTGCTTTATTTAGATATTGCGGTTAAAAGAGATGAAAGTTGCGTCAATTGTATGGAAATTGACTAAGAAATGCAAGAATTATAAATTGTCGTCAATACACCCACTAACACCATCGCAATGGTAGAAAAGAATATTTCAAGTCTGTTTTGCAGGAAATCAAATCACCGTATGCGTTCTTGGCTCAAGAGAAAAAGATCAACACATCTACGTCGCATTGTGCCCATCATTCAGGAATGAATAGACAATCAACGCAATGACGGTGCATGCGACAATCGATCAAGAGCTTTACGATCAACGCAACTTCAATTGCATGCGGTAATAAAAAGCAAAACCGCATGCGGGCAAACGATCGAAGATGCAAAAGAGCAATGCAATTGCGGAGGTTTCAAACACGTGTACAGTTGACCGTTGTGCATTTCTGGCGGGATTGATTGCATAATAGAAGGAATATTCATTCCACCATTTCTGGAGCTGCCATAACAATAAAGTGGGGTCCACACTGCAGAGAGTCAAAGCTGAGCCTATAAATAGCCTCTAAAATTCTATTGGAAAAGATACTTGATACGAGCATATTTTGATATTTGTATATTGAGAGAGAGACTAGTCTGAGTGTTGATCGGAAAAGATTTGGAAAGATTTAAGAGACATGGCCGAGAGGTGAGTCTCAGGGCAAATCCTTTCAATCCCCGCCATGAAGCTCTGTACCAAGGTCACTCCTACTGGACGAGCAAGCCTGAGAGGGAAGCTCTTCCTTCCATTCACTCCATTTGCCCGTAAGTAAATCCACCGTCCAGATCTGTGTCAAGACATTGGCACTCTTCTGTATTTGTTTCTATATCTTATCATCAATTGTATTCCTGTCTCTTATACACATCTAGATGTGTATAAGAGACAGCATTCGCACCATGTATCAGACGCTAAATATTAGTATTGAATGTCATGATCATTTTCATCTCCATCTTTCTGTCTATTTTCGTTCTTCCATAAATCGCTTTCTCCATGATGTTTTCTTAATCCCTTGATAATTAGTATGAATATAACAATTAAATTAATCTGTGCTAAAGAAATAAAGATGTTTAGCTAAAGCATGCTAGACGACATCTTCACCTGTGAGAGCAGAAGTGAAGATGCCATTCTGCCTGTCGAGAGAAGGTTAGAAGAATGCGTTAACTAAAGCGAGAAGTACTTTCAGAGATGGAAGCAACCTTGCGTTCATTATGTTCATCCCTGTTTCACCACAGAGATATGGGAATGCGGCCGATCACCAAGAGGTATACGTCAAGGGAAAGCGGAACCGTAGTTATATCTTTAACGCAATTAATGAACTTGCGATGTTTATATTAATTACCCTTTCTATTTCTATTTCATACATAAAGACTTGCCACCGCATAACATGACCCTTTGTATAATTTTCACAGTCAGTCTCAAACTCAATATCATGTATCAGTATCCTGTATCTTGTATCATAATAGCTTAGGTTTACTTTTACTGCACTTTATTTTATTACTGCAACTTTACTTTACCATAATATTTTACTTTACCGCAACTTTAAATACCAGTATAAACACAATTTTTATTAATTGAAAAACCCCCGGTCGCATATATCACGAACGTAACGCATTAACTATGCAATCCTTGTGTTCAACCTCGGATCACTCTGAGAAACTTGCAGTGGAATTATACTTGGTTTCAATGCAAGAAAACTTGTGACAATGCATAGCATACTACAAGCATTTCATTAATAACGCATATATCTAAAAGTAGTATCGCATATCATCGCATTACACATTACATTACGAGCTTACATCAGCCTACTGCAATGTAACTGTGGTGGGTTTTGCGTTACCGATGTTTAACTTCTTGAAGATAGATAAGGACATCAGGTTTATACTTGCCCCTAAGTCACAGAGTGCATTTTCGACTTCTTTACCCCCTATTGAGCATGGAAATATGAAGCTCACTGGATCTTTCATTTTCTTGGGGATGTTGTTCTGGAAGAGCGCACTACACTCATACGTTAGTGCGACCGTTTCATTTTCCCCGATCTTCCTCTTGCTGGCGAGTATGTCCTTGAGGAACTTTACATAGCTAGGTATCTATTCTAGTGCTTTTACTAAGGGAATGTTGATATGTAGTAGTCGAAGAACATCCAGGAACCTCTTGAATTGTTTACTATCATCTTTCTTTTTCAGCCTAGACAGGAAAGGTGAAGGATCCCAACGTACTTCTTGATTGTTTGACTATTCATTGAGGTCCCTTGCTTGCTGTGTTTTTAGGGCTGGAGTTTGCGATGACTTTGATTCTTGGTTTTGTTGGGATTCATTCTTTGTAGAGGTAGTTGCTTCTAAACTGGTAGATCTGTTGTTTGTGATTGAGTGGTCATTGTTGGTGCTTGAGTCTTCTGACCGTTCTACTAATTTCGGTACTAGTGGCACAGGGACCGCCTTCCTACCGCTTCTCAATGTCACTGCTTGACATTGTTCCTTGTCGCTTGGTCCCGGTGCTTCTGAGTTGCTAGGCAGTGTACCAAGTGCTTTATTCTTAAGCTCGTTCACAAGCTATCCAACCTGCACCTCCAAATTTCTAATGTAGGAAGCTTGCGACTGCATGATTGCCTCGTTCTTTTTGATATACTGTTTCAGTAGTGCTTCCAAAGAGGAGGTACTAAATGAGGTGTTAGAAGAGGACAGTTGGTTATGTGGCTGTCTACTCTAAAAATTACCCTGGCTTTGATTCTAATGATGGAAAACCAGAGTATTACCTCAATTTCTGGAATGACTGTTCTGTTGATTCCTTTGGCCCCCCCTGGTCGTGATTCCCTCCCTAACTGAAGTTGGGGTGATTCCGCCAACCAGGGTTATAGGTGTTGTTAAACGAGTTATTGTGAATAGAGTATACGGATTGTGGATTTGACGGGCAGACTTCCACCGAGTGCCCCTTTCCGCATTGGATGTAGCTTACTGTTGCCACTTGTGTCAATGCATTGGCTTGTGCTGCACTTTGAGAGAGATGTCCTTAATTAATAGCCATAGTCTGGAGGAGTGAGGTAACTGCGGCCATCTGGGCAGCCAAGGTGGTCATTGTACTAACCCTTAAGTAAGCTTTGTGTTTAGCCTTCCTCTTGAAGACTTTCACAACAATGCACCTTGCTGTAGGTTTAGACACTCAAGAATTTCTTTGAGATTTGGCTTATGTAAAGCTTCCAACCGCTCTTCACAAATGCAATACCACTTATGCAACCAACACTTTTCTCTCTAAGTGTTCTTACAGCTGCATATGGTCGTCCTCAAGACTACTTATGCATCCAAGACTCCACTGCAAGCTCTCCTCGGCCTACACAACAGGTCCAATGCACGGAAAAACTCAGCCCTTAGTCTGTCCAAGTGTTTCCTTCGAGCTGCCAGCTTATTCAACTCAAGCAGTTGCCTACTTGTTCATGAAATTCCAGATTCATCTTACGAAATTAATAACTCGAATTCTAGAGCTTATCTCAAGAAATTTCCTTCTACAAACTTGTTAAGAATCAACTTCAGACTCTTTATGGTCTGTCCTAGAGACTCAATTCTTTTAATGATGGTCTGGATTCACCCGAGAATAGAACCTCTGGTCCTTTTTCTCTTTCTCCAACCTCAATCCGATGAGGAATTTTTCTGGTAGTGTCACCTCTGAAAGTAGACTCTCAGAGCTTTCCAACGACACCAAGAACTCTAAATTTTCACAGAGGAATTGATCATACTGATCGTTTGAATTTCAACCTCTCCTATTCATACTATTTTCCACCGCTTCTCATTAAATGTTAGCCCGACACCTTAAACTTTCATACAGTCAAATCTGGTGCTAAGGACATATGGTATTTTAATCGGTGATTAATGCCGATCAATACAAGTCCAATCGTTTAGCTCACCGCCCCATCGTTTAGATCATCATTTAGTGACTTCACGCTGATACTTGTCACCTGACGATCTCGCCCAACGCATAGCACACTGATGCCCATCGTGTAGCGCTGACGCACATCGTGTAGCGCTGATGCCCATCGTCTAGCGCCCACGCCCATTGCGTAGCGCCATCGTTTAGTGCTGATGCTGATCATGTAATTCCAATGACCCATCGCTTAACGTGCGCTATCGTTTAACGCGATCCTTCGCATCGTCTAGCGTCGCACATTGACGCACGATCACCTACCGCATCGCTTAGCTCCGTGCATTTGCTACACGATCGTCTAGTGCTCGCTTACCTGATCGCCTGCCTCATCGTGTAGCGCTGCTCATTTACTAGACGATCATCTACCTCATCGTGTAGCACTGCTCATTTGCTACACGGTCGTCCAGCGCCCCCTTATTGCTACACGATCGCCCAGCGCTCATGTCCATGCACACTTGGAGTTGCCGCATGCTTTGCTAACCTTTCAAGACATTGGCTGGCGCATGCTTTCCCACGCATAGCTTTTCTCTTGGCCACACTTTGGCTTCCTTCAATGCCCAAATAACCTCTAAAATGAGCAAGGCCCACGCATGGCACAAGACTTAGCCAATTTTCTAGCCTCCAATGCATGGGTTACACTTAGCCAATTTTTCAAGCTTTACCCAAGAGTCAAGCTTTCAAATTCAAACTTTTGTTCTAATTTTCAGCCTTTTCTCTACAATTACACATTAATTTCCATATCAACCTACTCACCAGAACACACTTCAGTAGAGAAATTAGGGCTGGTTCACAAAGCTTATCTATTTGCTCTCAACGGTTTTGTTTGATTTTTCTCACTTTCTTTCATGTGGGGGATTGTTGGATTTTTATAGTGAAAGAAAGTGAAGTATTTGAATCTTGTAACATAAACAAATGAATTTAATTATGTAGATTAAATTCAGTTAGAAACTTTCAAATTGGATTGAAACATCAAATTAAGGTGAAGTTTCATGTACAAATTTAACATGTATGAAAGTTAAATTTTTAGTATCTTCAATTTGAATGAGTTATGGTTGATTTTTTTTAATCAAGTAACAACTCAATTTAGTTAAATTTAATAAATGTTTTAACTTTTGTAATTATTTATTTTATTTTGTATTTTGAAGAGTTACTATATAAATAACAACTAGTTTCTTCATTTGTAGCAACTCATTCCAAATTGAATATCTCTCATTTCTTTCTCTTTTTTTTTTTTGTTCTTGAGTTGAGTTGAGAGTAAACATCAAAGAGTTCTGTTAGATCAAAGTAGTTCAAGATTGCAATTCTACCAGAGTTAGTTGTTGTATCCTACTGAGATGATCGTTGTAGGTTGCTTGCAGCTCGTGCAAAGCGAATAATTGCTTTAGGGCAACACTTAACAGAAGCGTGTCTTGACTATGTTTCGAGTCTCCAACGATTTTGAAGTTTTTTCAAGTCTTTTGGTTATTTACATGAAGTATATTGTCTCTAGTAATTGAAGTATAATGGGTTTGTTAGTGTATTTGGTTCATATATAACAGTGATGGACTCATTATGATTGCAACCCAAGAAAGGTGGTATTGGGTTGGGAGAGGCACTCTGAAAACGTAAGATGGGAAGAAAGTCATAGTCAAAGTTAAAGGGAAAAAAAGCCTGCTCTGCTGCGAAAGGCAATCTCGAAGCCTCGCTTTTGTACCGATATATAATTTCCCCAAAATTGTCGCCCAGCCGATGGAATTTGTAACAGAAGCCTCTCTTCCCTCCCTAGATTTTCCCCCTCCCCCTCTCTCTCCCGCTAACTTCTCTCTCTCTTTTTCTCTTTGATACCTTTGTCCATCTCGTTTCCGGTGCTGTTTCCGGCCGCCTTTAGCTTCTGAGAGGCTGTCCTCAGGTGGGTCTCCATGGGTTTCATCTTATGTGAGTTCTTCTTATCGTCATTTAGCAATTCTGATTCTCTTGGCACTCAATGCAATGCAACTTCATTTGCTGCATTTATTAGGAATTTAATGAATCCCCTATTTTGTAGAATTTTGTCGTGCTTCGCTAGGGCTGTGTAGAACAATAGCGCATTCGATGGCATTCGTAATTAATGACCAGGAATCTGATTGTTTTATCAAGGACGTAAGCATGCTAGTTACATTTTAATTGTTAGTTTCACCGTTATATTACAATTGTTCGTTAATTCCAAATTACTTGAAATTACCAATTTGGAGATTATTGGATGGTAGCACTACCTTGGATCTTTAAGATTGTTCAATTGTGTGATTTGATCCTAGAGTCCAGTGTGTTTTTTCCCTGACTTGGTGTTTCTTTTATTCTGAATATTCTGGTTAATCTCTGCCTCCATCTTTGACTCTTCCGTCTCTGTAAATGGAAAGGCCTTAAGAGGTGAAGACAGGGGATTCCAACTGCCCTGTCCTGCTCCATTGTCCATCCTATTTATGAAGTATAATTTATATTTAAAAAGAAATGGCGAGTGAAAGATATATTCGTTTACTAGAGAAGAGTACAGAAAGGTTAGAGCAAGCCTACCATCTAGCCCTAATTACTAAAAGCTATCTAACTGACTTTTGTATCACATAGTGCAGGGTCAAATAATTGCAGTTATAGGCCTTTTATCATTTCTTGTCATCTTTTCGTATTTTCTTAACATATCGCTTGTTTGGGTTCAAGTTGAATCGAGATCTGTTGCTGATTGGTTGATCTCATATTTATGCAGTTATATTAGGTGGCCATTGGTTTCTGAAGCATTATTTTGAAGAACTTTTAGTGGAGGAATAGCTCATGAATTTTTCTGTCTCATGATTGGGTTGAGAGTTAATTCTTTCAGTTTTTTATTTCTCTGAAAGCTAGTTAACCCAGCAAACAGAGATGAGCGTAGTAGGTTTTGATATTGGAAATGAAAATTGTGTTATTGCTGTGTCGAGGCAACGTGGTATCGATGTTGTGCTGAATGAGGAATCACAACGAGAAACCCCTGCAGTGATATGCTTTGGGGAAAAGCAGCGGTTTTTGGGTTCTGCAGGTGCTGCTTCTGCAACAATGAACCCAAGATCCACAATATCTCAGGTAAAGAGATTGATTGGACGTAACTTCAGTGAGCCAGATGTTCAAAAGGATCTCAAAATATTTCCTTTTAAAACATCTGAAGCCCTTGATGGCAGCATTTTGGTTCACGTGAAATACTTGGGGGAGACTCATACATTTACTCCAGTTCAGATCATGGCAATGCTCCTTGCACATTTGAAAGATGTAGCTGAGAAAAATTTGGGAGCACCATTTTCAGATTGTGTTATTGGTATTCCATCATATTTTACTGATTTGCAGAGACGTTTATATTGGAATGCTGCTGCTATTGCTGGTTTAAAGCCTCTGAGACTCATGCATGACTGTACTGCAACAGCACTTAGCTATGGAATTTATAAAACAGATTTCTCAAATACGGGTCCAATATATGTTGCATTTGTTGATATTGGTCATTGTGATACCCAGGTCTCTATTGTATCATTTGAGCCTGGACATATGAGGATCATGTCACATACCTATGATAGAGATTTAGGAGGTAGAGACTTTGATGATGTTCTATTCAGCCACTTTGTTGCAGAATTTAAGAAGAATTATGATATAGATGTAAATTCAAATGTCAAGGCTTCTATCAGATTGCGGGCAGCTTGTGAGAAGCTAAAGAAAGTTTTGAGTGCAAATTTGGAGGCACCTCTTAATATTGAATGCCTGATGGACGAGAAAGACGTTAAGGGATTTATCAAAAGAGAAGAATTTGAAAAGCTTGCTTCTAGTCTATTGGAGAGGATTTGCATTCCCTGTACCAGAGCATTAGCTGATGCAGGATTAGGTGTAGAAAAAATCCACTCTGTTGAGCTTGTTGGATCAGGGTCAAGGATCCCTGCGATAACTAGGTTATTGACTTCTGTATTTAAAAAAGAACCCAGTCGCAAACTTAATGCTAGTGAATGTGTAGCTCGTGGTTGTGCTCTACAGTGCGCCATGCTTAGTCCAGTTTTCCGGGTCAGAGAATATGAGGTGTGTACTTTCCCTGAGGTTTTATTACTTGCATTAGCTAGGCATTTATGGAGAGTTGAGAAAAGATTATATTTCTAGCATGAACTTGAAGCTTTCCTCGCACAATGACTGGACAAAACACAAAACTTCCGTGGTTCTGCTTTTTTCCCCTTTTTTCAAGCTTCCTTTTAAGGGTATCTGGATGTAACGTACTTAAACAAAGAAGGCTTCTTGAATCCTACTCTTTTTACCAGCATTAACCCATCCATGAGTTAGTTGACCTGAAGAGTAACTGTCCAATTATTTTCCTGTAAAAAGGTTGAAATATGATATTTCATGTTCTTGTGTATCATGATTTAGGTGATTTTTCAATATGTAATTATGTGTTTTCCTGATCTACTTTCTTGACATGTTTCTTTTTTTGGGGTTATTAGTTGCATGATTGCTAAATGGTATATTGACGTAATGTAGGTTCAGGATTCATCCCCCTTCTCCATTGGCTTCTCATCAGATGCAGGCCCAATTAGCTTAGGCTTAAATAATGTACTATTTCCCAAAGGCCAGCACATTCCAAGTACTAAAGTTCTATCATTCCAGCGCAACAGTTTATTCCACTTAGAAGCAGTCTATACTAATCTTGACGAACTACCTCCTGGCATGTCTTCAAAAATTGGTTGCTTTACAGTATGTTCAGTTTAATCTTTTTTAATTATTGTTTTTATTGTTATTGAAGTATTTGTTCTTCCGGTGCTGGAAGGCTTTTAAACTGCCCCAGTGTTCAGAAACTACTCTAGAGAGTGTTGACCTGTTTCTGCTTCTTTTTCTAATTTCTATTTATGATGGATTGGAATTGATTCTTAAATGTTGAGTCATTTGAGATGCAGATTGGTCCTGTCCAAGGTTCAAGCAACTCTAATTCAAGGGTTAAAGTCAGAGTTCAATTAAATATGAACGGCATTGTTAATGTTGAATCAACTACAGTAAGTAATATTTCCGTCAGACTTTCCACTATTTAAGGGTAATTTCTCTGTATTTATATGAATTGTGAATTTAGTTTGTAGAGGATAATGTAGATGAACAAATACCAAGGAGAGATGCTGCTCACTCAAACACAGAAAAAATGGAGACCGAGTTTGTTGATTCTTCCCATTCTGAGGTATTGAAGATAATCCCTTTCAGCACTCAAGAATCATATATATATATTTTTAAAATATATCTTCCGCTTTTGGAAATGCCTATATATATATATATTCTTTTGATAGGAGAAATGCCTATACTATCTAGAAAACCTCATCCTATGTTTCTTATCTCCCAACTTTTTCGCTTCCTGGAAAATTGTCTCTATCTTTTTGTTTGTACGTCACAGAGATTTGGTGTCTTTAAAGATATTGAATTATTGCATTTCTTCAGTCTGATGTTTCAAGAAAAGCTAGGAGCACAAGGAGGATTGACATACCAGTTAGTGAACATATATATGGTGGAATGACCAAGGCTGAGCTCTCAGAAGCCCAAGAAAGAGAACTCCAACTGGCCCAACAGGATAAAAATATGGAACAGGCCAAAAATAAGAAGAATGCTTTGGAGTCATATGTCTATGAGATGAGGAATAAGGTAAATATTATATTTTCCTGAGGCTTAAAGGATTTTCAATCTCCATTTTCTGATACGAATAGTGCATTTTGATTTGAGTGATGCGAAAAAGTTACTTAAAGCAAACTTTACATCTATATGCTTGGTTTAGTTTCGACCGATGTGTGAACCAAACATATAACTCAATCATGTAATGCTACTGCTAAATTCTTTTGACTACTTAGGGGGCGGTTATATGAATTTCAGTAGCTACCACACCACTTTTTAGATCAAATTATTGATTTTCATCACGCGAGCATGAGGCATTAGTTTCAATGGAAGTTTAAGTTGTGTGATTTCAGATCCATAAACTTTTCCCCTTAGATAAGGCTGACTTTTTAAGGAGGCGTTTGGTGTGTAAGTTTTGAATCCTAAGCTTAGGAATGTTAAGCTTAAACTGAGGAGTTTAGGTAGCTTGGGTTTAACAAATTGTGTTTTGGAATGCATGTTTAGAAAGCTTGGGAACAGACTGTTGATTTAGAAATCTTAAGTTTATGAAATATTCATTATATTTAATCAGTGGTTTGATCTTAGGTTAGCTTAAATTTGTCATCTTAATTATCTCGTAATAGTTAAGTTTAAAATAAAATATTTTTCATATTTTTCAAATATAACTAAATTCAAATTTAAAATTGTGTTTCTTATTATTGCTATTTTTTTAAAGAATTGACTAACTTAAATATGTAAAAACTGACAAATTTAAACAAAGTTCATTGGTTAGCTTTTTTAGAATGACTAATCGAAATTTAAATATTATTTTTATTACTAATTTTAGTTTATTATTTTGTAGTTCAAAATCAACTCAATTTCCACTACTTTTTCAAATAATTTAAAGAAAGATTTGTTTTTGTCAATTTTAAAATCGAGATTTGACTAAAATTAGATATTTATATTACTAAATGTTCATGATATCTTGAGGTAGACTTCTATTCTCATGCATACTGATCACTAACCTGAATCTTTACAGAAATCTAATGTTGCAGTTTGAATATTATTTATTATCATAAAAATAATGATGATTCTAGAAGTGGTTTTTTAATAGCTTTTCAACACATATCGGAGTTTCGCTAGTGATCAAGAGCGAGAAGGCATTTCTTCAAGCCTCCAGCAAACAGAGGAGTGGCTTTATGAGGATGGAGACGATGAGACAGAGAGTGCTTATTCTTCTAAGTTAGACGACCTTAAGAAGGTTGTTGCTATTTCTGTTGTATGATACAAAGTTGTATAACATTCTCTGAACCAGAGGTTTGCCAATTCAAGTTCTCTTCTCTTTCCTTACTAGTCTTCCACTGTTCTCAGTTGGTGGATCCTATAATTAACCGATACGAAGATGAAGAAGCTAGAGCACAAGCTAAAGCGCATCTGTTAAAGCGTATTTCTGATTATAGGAACTCTGGGGATTCACTTTCACCTCAAGCTCGAGCATTGGTAAATGGCTAATAACCTCTACTATTATGAGTCATAGTTGGGTTTGTTTGAATTCTCTCAAACTCTTCACTTTCTCCAGATCCTTGAGGAGTGCGACAGAGCAGAGCAGTGGCTAACAGAGAAAAACCAACAACAAGAGTTGTTACCAAAAAACACTGACCCTCTACTATGGTCAAGTGAGATCAGAACTCGGGAAGAGGATTTCGACAAGTATGATGCTTCTCTGTTTGATTTGTTGGAAATTTAAGAAGTTTCTGTAAGATTAGACACTTACTGTAGAGAAGTTCTCCTGACCTTGTTTTCATAGTAGTAGACTATTAACCTGGTGAACTAATCTTAATGGTCATTTAGGACACTAAGTTTAAGCTACGTTCTTTCTGGTTATGCCAACGTGTTATAAATAGATTAGAACCAGAAAAACCGTGACTTAACTCAGTTCTATATTTATTTTCAAAAAGCATGCTTGGTATCTGCACCCTTTTATTTATGATCCAGTGGCTTACTACCATTTGCTTAAACATTGAACTTCATTCCAGGACATGCCAGAGGATCTTGGGACCTGTGTCTTCCCATACACATTCAGGAGATTCCAAGGAAACAAACCATCACAATTCTTCCGATAACCACCATTCTTAAAATTCAGCATTGGTTCTTCTCAAGATTAATCAAAGATTTTGATTATTATTCTTCTGACAAAAGTGGATGATATCTCTTGCCACTGTTTCAAGTGTCCAGAATGAAGAGTAGTACAACTGCAGGTGATGACAGATAACCAATCAGCTCATGTTTTTTCTTTTTTGTTTTGGTCTCACATTCACTTCAAACCTTCATGAGTGTTGTATCATTCTAATGAGGGCTATCTCTCAGTTTTGCAACAATTTGAAGGCAACCCTTATTGAATTATTGCCTTTCCATTCTTTGTCTGTTTTCAGATGTTGATTTTGTAAAACTCATCATATCTGACACATATATATATACAGTCCATGGTTATCATGAATCACACAGGAAAAAGGATGATTTTAGCTTCATCAAGCCATTAACGTTTGATCCATTGCTTAAGACTTACATTTCCCTCGGATTCAAATGTGTTTTGGTATGTGGGCAAGTCCTGCATTAGTTTCTAAACATGTGAGCATTTTTTGTAGGACACCGAACACGAAACCTAAGTTGTAATCTAGATTTTCTACTTGCATGTATGTTTTTCTATCGATGTCAATTCGAGTGTAGTTTAGTGGATAAAATACTTATGGTTATTTAAGGGTAGGTAGTTCAATTTTTCGACTTTCTAATTGTTGAATTCAATGAAAAAAAGGGAGCATAGTTCAACAATAGTTGCTGATTATGATCTTAAAGTTTGATGGTAAAAAATATGTGACCAGAATAAGCTCTGAATACGGATAGAAAAAAAAAAAAAAAAGAACAAGTGGTGATCGTGTTGTTACACATGAGAAAAGTATAAGAGAACTTGATATAAACCATCAAGGACATTGAATTATTTGTCGTACTAGAAAAAAGAGATCAAATTATTGTTCATATTTTATTTACATTTTCTTGTTTTCAAAAATTTTATCTTTTTTTTTTCTATGATATATTTGTTGGGTTTTGTATCCCAAACTCGTGGTTTGTAATTTTGTAAATAATTTATTTATCAATAAAATAATTGTTATTTATCTTTTAGAATAATGTAACTTGAATTCAACAAACGAAAATAGAAGGTTATTCAATGAAACATGAATAGTATGTGCTTGACATATAAGTGGATCATATTGAAGTAATAATATAAAATGGATCATATTTAAGTAATAATCTAAAGAGTATAGTATATAGATAAGGTTGAGTGTTTTATTCTGATAATACTATGGATACAATCTACTTTGTAAAGGTTATAAGTGATGTAATCCAAATCGTTCATGTGGAGATATGCAAGTGAGATATCCTATACAAAGAGTTTGTAATTAATCTTTCTTTTTAACACTGTTGACTGAAAAAAAAAAAAAAAAGCAATATTTCACCATTGACTGAAAAGCTCTCAAATCTAAAGTTTTATCGAGAAGATTTTCTCTGCAAAATGAACCCTCTCTTCTTTCAACAAGGTTCTCCCAACCAATTTTTGCCAAAGATATAATGGGGAAGATCAAGTGGAGGTGTTCAACTTGTAGAGAAGGAGATTTCAATTCATTGTGAAGACTTGGAGAATACTGAAGTTCTTCAAAGGTAATATTTTTTTTACCCAAGTCTATACCTAGCTTAGTTTAATTTTATAGCATGTTGATGTACGTACACTTTTTTGCAAAGTTAATTTTAAAGTAAAATTGAAGAAAAAGCAATCACTCACTTCCACTGCGAGATTTGATCCCCTCGATATTAAAAAATATTTTTCTAATTTTCATATGACTGATGATGTGACATTAGGGTTTCTATACTATCTAATTTTGGCATTAGGTCATTTTTGTGAGTTTTTTATGATGACCAAAATTTGACCTTTGTACTTCTCCCATGTTTAGCCAAGAGCATGAGTTTTGCAATTTAGAGTCTTGCATGCTAGGAATATTCAAGTATGATTTGTCATCCTATCTTGTGAAGTACAAATCTTAGATTAAAGAATTTGTTCTTTAATTTCAAAACAATTCTCGCCTAACCTGATCCTTAGAGTTAAAATAAAAAAGATTTGAAGGTTTTAATAATCGATAATTATATGTTCTTATAGTCCCAACATAATAATTTCAATTTTCTATGGTTTTCATATAATTTGGTCTTGTAGCATTCTTTTATCATCACTTCTAACTTTTATTTTATTTTATTTTATTTTATTTTTTGTTAATAATGAATGCTTGTAAGAACTTTGATCCGTGAGACTATGATAAAATTTTAAATTTTAAGTAAAGAGTAATTATGTTTACTAAGGACATATTTAGTAGGCAATTTATATTATATTTTATGTATGCAGATTCACTAAGTTTAGGAATATTTAAATTTAGTTTTTAAATTTGTTTTCAAATTCTATGATCTACACAATGCAAATTTTAAAAACTATCGACTTTGAAACATGATCCATATTTTGAATTTGAAATATGTATTATATAATATACTAATATAATAATTATACAAAATTTTGACATAAACCAAGTTCATAAATGAATTAATAATATAATTAAAGGAATAACTTAATAATAGTTTATATTCAACTTATTGAGTGAGTAACTATAATTAGTTTTATGGTTTATAAATACGTTATCAACATACATTTTGAACAATTATTTGAAATAAAAATTTATTTTTGAATCTGCAATAAAACACACATCTAAAAATATGAAATACAACTCTATTTTCATTGAATCACTTGTTTTTCAAATTAATATTTTCAGATTGCCTACCAAAACCTACGTAGGTCAAGTTCTATGCAGTAACAACAATTAAATTCATATCACATTATTTAATATTAGGTTAAATTTCGATGGGCCTATATTGTTTTAAAAGTTCAAAATTAGTAGATAGATGGAGCTTAGTGACTTGGTTTAATTTCATAAATGGTCTCTACACAATCTTTTGTATCAATCAAAAGCCAACTTATTTGTTATTATTATTATTATTTGCAAAGATAATGGATTACTAAAAAGAGAGGGACTTTAGTTGAGGCCAAGATAAAAACAAAACACTACGGAAAAAAACAGGATAACGAATAAAGACAAAAACACACGCACACACACAAAACTCAAGGAAAAAGGTTCCTAGGAGAAAACTCTCATTGCTTCCCCCCGACTAGAGAAGTTCACGGTCACTAAAATAACATATAAAAATCTCAGATTGAGCATCTAAATTAATTGCCTAGGGATTATTGAAAGTGGCACCATGAGCACACATATTACACTCGCGCAAAACATGGTAAAGAATAGAACACTAAGCAACTCTCAAAACCTTACGCCTTAACCTATTCCTTTTATTAAATTGGAATCCAGTGAGCTCTATATCCCAATGCGATATCGTATGGAAACACCTTCCCAAAAAAAAAGCATATCTCCCTAGATAGCCTTACTAAAAGCACATTAAAAGAACAAATGATCCCTAAACTAATTCCACTAGTACAAATAACACAGTCACTAGAGATATCAAAACATCACCATCTAACATGATCACATATCTCTAAATGACTCCAAATAACGAGTCATTAAATGAAAGAATTTCTAGGTATATTCCCTCTAAAACAAAGGAGGCTAGCCCATGGTATCTTAATATGCCTAGGATAAAATGACTTTGATGCATTAGTAACTAAAAACATACCAAAACAACAAGGGAGCCAAGTTACACAATCCTCCCAACCAACCTTAACTATAATCAATTGTACCTGAATGGGAAGGTCAACTAGCTCCCTAGAGTTAGAAAGATAGTTCCAAGTCCCATTAGAGCACAAAAAATCACCCACATTTGCACGAAGGGAACTATTTGCATTGATAACTGCAGTACTAAGCTATTGAAGGATGGAGACCTTTTTTGACCCAGGATCACACTAAACCTTTTCTAAGCCACAATAACTTTTTGATAATAGTAACATTCCAATAAGGAATATGACGTATGGTAAGACCACCCTGACAACACAGAAGGCAAACATCCAATCAAGCAACCTTAACCCCCTCCTTTCCTCCCCCACCACTTTTTCCACATTCCTTTTCCAAAGAAAGGAGCTAAGCAAATGATCAAATTTATGAGTAACTTGAGTAGGAAAAACGAACACACTAGTCCAATAGACTTGAAAACTTTGCAAAATTGACTGAATAAGCTACAACCAACCAATATAACATAGATCCCTAGTAGACTAGCTCTTCACATGAGTAGTAAGTCTTTCCAATAGAGGAAAACAACCTGCATAGAATAGTCATTCATAAATAAAAGGAAAGCTAAGATAACAAATAGGGAGAGAAGCCAATCAGAATCTTAGGAATGTTGAAATCCCTGCCTCACCAAGAGACATACCAACACAAAACATTGAACGCTTAGCACCATTGGCAACAAGACTAGACAACACTTAGAACCTTCTTAAAATAGTCTTCACAAAAGCAAAACAACTGCAGTCCCCAACTAGATCATCAAATCATCAACAAAATTGTAAACCCTCGAAATTTCAATTTGAGTAAATTAGGTTAGAACTTGGATAATAAACATGTTTGAAGCGGGATAAAAGAGGAGGAAAATCCCTTAAGTGTTGAAACTAGATTTTAAGGGCTAAAACATAAATTGTAGGTAAGTGGAATAAAGAGGACAAAAATCTTGCAAGTGTGGGAACCATGCGTTGATGCCATGTGTTGGGTGAGGACTTGGAAAACAATGACTTGTTCATTGTGCGGTTAGGCGTTGACCTTGTCATTAGGGGAGTTAAGTTGTTGGTTAAGGGTGGAACAGGAAGGCGTGGAGGTTAGTGGATGCATGAGGTATACGACCAAGGTTCTTTGAGGTTATGTGGCCGAGCCCTTGCCAAGAACTAGAAATGGTAGGATGTGTGGGAGTCAAGTGATTTAAGGTTAGTTGAATGCATGGGTGGGCCTAGGCAAGTTCCTTGCGTTGAAGTCATGTGATGGCTAAGACATCTTGAGGTTGGGAAAGCCTCATGGACGCATGCAACAAGGATGACCTAGGCGAGAATACATGGCATTGGTTTGGGCTGGCATGCGATGGCCTAAGTGTGGACAATGAGCGCATGAGGGGGATGCGTTAGCCAAAGAGGGTATATGATAACTTGCAGAAATACAAGTTATTTATGCTGCCTTATCTAGATATTGCGGCCAAAAGAGAAGGAATATGCATCGATTGTATGAAAAGTAGCTCAAAATTACAATAATTATGAATTATCGAAATTACACCCACTAACATGTCAAGATGGTAGAAGATATTTTTACTCTGTTTTGGAGGAAACCAAGTCACCGCTTGCGATCAAGGTTCAACGAGAAATGAACAACGCATCTCTGTCACATTGCGCCCGTCAATCAACAATGAGGAGACGATTAACACAATGATGGCACAATGCGACAGTTGATCCCGAGCTGAATTTCAACCGCATGCGGTAATAAAAACAAACCGCATGCGAGCAACCGATCGAAAGATGTAGCTGAGCAACGTAAACACGGAGGATTGCGACACGTGTACAACTAATCTTTGTGAAGATTTGACGGTCTGATTGCATAACAGAAGGAATATTTATTCCTCCATCTTCGGAATTTCCATAACAAGAAGTGGGGTCCACAAGCCAAGAGTCAAAGCTTTTTCACCTATAAATACCCCTATAGAATTTAGAGAAGATATATTGGATACGGGTATATTTGATACGAGGGCTAATTAATGCTGAATTATTGAGAGAAAAGGCTGAGCTGAGTACTGATCGGAAGAAATCCAGGAAGAGAAGAGACAAGGCCGAGAGGTGAGTCTCAGTACAAATCTGCCAGATCCCCGCCGTGAAGCTCTGTGCTTAGATCCCTACTACCGGTTGAGCAAGCCTGAGAGGGAAGCTCATCCATTCGTTCACTTCATCCACGCTGGCAAGCAAATCTCCATCCAGATCAACGATAAGACGTTGGTGCTTATTTGTATTTGTTTCTAACTCTATTTCATCAAGTGTATTTCATCTTCTTAATCTCTTCATTCATAAATCATGTATCAGACGCTTAATAGTTTTATTGAATGTCTCAATCACTTTCATTACCACTTCTCTGTCTACTTCCGTTCCTCCATTAATCGATTTCTCCATGAAGTTTTCTTAATACCTTGGTAATTAATATGGATTAAACGAGTAACTTAATCTGTGCTAAAGAGATAAATGCGTTTAGCTAAGGCAAGCTAGACGACATCTTCACCTGTGAGAGCAGAAGTGAAGATGTCATTCTAATCTGTCGAGAGAAGGTTAGAAGAATGCGTTAACTGAAGCGAGTAGTATTTCCAGAGATGGAAGCAACCTTGTGTTCATTACGTTCATCCCTGTTTCACCACAGAGATGTGGGAACGTGGCCGATCACCGAGAGGTGTACAACAAGGGAAAAGCGGAACAGTACTTATAACTTTAACGCAATTAAGGAACTTGCACTATTTATATTAGTTATCTTTTTTGTTTCTGCTTCGTACATAAGACTTGTCACCGTATTACATGATCTTTGCATAATCTTCACAGTCAGCCTTGACCTCAGTATCTTGTATCATGAAACTCGTATCTTGTATCATCTTAGCTTAGATTTACTTTATCGCAATTTACTTTAACGCAATTTATGTATTATCGCATTTTTACCGCTTTCTTTACTTCATCGCATGTTTAATTACTTGTACACAAAATCTTTATTAATTTGAAAAACCCCTGGTCGCATATATCACAAGCACTCTCGCAATCTCTGCTCACCAGCTTGGGCCAAGTTCATATCTCAATCGGTAGGTGGCACGCCTTGCCATAGACAAGCTTAAAAAGGCATTGTTCCAATAGGTGTTTTGAATGTGGTCCTGTACACCCAAAGAGCATCTTTAAGGTGCGTGCTCCAATCTTTCCTAGTTGGGTTCATCATCTTTTCTAGGATATTTTTGACCTCTCGATTTGATATTTTAGCTTGTTTGTTCATCTGAGGGTGATACAAAGTGGCAACACAATGATGTACTCCACCTCATGAGTGCCTCGATGGTCCGGTTGCAAAAATGAGTACCCTTGTCACTGATTATAGCACAAGGTATACCAAATCTAGAAAAAAAAAAAATTAGCTCTTAAGAAACCTGTAACCACAACAACATTGTTAGTCCTGGTGGGGATTTCTTCGACCCACTTCGAAACATAGTCAACTGCTAAAAGAATGTATAAGTAGCCAAATGAAGAAGGAAAAGAGCCCATGGAATCCATACCCCATACATAAAAAATCTTACATACAAGAATAGAATTTAATGGAATCTCATTCCTCCTAGACAAAGATCCTGATCTCTAATACCTCTTACGAGATTTATAAAATTCAAAGCAGTCGGTGAACAAAGAATTCCAAATCAACCCACTATCGAATTTCATCCTAGCAATTCTTCTAGGACTAAAATGCCCTCCACAAGCCATCTCATGACAAAAGGTGAACACTGATTCAAACTCTTCATTTGGGACACACCTCCTAATGATTTGGATAGAAAAAATCTTCCAAAGGTATGGTGGTTCCCAAACAAAGCATTTTGAATCACTTTTCAATTTGGCCCTTCTAGAACTAGGCATATCGTAAGGGAACTTACCTGTTACTAGGAAATTAACCATGTCTGCGTACCATGGAGTGGGTGTGTCGATATGGAATAGGAACTCATCTAGAAAGTCCTAACGTAGGGGTATAGGTCTTCTTCTTGTACCATCTTGCTCAAATCGTCAACTACCAAGTTTTTTGCTCCCTTTCTATCTTTGATGGTCAAATTGAACTCTTGGAGAAGGAGCTTCCAACAAACCAATTAGGGTTTTGACTCCTTCTTGGTCATTAGGAACTTGAGAGCAGCGTGGTCAATAAAGATAGTGACAATAAATCCAAAGGATGTAAGAACGAAATTTATCTAAAGCAAAAACAATGGCCAAAAATTCTTTTTTAGTTGTGGTGTAATTAATTTGGTTGGGGTTTAGGGTCCTTAATGCATAGCATATGACGTGGCTCTTCTTGTCGACCCTTTATCCTAGCACCGCTCCAACAGTTCGATTGCTAGAATCGCACATGATCTCGAAGGGCACATCCCACCTTGGAGGTTGAAAAATTGGGGTAGTGGTCAGCTTCTCCTTGAAAGTGTCGAAAGCCTTTTGACATTTTTTGTCAAACTCAAAGGGAACATCCTTCTGCAATTTTGTGTTTAACTTCGTCCACCCTGGCACAAAACTCCTATCTAGGGTTCATAAGTATCTTTTGATTCAAACTTCTTCCAAATATGGATTTGGAGCACATTTCGACAAGTAGAAACCCAAAGTTCGTCCTTTTTAGTCTCGTTCTTTACCTTTTCTGCCCAAGTTCATCCACATAGGTAAAAAATTCCTTTCTAGGGTTCATAAGTACCTTTTGAACAATACTTCGTTCAAATTTTGAATTCGAGCACATTTCGACAAGTAGAAACCCAAAGTTCCTAATTTTTGAACTCTTTCTTGACCTTTTGGTCCAAAGTTCAACAATACAAATACAAAACTCATGTCCAGGGTTCATAAGTAACTTACCAAACTTCAACCAAATTTGGATTAAGAGCACATTTCGGAATGTAGAAACCCAAAGTTCGTCCTTTTCAGACTATTTCTTGACCTTTTGTGTCAATGTTCGTCCACACAGGTACAAAACTCCTCTACAGGGTTCATAAGTATCTTTTAAACCAAATTACTTCCAAATTTGGACTTGGAGAAATTTTGACAAGGAGAAACCTAAATTTCGGACTTTTCGGACTCTTTCTTGACATTTTGTGGCATGGTTCATCCACACAGGTACAAAACTTCTTTCCAGGCTTCATAAGTACCTTTTGAACCAAAGTTCATCAAAATTGGGAATTATAGCAAACTTCTTTTTTTATTTTCTTTTCTTTTTTCTTTCTTTCTTTCTTTCTCTTTTTTTTTTTTTTNTTTTACCGCTTTCTTTACTTCATCGCATGTTTAATTACTTGTACACAAAATCTTTATTAATTTGAAAAACCCCTGGTCGCATATATCACAAGCACTCTCGCAATCTCTGCTCACCAGCTTGGGCCAAGTTCATATCTCAATCGGTAGGTGGCACGCCTTGCCATAGACAAGCTTAAAAAGGCATTGTTCCAATAGGTGTTTTGAATGTGGTCCTGTACACCCAAAGAGCATCTTTAAGGTGCGTGCTCCAATCTTTCCTAGTTGGGTTCATCATCTTTTCTAGGATATTTTTGACCTCTCGATTTGATATTTTAGCTTGTTTGTTCATCTGAGGGTGATACAAAGTGGCAACACAATGATGTACTCCACCTCATGAGTGCCTCGATGGTCCGGTTGCAAAAATGAGTACCCTTGTCACTGATTATAGC
Organism: Benincasa hispida; assembly: GCF_009727055.1. Taxonomy (NCBI): domain Eukaryota; kingdom Viridiplantae; phylum Streptophyta; class Magnoliopsida; order Cucurbitales; family Cucurbitaceae; genus Benincasa; species Benincasa hispida. The sequence continues at coordinate 52,571,774 of NC_052357.1, forward strand.
ACAAGGTATACCAAATCTAGAAAAAAAAAAAATTAGCTCTTAAGAAACCTGTAACCACAACAACATTGTTAGTCCTGGTGGGGATTTCTTCGACCCACTTCGAAACATAGTCAACTGCTAAAAGAATGTATAAGTAGCCAAATGAAGAAGGAAAAGAGCCCATGGAATCCATACCCCATACATAAAAAATCTTACATACAAGAATAGAATTTAATGGAATCTCATTCCTCCTAGACAAAGATCCTGATCTCTAATACCTCTTACGAGATTTATAAAATTCAAAGCAGTCGGTGAACAAAGAATTCCAAATCAACCCACTATCGAATTTCATCCTAGCAATTCTTCTAGGACTAAAATGCCCTCCACAAGCCATCTCATGACAAAAGGTGAACACTGATTCAAACTCTTCATTTGGGACACACCTCCTAATGATTTGGATAGAAAAAATCTTCCAAAGGTATGGTGGTTCCCAAACAAAGCATTTTGAATCACTTTTCAATTTGGCCCTTCTAGAACTAGGCATATCGTAAGGGAACTTACCTGTTACTAGGAAATTAACCATGTCTGCGTACCATGGAGTGGGTGTGTCGATATGGAATAGGAACTCATCTAGAAAGTCCTAACGTAGGGGTATAGGTCTTCTTCTTGTACCATCTTGCTCAAATCGTCAACTACCAAGTTTTTTGCTCCCTTTCTATCTTTGATGGTCAAATTGAACTCTTGGAGAAGGAGCTTCCAACAAACCAATTAGGGTTTTGACTCCTTCTTGGTCATTAGGAACTTGAGAGCAGCGTGGTCAATAAAGATAGTGACAATAAATCCAAAGGATGTAAGAACGAAATTTATCTAAAGCAAAAACAATGGCCAAAAATTCTTTTTTAGTTGTGGTGTAATTAATTTGGTTGGGGTTTAGGGTCCTTAATGCATAGCATATGACGTGGCTCTTCTTGTCGACCCTTTATCCTAGCACCGCTCCAACAGTTCGATTGCTAGAATCGCACATGATCTCGAAGGGCACATCCCACCTTGGAGGTTGAAAAATTGGGGTAGTGGTCAGCTTCTCCTTGAAAGTGTCGAAAGCCTTTTGACATTTTTTGTCAAACTCAAAGGGAACATCCTTCTGCAATTTTGTGTTTAACTTCGTCCACCCTGGCACAAAACTCCTATCTAGGGTTCATAAGTATCTTTTGATTCAAACTTCTTCCAAATATGGATTTGGAGCACATTTCGACAAGTAGAAACCCAAAGTTCGTCCTTTTTAGTCTCGTTCTTTACCTTTTCTGCCCAAGTTCATCCACATAGGTAAAAAATTCCTTTCTAGGGTTCATAAGTACCTTTTGAACAATACTTCGTTCAAATTTTGAATTCGAGCACATTTCGACAAGTAGAAACCCAAAGTTCCTAATTTTTGAACTCTTTCTTGACCTTTTGGTCCAAAGTTCAACAATACAAATACAAAACTCATGTCCAGGGTTCATAAGTAACTTACCAAACTTCAACCAAATTTGGATTAAGAGCACATTTCGGAATGTAGAAACCCAAAGTTCGTCCTTTTCAGACTATTTCTTGACCTTTTGTGTCAATGTTCGTCCACACAGGTACAAAACTCCTCTACAGGGTTCATAAGTATCTTTTAAACCAAATTACTTCCAAATTTGGACTTGGAGAAATTTTGACAAGGAGAAACCTAAATTTCGGACTTTTCGGACTCTTTCTTGACATTTTGTGGCAAGGTTCTATTTGAAATTACTTCCGCAGAAATAATAAGAGATTGTGATAGCCAATAATTTTTTTTTTTTTTTTTGCAAAGGTATTGTAATTAAGGTGTGGGTTGGGGGAATTATAGCAAACTTCTACATGTAGAAACCCAAAGTTCATTCTCTTCGGACTCTTTTTTGACCATTTTTATCAAAATTCGTCCACACAGGTACAAAACTCCTCTCCAAGGTTCATATCCTTTCGACTAAACTTCGACTAAATTTGGATTGAGAGCACATTTCGACATGTAGAAACCCAAAGTTCGTCCTTTTCGGCCCCTTTCTTAACCTCAGTCTAAATTTGGTCGAAGTATGGTTTAAAAATACTCATGAACCCTGGACAGAAGTTTTGTACCTGTATGGGTGAACTTTGGACCCAAAGGTCAAGAAAGAGTCCAAAAATGACGAACTTTGGTTTTCTACTTCTCAAAATGTGCTCCAAGCCAAAACTTAGACGAAGTTTGGTTCAAAAGATACTTATGAACCCTAAAAAGGAATTTTGTACCTATGTGGACGAACTTTGACACAAAGGGTAAAGAAAGAGACTAAAAAGGACAAACTTTTTGTCGGAATGTGCTCCAAGTCCAAATTTAGAAGAAGTTTGGTTCAAAAAATACTTATGAACCCTGGAGAGGAGTTTTGTACCAGTGTCAAAGAACTGAAACACATAAGGTCAAGAAAGAGTCCAAAAAGGACGAACTTTGGGTTTCTACATGTCGAAGTCTGCTATAATTCTAAATTTGGACAAACTTTGGTTTGAAAGGTTTTTATGAACCCTGGAAAGAAGTTTTGTACCTATGTGGATGAACCTTGAAACAAAATGTCTAGAAAGAGTCCAAAAAGGATGAACTTTGGGTTTCTATTTGTCGAAATATGCTCCAAGTCCAAATTTGGACGAAGTTTGATTCAAAAGATACTTATGAACTCTGGAGAGCAGTTTTGTACCTCTGTTCACGAACTTTGATACAAAAGGTCAAGAAAGAGTCCGAAAAGGATGAACTTTGGGTTTCTACTTGTCGAAATGTGCTCTCAGTCCAAATTTTGTCAATGGTTTAAAAGTTGCTTATGAACCATGGATAGGAGTTTTGTACCTGTATGCATGAACTTTGGACCAAAAGGTCAAGAAAGAGTCCAAAAATAACGAACTTTGGGTTTCAACTTGTCGAAATGTGCTCCAAGTCAAAATTTGGACGATTTTTGGTTCAAAAGGTACTTATGAACCCTAGAAAGGAAATTTGTACCTATGTGGATGAACTTTGGTACAAATGGTAAAGAAGACACTACAAAGGACAAACTTTGGGTTTCTACTTGTCGAAATGTGCTCCATTTCCAAATTTGGAAGATGTTTGGTTCAAAAGATACTTATGAACCCTGGAAAAAAGTTTTGTACCATTATGGACGAACTTTGACACAAAAGGTCAAGAAAGAGTCGGGAAAGGACGAACTTTGGGTTTCTACATGTCAAAATGTGCTTTCAACCCAAATTTGGCCGAGGTTCGGTTTAAAAGTTACTTATGAACCCTGGACATGATTTTAGTACCTTCATTGATGAACTTTGTTCCATAAGAAAGAGTCCAAAAATGATAAACTTTAGGTTTGTACTTGTCGAAATGTGCTTCAAGTCAAAATTTGGACGATGTTTGATCCAAAAGGTACTTATGAACCCTAGAAAGGAATTTTTTACGTATGTGGACAAACATGGGTAGAAAGGGTAAAGAACGAGACTAAAAAGGACAAACTTTGTGTTTCTACTTGTTGAAATATGCTCCAAGTCCAAATTTGGAAGATCTTTGAATCAAAAGATACTTATATGGAGAGGACTTTTGTACCAGGGTGAATGAAGTTAAACAAAAATGGTCAAGAAAGAGTCTGAAAAGGCTGAACTTTTTGTTTCTACATGTCGAAGTCTGCTATAATTCAAAATTTGGATGAACTTTTGTTCAAAAGGTACTTATGAACATTGGAAAGAAGTTTTATATCTATGTGGATGAACCATGTCACAAAATGTAAAAAAAGAATTTGAAATGGACGAACTTTGGTTTTTTCGAAATGTGCTCCATGTCCAAATTTGGAAGAAGTTTGGTTCAAAAGATACTTCTGAACCCTTGAGATGAGTTTTGTACCAATGTGGACGAACTTAGAGACAAAAGGTCAAGAAAGAGTCTAAAAAAGACGAACTTTAGGTTTGTACTTGTCGAAGGCTCCTATAGTTCTAAATTTTGACGAACTTTGGTACAAAAGGTACTTATTAACCATTGAAAGGAGTTTTGTACCTATGTGGATGAACCTTGGAACTAAATGTCAAGAAAGAGTCCAAAAAGGACGAACTTTGGGTTTCTACTTGTCGAAATGTATCCAAGTTTAAATTTGGACGAAGTTTGGTTCAAAAGATACTTATAACCCTGGAGAGGATTTTTGTACCTGTGTGGACGAACTTTGATACAAAAGGTCTAGAAAGAGTCCGAAAAGAACGAACTATGGGTTTCTACGTGCCAAAATGTGCTCCTAGTCCAAATTTAGTTGAAATTTGGTCTAAAAGTTACTTATGAACCCATGACGGGAGTTTTGTACCCGTATGGTTGAACTTTGGACCAAATGGTCAGGAAAGTGTCCAAAAATGACGAACTTTGGGTTTCTACTAGTCGAAATGTTCTCCAATTCAAAATTTCGACGAAGTTTGGTTCAAAAGGTACTTATGAACCGTAGAAAGGAATTTTGTACCTACGTGGACAAACTTTGGAACAAAGGGTAAAGAATGAGACAAAAAAGGACGAACTTTGGGTTTCTCCTTGTCAAAATGTGCTCCAAGTCCAAATTGGGATGGAGTTTTGTTCAAAAGATACTTATCAACCCTAGAGAGGAGTTTTGTACGTGTGTTGACGAACATTGACACAAAAGGTCAAGAAAGAATCGTGAAAGGATGAACTCTGGTTTTCTATGTGATGAAATGTGCTTTTAGTCCAAATTTCATCGAAGTTTGGTTTAAATGTTACTTATGAACCCTGGACAATAGTTTAGTACCTTTATGGATGAACTTTGAACCAAAAGGTTAAGAAAGAGTCCAAAAAATGACGAACTTTGGGTTTCTACTTATCGAAATGTGCTCCAAGTCTAAATTTGGACGAAGTTTGCTTTAAAAGGTACTTATGAACCCTTGAAAGGGATTTTGCACCTATATGGATGAACTTTGGCACAAAGGGTAAAGAACGAGATTAAAATTGATGAACTTTAGATTTCTACTTGTTGAAAAGTGCTCCAAGTTCAAATTTGGAAAAAGTTTGGTTCAAAAGATACTTATGAACCCTTTAGAGGGGTTTTGTACCAGTGTGGTCAAACTTAGAACCAAAAGGTAGAGAAAGAGTCTGAAAAGGACGAACTTTGGGTTTGTACATGTCGAAGTCTGCTATAATTCCAAATTTGGACGAACTTTGGTTCAAAAGGTACTTATGAACCCTGGAAAGGAGTTTTGTACCTATGTGGATGAAGCATGACACAAAATGTCAAGAAAGAGTCCAAAAAGGACGAATTTCAGTTTCTCCTTGTTGAAATATGCTCCAAGTCCAAATTTGGGAAGTTTAGTTCAAAAGATTTTTATGTACCCTAGAAGGGAGTTTTTTACCTATGTGGATGAAGTATGACACAAAATGTAAAAAAAAAGTCTGAAAAAGGACGAACTTTGGGTTTCTAATTGTCGAATTGTGCTCTATGTCCAAATTTGGACGAAGTTAGGTACAAAAGATACTTATGAACCCTGCCAGAGGAGTTTTGTACCTTTATGGACAAACTTTGATTCAACAGGTCAAGAAAGAGTCCGAAAAGGATGAACTCTGGGTTTCTACGTGTCGAAATGTGCTCTTGATAATGGGAAAAAATGCACATTATTACAGCACATAGATAGAAAACAATGAAGGATTACGATGGTAAAAATATATAAAATTGCGTCCAAAAGCATTAAGTTTATAACATTGCGATCGAAGGAACATATGTAACTTTTGTAGAAAATGAGTTGGCGCAAGGCAGAATTTCGATCCAAGGAAATTAACGTCTGAGCGCATTAAGAGATTGGGGTCCCAAGGCTATATGATCATTTGCATTCGTGAAACTCTACTAAAAAAGGTGGCCGCATAGAGCCGGCGCATCAAGGTGAAAACTTAATAAATCACGATGGGAAAAAAAGCTGATAATGGTCGATTTCGAATTAAGTTGAGAAGCCATTATCGACATACTGTAGCAAGTACACTCAACTTTTTGGTGTCAAATATTCGGTGCATCAGACTGAGAATTAATGACATCCCATCAGTGCATTCATTCGAGAGAAAAAGCTCTTCACCTTGAAGCTCTATAAATACCGAAGGCCACCTTCGTTAAAGGAGTTTGGAGAATTCATCATATAGACGATAGTTAGCCTTTGTTCGTAGTTTTCATATATTGAGAAGGAAAAAGTAAGTGAAGGGAGAATACACTGAGAGATCGTCCTGGTTAACTCGGAAGAGTGCCGAAAAGCGTAAAAAATAGAGAGAGGGGCAACTCTTGTGGAAGCAAGAGCATCTTTTGTGCAGAGTAGAGAAAACTTAGTGTAAAAGCCTTGGGAAGCAAGACATTGCTACCAGGCTTTCTATTCTTATTTTCCATTGTCATTTTGTAGTTATTTATAAAATGGAAATTGCTTCTCTATATCTGTCCACCCTCTTTACTTTACGCATGAGTAGCTAAAACTATCGAATGGGTTGAGAAGCACTTAGCTAGCAAAACCTATGATCTTCACTTTATGCGATCATCTTGTATTATGTATGCATCATTCGTCTTTTAGAGATACTTGGGAGGGTAGTCTAAGGATAGAATCTAGGCTTGGAAAAGTCAGATTAGAATCTAGACTCGGGAGAGTCAAATTAGAACCGCATAATCAAGAGATAGAAGCTTAGGAATAAGTTCTATTTACTATTAATGCATCGCATGCACCCTAGAGATAGGATAGGATTGTATACAATCACCTTGTATCTGTGTGCATCATTCATCATCGCATAGGCAAGAAGTAAAGACTTAGGAATAAGCTCTATAGACATCATCGCATACATCGCATGCATCCTAAAACTAGAAGCTATCGCATTTTCATTGGAAAATGAATTGTTGTCGCATGTGTGTAGCATGATCGCATAGCTTGAACGCAATCTCAGGAAATTCTAGCTAAAGACCTTCTCAACTCGTTCCTCCGCACACTCATTGTATCTTTTGCATTATTAGCTCTTTCCTCAATTCCGCCGCATAAACTGTATACCTTAAAACAACAAACCAACCAACACATTGATTTATTTATTACCGCAAAGTAATCGAAAAGTACCACCGCATACTGTTTCCTTAGTCCCTGTGTTCGACCCTGGGCTTACCAGGCAACTTAGTAGGGTTTATACTTGGATCTTGCTAAGAAAACTTGCATGCACAACACATATTCCGCGGTCGCATTCTACACCATTATTTAATCGCATTAAACATCAGCTCTCAGTCAAAATTTGGTCGAAGTTTGGTTTAAATGTTAGTTATGAACCTTAGAGGGGAGTTTAGTACCTTTATGGATGAACTTTGGACCGAAAGGTCAAGAAAGAGTCCAAAAATGACGAACTTTCTATTTCTACTTATCAAAATGTGCTCCAAGTAAAAATTTGGATGAAGTTTGGTTCAAAAGGTACTTATGAACCATAGAAAGGAATTTTGTACCTATGTGGACAAATTTTGGCACAAAGGATAAAGAATGAGACTAAAAAGGATGAACTTTGGGTTTCTCCTTGTCGAAATATGCTCCAAGTCCAAATGGATGGAGTTTGGTTCAAAAAATACTTATGAACCCTAGAGAGGATTTTTGTACTTGTGTTGACGAACATTGACACAAAAGGTCAAGAAAGAGTCGTGAAAGGTTGAACTCATGGTTTCTACGCATCGAAATGTGCTCTCAGTCCAAATTTTGTCGAAGTTTGGTTTAAATGTTACTTATGAACCCTAGATAGTAGTTTAGTACCCTTATGGATGAACTTTGGATCAAAAGGTCAAGAAAGAGTCCAAAAATGATGAACTTTGGCTTTCCACTTGTCGAAATGTGCTCCAAGTAAAAAATTGGACTAGTCCATAGAGGTAATGCCAACTTCGAAAAATCCTTGATGAACTGCCTGTAAAAACCTGCACTTCCAAGGAAAGAACGAATTTCCCTAACACATGTCGGATAGGGGAGGTTAGCAATAACATCCAACTTAGCTTTATCTACCTCAATTCCTTTTGAAGAAACTAATTGCCTTAGCACAATACCATGGGAAGCCATAAAGTGACGTTGTTCATAATTTAAAACAAGATTAGTCTCAATGCATCGTTTTAAAACTAGACCAAGGTTATGCAAGCAATCCTCAAAATACTCTTCGTACACTATAAAATCATCCATAAACACTTCTATGCACTTTTTTATAAAATCTGAAAAGATGCTCATCATACACCTTTGGAACGTACCTGGGGCATTGCAAAGCCCAAATAGCATACGTCTAAAGGCATATGTACCATAAGTGCACATGAATGTGGTCTTTTCTTGGTCCTCTTGGGTGATGGGGATTTGGTAGAATCCAGAAAAGCCATCAAGAAAACAGAAAAATGGTTTTCCGACAAGCCGTTCCACCATTTGATCCAGAAAAGGGATAGGAAAGTGGTCTTTTTTGGTTACCTCGTTTAGTTTTCGAAAATCAATGCACATCCTCCATCCGTTTTGCACATGCATTGGCACCATCCCCCCTTTACCATTCTTTGTAATGGTCATGCCGGTCTTCTTTGGAACAACGTGAATGGGGCTTACCCACTTGCTATCAGGAATGGGGTAAATGATCCCATCCTCTTTAAGCTTGATTATTTCCTTGAGAACAACGTCTTTTAAGTTGGGATTGAGCCTCCTGAGGGGTTGGACTATGGGCTTGGCTCTTTCCTCTAGAGTGATTCTATGCATGCAAAGGGAAGGGCTTACTCCCTTGAGATCATCAAAGGTCCACCCAATGGCCTCTTTATGAATTTTCAAGATGTCAATCAAGAATTCCTCTTGGGCCGGTGTCAGTTCTCTTGAAATTATGACTGGGATTGTATTTCTTTCTTCCAGGTACACATTTCAAATGACTAGGGAGAGCCAGCTCGGTCCCTTGTACCTGCAAATCAAACATATCAAAGTTAAAAGAAGGTTCATCTATTTTGGTAGCATCAGCAAAAGAAAGAGACAAGTCATGTGAGTCTATTGTAAGAGTGTATCAACATGCAACGAAAGCAATAAGAATCAATAAGCATTCAAATTCACTAATTTTGGCAGAAACTAAAGCACGCCTATCTAATAAAAGAGGGTTTGTAGTCATATCTTTGTACAACTCTTCAAGATCTTGATCAACAGCAGTTGTCTTCTCCAAAACACACCGTGAACCACCTCAAGATCTTCACCACTATCCTCTTGAAGCTTTAGAATGACTTGTGGGACTCAAGAACAACTTGAAGCGACGAAAAAAACCAGAGAGAAGCTCACTACACCAGCTTGTTTGAAGAACCTTTCTTCAACCCGAAATTTTCTATAAAATCTCTTTGAATGCATATCTCAAATTCACTCCAATCTTCTTTATTTATTGTAGGTGAACATTCAAAGAAGATCACTGCATAAGTTGCAGCTCATGCTTGGAGTAAATGTGAAGAAGGGAAGTGGTGTTTGTGTGAGCATGTAGAAGATGATAATGAAAAGAACTATTTTCTCATTTTGTGCATGTTTTTTAACTTTTCAACTTTCCAAAAATCAAATAAGATTACAAAATCAATTTTGATTTTAAAACTGAAAACATTATTAATTTTCTAATAAAATTAATATATAATTATTTAAATAAAAATTTAGATAATTCTCATTAATTTAATATCAAATATTAAATTAATTTTTACACAAATCCGTCTTCATATATTGAAATCATATTTAAATATAAATTCTCCTAATCCATTTTAATTCTAATTTGAATGTTTTAAATTAACTTATCAAGCTACTTAAAGCTTATCCATTTACGAGCTAGTAGGGGGACCTTGCGGACCTACAGATCATGGGCTCCAACGATCCGAGATTAATCGGCTAAACTCATTAGACCAAATTAACCCCCATTCTTTAACTAATGGGTCACCCCACTATAGCCCATAGTTGAACTCCCCTCATTGTAGATATATTATGTCCACTTGATATAACCATAATCAGTAAGTCGATCCTTCATAGGTTGTTCGTAATCACAGTTGGATCAAGATAACCGTTTTACCCCTGTGACTACATCTTGTTCCTTAAGTTCCCACTGATCCTCTAATGAACAATTTTGATTCATAATCTCTATCAGTCAAATCCTTTCTCTATCATGAGAAGGTGGGGCCTCAATTGTTCAAGACTTGGAATCAATACTTAAGAGAACAACCTATCTGCTAACCCTAAATCGTGTAGGAGTGAATTCCATCTTGTAGGGCTATGTCCCTAGCTATTCATCCTGTCTTATCCCCAAAATGGGAGGCTTATTGAGCAACGTTGTTGGACTACTCTCACCGTTTGCAGATCAAAGGATGATCTCGAACAAATAGGAGTTCATGGCTAGCTCAGGATTAAGATCGAGTTAACATAGGTTACTTAATAAATGAAATATTTAACACGAATGCGAGTTCTAGGATATTTCTAACATCTATATCAATACATGGAACAATTAACATGTTCGCATTGTCATCTTCATCATGCAATATATCATTTATAAAATCATGTGGCTCAATAAAAGATAAGGACAAATATTCCTCAGGAAATTTCATGGCATCATACATGTTAAAAGAAATAACTTCCCCATCAGATTCTACAGACAGTAAACCCCTATCGACATCAATTTTGTTTTATCAGTTTTCATAAAAGGTCTATTGTAGCATAATTGTAGAAGATGAGGGAGAACAAATTTCATCCATCTTTAATATGTAAAAATCAAATGGGAAAATTAAGTCCTTCACTTGCAAAAGTACATCTTCAAATATCCTTAATGGTTGGATATAAGATCTACCAGCCAGTTGGATGCACACAGTAGTTTTTTGTAAATTATTTAATTTTAAATCCTCATAAAGATGATAGGGCATGACATTATAGAAGTTCCTAGATCTAACATGGCGTGACGGATAACTCTATTACCAATTATACAGGGCATAGTCAAAATACCTAGATCTCGGCATTTTTTCAGGCATATTATGTTTTAGAAGAGTTGATACATTCTTACTTACCACTACCCTTTCCTTGTCCTTACCTTTTCCTTTATTGGTACACAGATCCTTGAGGAATTTAGCATACCTGGGTATTTGCCGAATCGCATTCAAGAGCAGGATGCCAATCTGAACCCTTTCTAACATCTCGATCAGCTCTTCGTCCCTTTGTTCCTCTTTTAGCTTCGCTAGCCTACTAGGAAATGGAGCTTTAGGAATGCAAGGTTCAAGAGAAGGTGTAGAAGGGGTAGTTACCTTAGAGGTAGGTGGTTGTGTCTCAGAATCACCATCATTCTTTTCAGTTTCTTTGTTTGTCTTACCAATTGAAGAAGGATCGTCAGAGGAGGTCTTAGGTGATGGAAGCTCCTTACCACTTCTTAGTGTTATAGCACTGACGTTGGCGTGGTCTAGTTGGGCAGGAAGCTTTCCAAAACTTTTGTTCTCAATTCGATTTATTGCAGCAACTATTTGTGTAACTTGAGTCCCTAGATTGGCCATGCTTGCTCTGGTCTCTTTTTTATAGGATTTAGTGTCTTGGGACAATTGGAGTGAGTCCTTCTGTAGCTATTGGAGTTTCTTTTTAAATTTAAGAGAATTTCAGCCAAAGACTTAACAATTTCTTCTAAAGACATACCTGAGAAAGACGACAATGGTTGATTGGATCGATTAGGATTGTCATGCCCTTGTCCTTGGCCTCGACCTCCCCACTTAAGGTGAGGGTGATCATGCCAACTTGGGTTGTAAACTGGGCCATGAAGGTCGTACTTCCTCTGGTATCCCCCAACTGCATTTACTTGTGCTTAAGGACATGCTTCAGATGTGTGCTCAACTACTCCACAGGCTCCACAAGCCTTGACTTGAGCGACTCCTTCCTGGGCCAATTATGTCACAAGAGAAGTCAAATTAGAAATTTGAGTTTTTAATTCTTTAACTTCCAAATTACCAGATACATCAAATTCAATGGCCTTTGTGCCAAAATTTTGGTTATTCTCAGTCGTGCGAGATATCAATTCATAGGCCTCCCTGGGGGTCTTGTCAACAAGAGCACCCCCAGCTACTGAGTCGATTGAATTCCTTCATTGGTAAGCAAACCACTATAGAAATATTGAATTAATAATTGGTCAGAAATTTGGTGATGGGAAAAACTAGCACATAAACATTTATGGCGTTCCCAATATTCAGATAGAGATTCTCCCACAAACTGTTTTATACCATAAATGTCTTTCCTTATGGAATGGGCCCTAGAGGCTAGGAAAATTTTTTCAAGAAATTTCTTTTTTTGTTCATTCCAAGTAGTAATTGATCAAGGAGCCAAGTAGTACAACCAATCCTTTGCGTCATCCTGTAGTGAAAAAGGAAACACCCTTAGATTTAGTTTCTCTTCTGTGACTCCATGGGGTCTCATACTTACACACACCATATGGAAGTCTTTGATAAATTTGTAGGGGTTCTCTCCTGAAATCCCCCTAAAAGTTGGTAATAAATTGACCAGTCTTAGTTTTAGTTCGAAAGGCACCGTGGTTGGTGGAAATACGATGCACCAAGGCTGCTGGTCCATATCAAGCTTTGCCAGCTCCCTTAATGTATTTTCATGAACTTCCTCTCCCATTGTTGTGCTTTCAGCAGTTTCTTGATTTTCTTCTTCTTGGACTTCTTGTCTACATCTCCTTCGGATCCTCCTCTCCTCTTGGTCTATATTTGCAAGAAAAATAAAATCCAGTCTCCTAGATGAGGGTCATAAAACCAAAGGGCAAACTATTTTTTTTTATATATAAAAGGGATTAAAAAACATTCCTCGGCCGATTTGTGAAGTCTCCCCGGCAACGGTGCCAATTTTTTTGGGATTCTGGATCGATGTCATTACTCAACCCCAGAATCAAACACAAATAATTTATTTTCACCGATCTAAAACTTATACCACAAATGTAGTAAAGCGATAAGACCAGGGTCAAATCCACAGGGAGACTGTTGAATCAATTTAGGAAAATTTATGAATTCCAAAAAGGGGTTTTAATGCTTTTGGCTTTGATGAGGGAAATTAAACAAATAGAGAAAAGAAACAAGAGCAAGTGCAGAAAAGGGTTTTAAATCAAATTAAGGAAAAATTTTGGGATTAGTTTGAATGCTTTTTTATATTCTATCCTTAGGTACTAGTTAATTTTCTTTTTCCAATAATGTAAATGAGCTACAAGTAAGTTTAAAAACTTTTCCTTCTTAGCGACACCTAGCAAATCTAAAAGCATATGTTGTTAATAAGCCTCGAGTCTGGTCAAAAGAAAATTTATAATATCAACGAACTACTCCTATTACTACTAAAACGTAGCAACAATGGTAAGTGCGGGGTCGAACCATAGAAGCGAGGAATTAATTTCTTTTTGTATCAGATATGACTACGGGAAAAATAGTAAAAACGGGGGTTTTGTTTCGATTTAGAAAGATGCAAGAAAAGTAAATTGCAAGGGATATATGGAACGGAAAAGGACTCATTTAGTTCTCAGATCGAGTGCTCATTCAATGTAAATTAAGTCATTGTTATATGCCAAATAACTAATATTTGAATTATGCATGCATAGCTACTTAATTTGATAAGAACTAATCAATCTCTACAAAGGCCGAAAATCGGTTAATCCAAACCAAATCAAGCATCCTAATCCATAGTTGAAGCTGGAAAGACCTTCCCTAACTAGCCTACATGCTCCTAGATGCAATTGGGTCCTTAGCGGCCATAAAAATCTAGAAACACATGCATGAAAATCAAGGTTCAACTATGTTGATTAAGTTTCAGGAAAGCCATGTTCAAATAATCAAAGTATTTCTTTATTTCTAGATTAAATGTATGATGCAAAGATTCAAGGTTAGCCTATACACCTAACCATGCTCATCTAATCTGTGGTACAGGGTAAATTCAAAGCATGGACGATTATAAGGATACGTGCAAGCCTGAACTTAACTAGCAAAGACATGTAATCGTGATAGGGTCATCAGTGCAACACACAGAAGCAAGTCTAAGTCATGCGAGATTAAAGAAAAACATAATTCTTAATTGGAATACAAAATTGAACATATAACTCATTAAATTACAAATAACACTTAGTCCAAGATCTGTCAAAAATTACCTCATTGATTCATAGACAAAGCAATGGGATACAATCTAATACAAAACCATAATCCGAAAAAATAAATCTAACCTATGATACTAAATACATAGATGAAAAAGGGAAAATCAAGGCATCTCCTAGGCCTCCATGAAGAGTTTCAGCGTTTAGGGCCTTTATCAATACAATTCAGCACACTTTTGACCTAGCAAAAGGAGACATTTATAGAAAAATTCAGGGCAGCGTTGCAATGCTATGGTCAAGCATTGCAACGCTCACTCGCACGTGTGCTTCTCCTCCGTCCATCAAATGTTGTAGCGTCGCGACACTCTAAAGGAGCATTGCAACACTACGCTATTACCTTACAGCGTTGGGTTTGAGTGTTGCGCGATGTTGTGACACTGATGCTGGGGATATTTTGGTGCTACTCGAAATCGCTATTACCTTCAAATCTACTCGAAATCGCTTCAAATTAGCCCCAATTAGCTTCAAATGCTTGATTCTACCTCTTGGTTTCTCGTTACCTAGAAAAATAAGGAAATGAACACATAAAATCCATTAACGATTTCGAATTAAGCTAGGAATAATAGCTTTTTTCGAGAGCTATCAAACACCCAAACTTAATTCTTGCTCGTCCCGAGCAAGTTATAGACAAACAGTCAAACATTGTATAAAACACTCAAAGACATGCTAGCTTATTTCGAAAAGTTGTTACTCCAGTCTCAACAGTCAGATCAAATGAAAGTTGTAATCAAGAACGAAATTCAATTATGATCAATCAAGGAAGCACAAGTTTAAGAATGTTCTTTATCTAAATATGCATAAGTGAGTCAGTAGTTTTGCTAGCTAAGCTTGCACAGCCCGAAAAAGCTTTAAAAGTTCCTCATCCCATTTTCCCCCTAATCTGATTCGATTATCGACCTCGGACATACCATACTTGCAAAAAAAGGGCAACACTAAGACAAGGGTGCCTAAACTCACACAAAAAACATAAAGGGTATTTCTTTTACCTAGAGGGTTAGCTTTCACAGTCCACCATCGAGAACCTATCACTCTTTTCTCGCAAGCCCTAACATAACACAGCGGAGGTAGCTCTTTTCACCTTTATCCATGCACACACACACTATTTTTTTGCAGGCACACCGGTTATGCCTCTTTTTTTTTTTTTTTTTAGAATTGCAACTAATTTGCTTTCCTTTGTTTTTTTCTCTCTACCTTTTTTTCTACGCACATAGACCAATTTTTTTTATCCACTTTGTCTAGTTTTGCTCTAAAACAAGGACAGTTACTCCTAATTCAAAGGTGGATCTTTTGGGTGACAACAGAAATACAGACCAGATAACCCAATTTTAAGCATGCAAGGTTTTAATTTCGCAAAACAATGACTTAAAGATGCATGTGACAAGAAGATGTTTAAAAATCGGCTAAAAATCATGATCATGAAATCCTAATGTCCCTTCATGCAAGTTTCATTACAGAAAGAGTACATCGTAGACTCTCATGATGACAACAGAGCAAATAGGCTAGCAAGGCAATGAAAGCACACATCATATTTCGAGTACAACGCTCAAGGACTCCAGGATAATATAAAGAAAAACTACCCAACGAGCACCCCACCCCGAACTTAAAAACATACATTTTATCCAATGTATTCTAAGTAAAGCTCAAGAAGAATGAAAACAAAGGAACATAAAACCTCCCCTGATAACAATGTTGCGCATCGGGCGGTGGTGGCATTGGGCTCTCCTCTTTGCTAAAAAATAGATATCGCTCTAGAGAAGCCTCCAAAAAGGGAACACGGTAAAAAAAAACTACAAAACAAAACTGACAAAACAAATAAATTAGCAAAACTAAAATGATAAAAGGGAAAAGGAAAGAAAAGAAAAGAAATAGCCGAGGGCACACAAAAAGAAATAAACTAGAGTAGGAAGAAAGAAGCAAGCCTCAATCAGAATTGGGAGAGTTTGGATCCCTTTGAAGGCCACTCTGGAAACCGATGCTGGCATAATAGAGACGGTTCTCTTTAGGAATGAAGTTCACCGTTCTCTCCGTATGCCTCGCTCGACGGACAGTCTACTGAATCACTCGCAGTGACTTGGTCGCTACCTGGAGTGCCTCAGCTAACATCCGGTATGCCTTCTCTGCATAGAACTCCCCTTCTAGTGGAATTTCGGTCTGATCCTGGGGACCAGCACAGGGCGTTGTCTCTATCGCTGGAGCCTGTTCATCCTGTCCATCCTCCTCGTCATCATCATTAGGCTGGCCATTCCTCTCCCTCGAAAGGTCGAGACCATTGGCCTACTGATGGGAGCATGATCCCCCATCTTCTCCTCGTCATCAGAGATCTCCACCCCAGACCTTTGGCACAACTCGGTAATCAGGCTCGGGTGACTTATGTTGGGTTTTATGTCCTAAAACTCGTGGTATATAAACAATGGAACTTATTCTGAAAATTCAATAAAGGTGTTATTGAATAGATCTATTGCATGATAGAAATCCAATAAACCTAAAAGTCCCTTGACTATTAGATGAGTACTTGAACTTTATGTGGAGACATAAAGGTGGATCAGGTTCGAGTAAATAGTCAAAATGATCTATAGTATATGAATGAGGTTGGGTACCTTATTCTTGTAACACTATTGGATGCGGCCTACTCTGTAGTTATTACAAGAAGTTGTAAAGTGCTAGAAACGACATGAGAAGTGGGGGTTTCCTTTTGCAAAAAGGTTTGTATAAGATCGGACCACGAAATTAGTCATTCTTACTTTATAACGTTGTTTACTGTTTAAGACTGACTATTTCAAAGCGATGATCCTGAGCTAACTATGAACTTCTCTTTATTCGAGATTACCCTTAGATTTTCATGGGTGAGGGTTGGATCAATAGCGCTGGCTCAATAAGACTCGCATTTTAGGGGTCAGACTGGATAGATAGCTGGGGACATAGGGTGCAAGATGGAATTCACTCCTACCCGCTTTCTGGATAGTAGAGAGTTTGTTCCCTTAAGTGCTAATTCTGGGTCTTGAACAAGGGGCCCCGCCCTCTCATTGGCCCGAGAGGGACACAAGGATCACAAAACAATTATTCATTAGGGGATCAGTGGGGACTTAAGGAACAAGAAGTAATTTTGGGGGTAAAACAGAGATTTGAAGGGTTGACTTACTAATCATGGTTATATCGAGTGGACATAATATATCTATAGTGAGGGAAGTTCAACTATGAGCTTTAGAGAAGTGACCCATTAGTTAATGAATGGGGGTTAGATCGGTCTAATGAGTTTAGTCGATTAATCTCAGATCGTTGGAGCCCATGATCTGTAGGTCCACGAGGTCCCCCTACTAGCTCGAAAATGGATTAGCTCTAGAGTAGCATGATAAGTTAATTTGAAACGTTCAAATTAGAATCTAACAGAACTGGAGAATATATATTTAAATATGATTTAAATATATGAAGATGAATTTGTGTAAAAATTAATTTAATTTTGGATATTAAATTAATTAGAATTGTTTAAATTGTTTAAATAGTTATTGATTAATTTTATTAGAAAATTAATTTATTAAATTAATTTGTAAAAATTAATAAATTTTGATATTAGAAATTAAATTGTATTTTAAAATAATTTTTGGATTTTGGAAATAGAAATTACACAAAAAGGAAAAATGGTTTTTCAACTTCATCTTCAAGTTGCTCAATATGAAACACACTTTTTCAACCTTCATTTACTCCAAGGATGAACTGCATCTCTTTGCATGATAGTCTACAATATATTGAAGAGATCTGAGTGAAGTTGAAGGGTTGCAACTGATTTAATTTTTCAGAAAAATTCGAATGAAGAAGGTGTTCTTCATTTGGGTTGTTGTAGTGAGCTTTCTCCAAATTCCCTTTGATTTCAGCTTATTTTGAGTCCCACAACTCAATCTAGAGCATCAAGAGAATAGTAAGCAAGATCTTGTGGTGGTCTGCATAAAGATATGGAGAATTTTGCAGCTGGAAATCAAGATTTCAACGGTTCTTCAAAGGTATGTTCTTGAAACACATTAAATTTTTTTTAAGCACGTTTTCTTTTTAGCCAAAATTAATGAATTACAGTGCTTATGGATCTTGATATCTTCCGCTACGTGCTGGTTGATGACGGGCAGAAATGTACATTATTATAGGACTTTTATTTAGAATTATGAGGGCTGATAAGTGGAATATGCGGCGATTATACTAAGAATTCATGGGAAAGTGAGCTTGCATCGATCAACAATGAAAATTTTGGCTAACCCACTATTATGCGTTATTTTGCATCCAAATGTTTATTTTTGTAGCTATCGTAGGAATCGATCACATGCGATGAATCTCACCATCGTAGAGGCGATCGCATATGTTTGATGTATGGATATTGCGACCATTAACCGCATGCATCCATCGCATAGAGGTTGCGGCTACAGAATAATAACTATAATAGTGGGATGAACGTAAGGGTGGTGGAATGCGATGATACTTCAGAAACCAAGCATGAATGCATACCTTGGGAGTATCAAAAGATGATGTTGACATTTCACCTACCACGTCGTTACTAGCAGAGATTTAGAGTAGGTCCATCACGTCGTTAGCAATAGAAATTCAGAGAAGGACCATTAAAGTTTTCGGTGATCAAGCTCTAAAAATAAAAGCCTTAGAGCCCAACTTGAAATCATCTGAGCTTCTACCTTAGGGCAGACCCTTGTGATCTAGATGAACGCGTGAGAAGATATTCTCTGAGAGTTATTCATTCCTTAAACCATTCCGAGTGATGACCGGAGCTTCGTTAGAGATAGATCTCGAGAGAGACTACTTTACCACCCATCCATGACACCACTAGCAACCTTAACACACATCTGATGGAAGCAAGACATTTCCCATCTGACCCTCCATCTCTCTTCTATCTCTGTATTGTATTACAATGTGGCTTAGGACATTAATACATTTTGTGATCAATAAATTTCGTTATCTCCTTCGATTCTATCCTCATTTACCTCTGTTTTATTATCTTTACTTTCATTGTAACGACTGAGTAAGATTGCTAGTGTCACACCCTACCCCGAGCTTGCACTCCTGAGCCCAAAGAGAGGTGAGAAGGACTGCAGATACCACCTTTTCGTGATACCTACTGTCCAACTGAACCTCTTTACTACACTCAATAAATTTTAAGTCAAGGAGATGACAACAACTAATTAAGTAGGCCCATTCTATATTACAACAATGTAATGTTCATACAACTCCAAGACTTAATTACAAAGTTTACAACAACTATTCTTAAAATCCTCCAAAAGTGTAATTGTGGCTTGTGGCAGACCTTGACCTTAGCAGCACCCTGGAGCTCCTCACTTTCCGCTACCTAGGGGGAAAAACATGAAAGAAAAGAACGAGCTTCACAAATATCAGTGAGTGGTAAGCAACTCTTAGAGTCTATTTCAACTCATAAAAACAAGCATATCACAAATACGAGATTACATTCAAACTTCAGCCTTGAATGAGTCTGTTCTCAACTCTATCTACATGCTCGATAAATAGCTAAACTGATAATTACTTAGAATGAGAATATTCTCTACATACACACACGGTAGATAGTTAACTAATACTAATCATGAACGCTTACTCTTTTGCATTCCCTTTATTCCCTGTGTCTTCTATGTGCACATAGCTCACCGCTCATGGGCTTAGAAGCTAGGTTCATCGACCCTCTGACCATCCCATACGAGGATCCTCCCACAGGCTCAGGAACTGACCTCTCGGTCCCTTGACAATCCCATCAGGCTTTGCTTTTGGGCTTAGAAACTAGGTCTATTGACCCCCTGACCATTCTGATCACATAATCTCATTCTCATGCTAGGTACTCATTCATAACATAATAATATACAATTTACTATAAAATATATGCTTAAAGACTTAAAGGAAAGTACCGCTCACCTTGGTAAGGATAGGAATCTCTCTCTTAGAAGTTCCTTGATCTTCCCAGGGACCTCTTTTGAACCCTAAATTCCAGATTCAAATTAAAGCTCAGATTACTTATAGTTCCAGAACTTATTGTAAGATATTTCCTTCTGAAAACATGTTCTAAAATGTTTCAGGAAGCTTACCCTAAAATCTTAGCTTAGTACTCCTAGTGGTTTGGCAGGAATCATTAAAACATCAAGGCTACCTCAAGCTTACCCGATAGTTCGACCCTTCTGTCTTCTCCTCATTCTCCAGCCCAATTCCTTGGATCTTCTTCTTCGGCAGCCCTACTTAAAAACTAGACTCTCATAGCTTTCAGTGGCTGGAATCACTCCAAACTCATGAGTATTCTGGAGAAACTCTTCGTCCCTAAGTTGGTGCTACTCCTGATCTTCCTGTTCGACAACTCTCCTTCTCTTGGAACTTCATGACGACGCAGGTTTTTGTTACCAACGCATGCGTTCTTCCATCAACACATAGTCTCCTCCCAATTAGTCCTCATAACTATTCCTAAATGGCTTTGAAGATAATTGAGTCTTCATCTGAAGTCCTTGGTTCTATTTATAGGTGTCCAAATTATCTCAGAAGGCGACACCTCTACTTGGCCGCATGTCCACATGTCTGCATGTCCTTTTCTTATACATTAATGCAATCTTATGTCATCGCAACCCAAGGTGTCCTCTTCCCCCTTTACCAATGCATAAGCCCTCACATTTGCATGTCTCCTTGTGCGTCCACCTCATTTGCTTAAGGCCTAAGATTCATCCCAACAAGCCACATGTCCAGATGACGACCTTGAATGCGTCCATCCAACTTCATATGCGCTCATCCTCATATGCATCTTCTTAACTTCATATGCGTTCATCCAACCTTACTTGTGCATCCCATTGATGCAACTTGGTCGCATATGCTAGATGCTCGCAAGGGCTCATCCTGGCCGCCATGCCCTCTACCACATGGCTACCTTTGCCCTATTCGCCTCAACTAGATTATGACCAACCCTCTTCCACCGCATACTATTTCTCAAGCCTTGTCCTGATGCCTCGGGATTGTCCTCGGCACATAGCAGATCACAAACACATAGTAACCTTTGGGTCGACTTGGTTATCAACTAACACCTCATAGTATAGCTCACCATCACCTAGGCTCTACTACACGCATCCCTAGACCAACGATTACCTTGTTGTGTCTTCAACATCCTTTAGTCTTCTACTTCAAGACCAATGCAACTAACCTCACAAGCCTTATACCGCAAGCCATCGTCTAGACCATCGCGTTAGCAACTTCATATGCGCTCATCCCTCATATGCATCCTTCTACTTTAAGACCATCGCGTACATCGCCGCATCCCATCGCTAGCATTGTCGTTATACCATCGTCTAGCATCGCCCATACCATCGTCTAGCATCACCGATACACGATCAACCCGCGCACGATCTCTGGCACTAGTGCCGTATGTCGCACAACTTGAGGCTACCGCATGCTCTACTAACCTCCCAAGACATTGGTTGCCGCATGCTTGTCCCCGCATAGCCTTTCCTCTCGGCCATACTATAGCCTCTTTCAACGCCCAAATAACCTCTCAAATGTTCATTGCCAATGCATGGCACCATACCAATGCTTAGCACAAGGCCAATGCATTGTCAAATACTTTTCCCTAGCCTTCAACGCATAGTTCTTTTTGGATTCATACTTAACCAAACTTTCACTAGTTAAGGCTTATCTCAAAGCTACTAAACAATTTTATTTAAACACTTAGAATTTTCCTACTCTTTAACATAGAATTTAACTTATACTTAGTTAATCCCTTTTATTTCCTGCTTAAGAAGGGAAATGGAAATCCAGGTTTCACAGCTAGAGTATCGCATACTTAATCATGCGACATAGACATATGAAGCATATAGCAAACCACTGAGAGGTGTGCGTTGTGCGGGTATTGTGAGAAAATTCTATTTTCTTAGTGTGAGGCTAAAGCAACGCTTGTCTATGAGTGGATGCAATGCTTGTCTATGAGCTGATCAGCGGCGACTAACTGCCCGAGAGGGTAAGTAGTGGAACTCACTAAGCAAAGTAAGCAGTATTCCTAGGGATAGGAATAATCTTATGTCAACCATGCCTTATGTGATTACCTTTTCTTATGAGCCCATCATTCATCATTTGGGCATAATTGAGAGAGTAGTCTAAAAACCAAATCTAGGCTTGAGAGAGTCAGATTGGATCACATAAGCAAGAATAGAAGCTTAGGAATAAGTTCTGTTTGCTATTACACAGCGCATACACCCTATTGATCCATCGGGTCTCAATAGGATGGATCTTTGGGTTGGGTTATGAACTTTCCTCAAAGAAAATAGTTTTTTTTCAGCCCAAATTTGAAAAAAAAAAAATTAGCAAAAATGGGCAAAAGTATTTTCATTCAAAATGAAAGCCTAATTTATAGAAAAAAAAAACCATGCAACAATTGCATGAACTAAATCCATAAAAACCCAACACCTATAATCCACTATCTTAGTGGGCTTAATGTTTTCACTATAATCTAACACCTGGCCAACTATTTTGTTAGTGGAATTATCTAACAAAAGTTTGGATTTTCCCACTAACTTTAGTCAAAAGGGCAAAACAGTCATTTGATCAAAGTCAAACTTTGACCAAAAAGTCAACATTTTGACTTTTTATGATTTTTTTCATGTTGACTAATTTGGACCTTCCGAGCATGAATCCGCATTCATTTTCTCGAAATGCAAATACATTTGAGTATAAGATCGGTCAAAGTTTTACTTTTCAAATTCAAAAGTCAACTCTTTTACTTTTTACATCTTTGACCATTTCCATCATTTCCGAGCTTCCGAATATGAACATATTCATATTCTTGATATTTAAATCACATTTAAATATTAAAGTTGTATCTCTAAAATCAAAAACCCGACCACTATATCACATATACTTGTCGCTTTCTCTCTCTTCACCTAATTTGAACAATTCGAATTATTCTATCATAGTGTTCTAAGTTTTTCCATATGAGCTAGTAGGGGAACCTAATGGACCTATAGATCATGGGCTCCAACGATCCGAGGTTAACTGACTAAACTTTTTAGACGGAGCTAATCAACATTCGTTAACTAACGGGTCATTCCACTATAGTCCCGTAGTTGCACTCCCGTCACTATAGATATATTTGTGTCCATCTGATATAACCATAATCAGTAAGCTAATCCTTCACAGGTTGTTCGTAATCTCAGCTGGGTCATAAAAACCGTTTTATCCCCAAGATTACATCTTGTTCCTTAAGTTCCACTGATCCTCTAATGAACAATTGGTTTAAGGTCCAACCTATAAACCGAATCCCTCTCGGGCCAAGGAGAGGGTGGGGCCCCTTGTTCAAAACCTGGATTCAATACTAAAGGGAACAACCTATCTACCATCCCTATAACAGGTAGGAGTGAATTTCGTCTTGTACCCCATGTTCCCAGCTATCCACCTGATCTTACCCCTGAAATGGGAGGTTTATTGGGCCAGCGATATTGAGTTGCCCTCACCTATGTAGATCTAAGGATAATTCCGAGTGAACAGGAGTTCATAGTTAGCTCAGGATTAAGATTAAGTTACCTAGGTCATCAATTAACGAAATAGTCAGTTTTATACATAAAACGACATTTAGAACGTAAAAAATGACTATTTCATGGTTCAGTCTTATGCAAACTCATTGCGTAGGATGCCTCCACTCACATATCTCTATATGAATGATTCAGGATCACATCGTTTGTACTAACTGCAAAGTGGGCCGCATCCATAGTGTCCCCAGAATAAGGCGCCCAACCTTATTCATATACCATAAACCATTTTGGCTATATATTTGAACTTGATCCACATTTATGTCACTACATAAAGTTCAAACTACATTAAATAGCCTCGGCACCTTAGTTTATTGGATTCAAGATTACAATTTCAATAACAACTTTATCGAAAAACAAAACAGAATATGTTTATTAATTTACAAACTACGAGTTTTAGGACATAAAATCCAACAAACTCCCACTTGGACTAAAACGCCTAGTGGAGTATCACAATGTTGAATTTAAGTGAGAAACATATGAGTAAAATATGAATACAATAAACTAGGGCATATACCCAAAAGTTCTCCCACTTGTCCTAGTTTACAAACTTCATAGACCTAGACTCTGTAGGTGACCTTCAAACACTTTAGCTGTGAGGGCCTTTGTAAAAGTATCAGCAATATTTTGCTCAGAAGATATCTGGGTCACTACAATGTCTCCACGATGTACAATGTCCCAGATCAGATGGTATTTGCACTCAATATGCTTGCCGCGCTTGTGGCTTCTTGGTTCTCTTGAATTTGCAACTGCACCACTATTATCACAATATAGGGTGATAGGTAGATGCATATTTGGAACGACTTCCAAATCTGTCAAGAATTTCCTCAACCATACTGCTTCCTTTGTTGCTTCACAAGCAGCTATGTATTCAGCTTCCATTGTGGAGTCTGAAATATAGTTTTGCTTCACACTTCTCCACACTACTGCTTCTCCGTTAAGAGTGAACACTGATCCAGATGTAGACTTTCTAGCATCTTTATCGGTTTCAAAATCATAGTCAGTGTATCCAGTAAGGATCAAATCCTTGGTACCATACACGAGCATGTAGTTCCTCGTTCTCTTAAGATACTTGAAGATATTCTTAACGGCAGTCCAATGATCATATCCAGGATTGGACTGATACCTATTAACTATCCCTACTACGTAGCATATGTCAGGTCTAGTACATAACATTGCATACATCAAGCTCCCTATTGTGGAAGCATAGGGAATGCGTCTCATATCCTCAACCTCTTGAGGTGTCTTAGGACATTGATCCTTTGACAAATGAATTCCATATCTGTAAGGTAACAGACCTCTTTTTTGCATCCTTATTACCTAGACAACATTTTGGTCTATATTAAGTTGCTTGAGACATGGCTAGTTCTATTCTGCGCGTTCCGAAATAATCTGATCCGGAGCATACTGCCATTTTCCTAAATCTTCATTTGAACGCGTTGCTAGCCATTTCTTGATGTCAGTTAGGTAACCTACTTCATTCCCAATGAGTAGAATATCGTTAACATATAAAACTAAGAACGCTATAGTAGAATTGACGATCTTCTTGTAAACATAAGGCTCGTCAACATTCTGTACAAAGCCATAAGATTTGATCACAGTATCAAATCTTATATTCTAAGATCTAAAAGCTTGTTTCAACCCATAAATGGATTTTTGAAGCTTACAAACCTTTTGTTCTTGACCTTGTGCAATAAACCCCTCAGGTTGAGCCATATAGATACTCTCTTCAAGATCGCCGTTTAGAAAGGTTGTCTTGACATCCATCTGCCAAATTTCATAGTCATAAAAGGTGGTAATGGATCAGAGTATTCTAATCGACTTAAGCATGGCAACGGGAGAGAAAGTTTCTTCATAGTCCACTCTCTCTCTCTGGGTATAACCCTTTGCCACAAGTCGAGCCTTAAAAGTCTATACTTTACTGACTTAGTCTCATTTTCTCTTATAGATTCACTTACAACCAATTGGTTTTACATCATTTGGTTGATCTACAAGTTCCTAGACAAAATTGAAGTACATAGACTCCATTTCGAGGTCCATGGCTTTGTCCCACTGATCACAGTCCAAATCTCTTATCGCCTGTACAAAGAGATTTGTCCTGTAAAATACCACAAACGTACTCAAACAATAAACCGTTAACCAATCCTCGGCAGCGGCACCATAAACTTGTTACTTAGAAATTGATCTTATGTCACACAACGCATGGATGCATATGATGCAAGGTTTAATTCCATGTGATACTACTTCTAGATATGCGTTAATTAACAATGTTCTTATAGTATCTATACGTTGTCACAAGTTTCCTTACGTTGAAA
This sequence comes from Benincasa hispida, assembly GCF_009727055.1. Classification (NCBI taxonomy): domain Eukaryota; kingdom Viridiplantae; phylum Streptophyta; class Magnoliopsida; order Cucurbitales; family Cucurbitaceae; genus Benincasa; species Benincasa hispida. The sequence goes on from NC_052357.1 coordinate 52,597,762, forward strand.
CTAAGTATAATTTCACCGCAAGTTCCTCGGTGTGATCCGAGGTCAAACACAGGGACTGTTTGAGGTTATTGCGTTATGCTTGTGATACATGCGACCAGGGGTTTTCAATTAATAAAAGTTGTTATGTACAAGAATATAAACATGCAATAAAGTAAAGTAAAGTGGTAAAAATGCGATGATAACATAAATTGCATTAAAGTAAATTGTGTTAAAGTAAATCTAATCTAAGATGATACAAAATACAAGTTATTAAGATACAAGAAACTGACGTCAAGGCTGACTGTGAAGATATACAAAAATCGTGTTATATGGTGGCAAGTCTTATGTGTGAAACAGAAAGAGAAAAGATAATTAATACAAACATCGCAAGTTCCTTAATTGCATTAAAGGCATAAATACGGTTCTGCTTTTCCCTTGACGTACACCTCTTGGTGATCGGCCACGTTCTCACATCACTATGGTGAAACAGGGACGAACGTAATGAATGCAAGGTTGCTTCCATCTCTGGAAGTACTTCTTGCTTAGTTAACGCATTCTTCTAACCTTCTCTCGACAGATCAGAATGGCATCTCACTTCTGCTCTCATAAGTGAAGATGCCGTCTAGCATGCTTTCGCTAAACGTTCTTATTTCTTTAGCATAGAGTAAGTTACTTTTTTAATTCATATTGATTACCAAGGGATTAAGAAGACTTTATGAAGAAAGCAATAAATGGAGGAACGAAAATAGAGAAAGAAAGGGATATGAAAATGATCGAGACATTCAATATTTCTATTCAGCGTCTGATACATGATTTGTGAATGAAGAGAATAAAAAGATGAAATACAGTGATGAATAGAGTTAGAAACAAATACAAATAAATGCCAATGTCTTGGCACCGATCTGGATGGAGATTTGCTTGTCGGTGTGGATGGATCGTGTGGAAGGATGAGCTTTCCTCTCAAGCTTGCTCAACCGGTAGCAGGGATCTGAGTATAGAGCTTCGCGGTGGGGATCTGGCAGAATAGTACTAAGACTCACCACTCGGCCTTGTCTCTTTTCTTCCCTGATTTCTTTTGTTCAGTACTCAGCTCAGCCTCTCTCTCAGTAATTTAGAAGCAATTAGCCCTCGTATCAATGATACCCGTATCAAGTATATCTTCTATGAATTCTATGGGGGTATTTATAGGTGAAAAGCTTTGACTCTTGGCTGTGGACCCCACTTCTTGTTATGGAAATTTCGAAGATGGAGGAATAAATATTCTTTCTGTTATGCAATCAGACTGTCAAATCTGCACAAAGGTTAGTTGTACATGTGTTGCAATCCTCCGCCATTACGTTGCTCAGTTGCATCTTTCGATCGGTTGCTCGTATGCGGTGTTGTTTTTATTACCGCATGTGGTTGAAATTTAACTCGGGATCGACTGTCGCATTGCGCCGTCATTGCGTTAATCGTCTCTTCATTGTTGATTGACAGGCGCAATGTGACAAAGATGCGTTATTCAGTATTTTGTTGACCCTTGATCGCAAGCGGTGACTTGGTTTCGTGCAAAACAGAGTAAAAATATCCTCTTCTACCATCTTGACGATGTCAGTGGGTGTAATTGCGTTAATTCATAATAATTGTATTCCTGAGCTAATTTTCATACAATCAACGCATATTCCTTCTCTTTTGGCCGCAATATCTAGATAAGGCAGCATAAATAACTTGTATTTCTACAAGTTATCAGCTAGTTAGGGCACGGTCTTTCTAGCCTCAACCGTGCATTAGGATGCTCGATTTGGTTTGAATTAATTGATCTTCGGCCTTTGTAGAGATTGATTAATTCTTATCAAATTATGTAGCTATGGATGCATAATTCGAATATTAGTTATTTGGCATATAACAATGACTTAATTTACATTGAATGAGCACTTGATATGAGAACTAAACGAGTCCTTTACCGTTCAATATATCCCTTGCAATTTACTTTTCTTGCATCTTTCTAAATCGAAACCAAAACCCCATTTTTACTATTTTTCCCGCAGTTAAATCTAACACAAAAAGAAATTAATTCCTTGCTTCTCTGTGGTTCGACCCCGCATTTACCACTGTTGCTACATTTTAGTAGAAATAGGAGTAGTTCAGTGATATTATAAATTTTCTTTTGACTAGACTCGAGGCTTATTAACGACGTAGGCTTTCAAATCTACCCAAAACTGCGCCGCTGCCGGGGAAGCAAGCTAATTAATGTCTTTTAATTAGAATTGACTGTTAAACATTAAAGCATATATATATACATTTCTTCCTTGTGTGTCTATTTGTTCTTTTATGGCAGGAAATATCAACAAGTATGGTTTTCCATATGTGGAGCAATGGGAATCACCAGAGGTAATAGAGATTTGTGGCCTTAGAGATCAAATTTCTGAACTAACCTATGTTGTGCAAGCTTTGGCTAATATGCAGGTTCAAAATTCGCATGGGTCTGAGTGCGGATATTATCCTCCTAGAGAGTTAGTTGGCCAAACATTGTTGCTAATGCCATATCAGCCTACCCACACAGGTATTTCTTTAGAGGATATAGTTAGGGAACTTTCTAGTTGCTCTAGTGAGTTTGTGTAGGAACGCCCCTACTATTATCAAGAACCCATCAATTCCCAATAGGATGACATCTATTTCGAACTTGAGGTCAGAACTGAAATTCAAAATTTGAGTAACCAAATCGCTCAAATTGCTGAATCAGTTAGGAAATAGAAGAAGTCTTGTGAAAAACCCTCTGAGGATGTCGAGGTGAGTAGCGGAGATATGAGCATAGATGATCCCACAGAACTAATGGTCTCTCAAATTTCTGAGCAAGGTAAGGTGTTGGATTATTTAATATGTGAACGTACTAATGATTTTTCTAAGCGCGCAAGAAATCATTTAGAGCCATCCTACGTCTGTGGCACTGAGCTCGACCTTGTAATAGAATATGCGTGGACCAGTTCAGACAATGATGCTTAAGTATGAGCATGGGCTTAATTTGGAAAAATTTTATGTAAAAGAGTTAGAGGCTCCCAAGCCTCGCCCTGTTCTTTGTACCGGTATTCCTATTATTTTTGAATTTTGATTACCTTCACCTCACGAGTCAGGTGAGTCAGAATCTTTCTTTTCAGTTGAGTCAGTTTTAGAGTCTTTAATTTTATCAGCGTTTTCAAAAATTTAAAATAAAAAAATCGACCTGTATGGTTCTTTTATGAAGATGGGAACCCTTAAGGCCCTACCTGGCCATATCGACTCATCCAAGAAAGGATCAGAGAAATACGAGAATTTCTTTGTACGTTACAGGTCACGAGTCACGTTGAACAATGATATTAAATATTTGCGATTCTTGGAGGTAGTCAGGTTTTAAAATTTTTACTTTTTTATTTTATTAGGATAGATATTATTTTATTTTCTTCTTTTCTTTTTAACTTTAAGGTAGATATTTTGGTTTTATTTTTTTATTTTAAGAATAATTTTTTAAAATGAATAAATAAATTAAAAAAATTAAAAATTAGGGCACATCATCGCGACGCTGCAATCATAGCGTTGCAACACTGCGAGACAGAATAGCGTTAAAACGTTGCGTTTGTCTACGTTCTTTTTCATCTTCTTCAATTTTTCCCTCAAGCCCGAGCCATCCCTCCCACTTTTCCTCAATTCTCTTCACTATTTTTCATCTTTTGCACGCTTTTCGCCCATCCCTTCACGATTTTCCCTTGAATCCATTGAAAGTTTCGTGGGTTTTTCGTCCATTCAAGGTTTAGCAACTTCTTGAGCTTTTTTTTTTTTTTTTTCAAATTTCATCGCTTCAAAGGTAAAAATCTTTGGTCATTCTTGTTTCTTGTTTCATATTTCTGGTGTATGGGTATAAGAAATCTGTTTCTGCTTGGTTATTGCTTGATTCTTATATGGGTTTGAGTTGATAATATTGAATATGAATATGTTGGGTTTTTCTACGTGCATGTTGGAATTTTGGGTAATTTTTGGAATTTTTTTTCGTAGGCTTGGTGAGTTTTAGAAGAAGGGTGTTGGAGATTATCTAGAAACCAAATTTTTTGAACTTTTTTTTTTTTTGAAAAATCTATAATGTGTCCTAGAAGGGTACGAAGAAGTGAAGCTAGCACTAGTGGGCAAGACCCCGCACCAGAGTTTGACCATATTAGGTTTAGTTCTAGGGAAGCTCTAGATAGATATAAGTACGTTATTTGTTCTAAGAGATTAGTTCCTGAGAGAGTCCTGAGCCTAGAGTCTAACTATTACCCCAACATTACCGAGTAAATCCATGAACAAGGGTGGGAATCTTTCGCCGGCCGTCCTGGTGAGGCGGTTGTACCTGTAGTTAGGGAATTCTACTAACATGGACAAGACTAGGGATATCTCGTTAGTTAGAGGCGTTAGGGTTCCCTCTGTTGGATTTTATGTCCTAAAACTCATAGTTTGTAAATTAATAAACATATTCTGTTTTGTTTTTCGATAATGTTGTTATTGAAATAGTAATCTTGAATCTAATAAACTAAGGTCCTGAGGCTATTTAATGTAGTTTGAACTTTATGTAGTGACATAAATGTGGATCAAGTTCAAATATATAGCCAAAATGGTCTATAGTATATGAATAAGGTTGGGCGCCTTATTCTGGAGACAATATGAATGCGACCCACTTTGTAGTTAGTACAAACGATGTGATCCTGAATCGTTCATATAGAGATATGTGAGTGGGGGCATCCTATACAATGAGTTTGCATAAGACTGAACCATGAAATAGTCACTTTTTACGTTCTAAATGTCGTTTTATGTATAAAACTGACTATTTCGTTAATTGATGACCTATTTAACTTAATCCTAATCATAAGCTAACTATGAACTCCTGTTCACTCGGAATTCTCCTTAGATCTACATAGGTGAGGGCAGCTCATCATCGTTGGCCCAATAAGCCTCCCATTTCAGGGGTAACATCGGGTGGATAGTTGGGAACATAGGGTGCAAGACGGAATTCACTCCTACCTGTTATAGGGATAGTAGATAGGTTGTTCCCTTTAGTACTGAATCCAGGTCTTGAACAAGGGGCCCCACCCTCTTGTTCATTAGAGGATCAGTGGAACTTAAGGAATAAAATGTAGTCTCGAGTGTAAAACAGTTTTTATGACCTAGCAGAGATTACAAACAACCTGTGAAGGATTAGCTTACTAATCATGGTTATAAAAAATAGACACAAATATATCTATAGTGAGGGGAGTGCAACTACGGGACTATAGTGGAATGACCCATTAGTTAACGAATGTTGATTAGCTCCGTCTAAAGAGTTTAGCAAGCTAATCTCGAATCGTTGGAGCCCATGATCTATAGGTCCATTAGGTTCCCCTACTAGCTCATATGGAACTAAACTTAGAACAGTATGATAGAATGATTTGAATTGTTCGAATTAGGTGAAGAGAGAGAAAACCAACAAGTAATGCGATATAGTGGTCGAGTTTTTCAGTTTAGAGATACAACTTTAATAATAAAATGTGATTTAAATATCAAGAATATGAATATGTTCATTATTCGGAAGCTCGGAAATATGGAAATGGTCAAAGATGTAAAAAGTCAAAGAGTTGACTTTTGACTTTGAAAAGTCAAACTTTGACCGACCTTATATTCAAATGTGATTTGAATTTCAAGAAAAATGAATGTAGATTCATGCTCGGGGAGGTCAAAATTAGTCAACACGAAAAAAATCATAAAAAGTCAAAAATGATGACTTTTTTATTAAAGTTTGACTTTGACCAAATTACTATTTTGCCCTTTGACTAAAGTTAGTGGGAAAATCCAAACTTTTGTTGGATAATTCTACTAACAAAATAGTGGGCTAGGTGTTGGCTTATAGTGGAGACATTAAGCCCACTAAGATAGTGGATTATAGGTGTTGGGTTTTTATGGATTTAGTTCATGTAATTGTTGCATGGTTTTTTCTATAAAAGGGCTTTCATTTTGAATGAAAAGACTTTTGCCCATTTTTGCCAAAATTGTTTTTCAAATTTGGGCTGTAAAAAAACTATTTTCTTTGAGGAAAGTTCATAAACCAACCCAAAGATCCATCTTATTTTCTATCTCTTTTCTCTCTCTCGTTTTCTTCATCCATCGGGTCCCACAATCAGGTTCTGAGTCCAGAGGATAGTAGGTCAACTCTAGTTGTGGTCCAGAAGAGTTCAGGTCGAGATTCAGCAAGGAAAAGCGGTTTTCGAGAGCTACAAAGGTTGTATCCTATCCTATTAATTTATTGTTTTTCCACTTCAATTTGCGTGCTTATTTCCTTTTGTTTAGAAGCAATTAGAGTGTAATTAGGTCCTAATTCTGCTGCGTATGTCTCATGTTCCATCATGTGGTATTAGAGCATGCTTTAATTACGCTCAATTGCTTTTGGTGGGTGTTTTTTTCCTTACTATTCAAAGGTTGAATGGAATGTGGATTAAAGTGGATTTATTATGATTTTGGCATTGTTTTTCTTTAAATTTCTAGTGGAAATTTGTAATTGCTCACATGTTTATGAGCATTAATGTGTGAAAAAGGGTCTGTAAATTTGTTAGAGTCATTAGAGTTGAAATTAGGCTATAATTTCTTGATTTCGGGGGAGAGGACAGCAGCAAAATGGAGCAAAAATACTTACAGACCCGATTTTAGTCTCCAGACCCAAGAAGTGCTCCTAGACCCGAGAACCGACCCAGTTCGGAGCAGCCCTACACGCATGCCTGGCTTCACATGCCTGCCCGGTCGAATCCGACCCGAGTGCCCGCCCCCTCCGATTTGCTCGACCCGGTTCGAAGCTGCCCGTGCGCCTCTTGCCTGCTTACGACCTACGCGCCCGTGCACCTGCTCCACCTCCGTAGGACCCAACCCGCACTTCCATTGACTACATCAGTGTGCATTGACCAGCTGGTCCAGACGGTCTGGACCGGTTCATTTGACCTGGTTGAGCCGGTTTGATTGGTTCAACTTGGTTTTTGGAGTTTTTGTGCTGGTTCGGGAGTTTTAGGCCGATTCGAGAGTTTTTTTGGCCGGTTCAAGATGATTCAAAGTGTTTGAAGTCGATTCCAGGATGTTGGTTGATGATTTTTGTAATAAATTAGTTATTTGTTTGTTTTTAATGCCAAAATCGATCGACTTTAGTGTTGTTTACCTATTATGCATGTGATATATAATGTTGTTTGATTATGTGTGCATATAGTATGCCATATAGTTTTAAAACTCTACCATAGGAAAAGCATGTGACATATGGAATAAACTTAGAACAGTATGATAGAATAATTCGAATTAGGTGAAGAGAAAGAAACCGACAAGTATATGTTATATAGTGGTCAGATTTTTCAGTTTAGAGATACAATTTTAATATTTAAATGTGATTTAAATGTCAATAATATGAATACGTTCATATTCAGAAGCTCGGAAATGATGAAAATGGTCAAAGATGTAAAAAGTCAAAGAGTTGACTTTTGACTTTGAAAAGTCAAACTTTGACCGACCTTATATTCAAATGTGATTTGAATTTTGAGAAAATGATTGCGGATTCATGCTCGGGAGGTCAAAATTAGTCAACACGAAAAAAATCATAAAAAGTCAAAATGATGACTTTTTGATCAAAGTTTGACTTTGACCAAATGACTATTTTGCCCTTTTGACTAAAGTTAGTAGGAAAATCCAAACTTTTGTTGGGTAATTCCACTAACAAAATAGTGGGCTAGGTGTTGGCTTATAGTGGAGACATTAAGCCCACTAAGATAGTGGATTATAGGTGTTGGGTTTTTATGGGATTTGGTTCATGCAATTGTTGCATGGTTTTTTATATAAAATGGGCTTTTGATTTAAAATTAAAAACTTTTGATAATTTGTCAATTTTGGTTTTTAATTTGGGCTAGAAAGAAAAACTTTTTTTCTGTGTGGAGTTCAAAAAGAAAACCCAAACCAAAACCCAAATTCATTCCTTTTTTTCCATCTCTTTTCTCTCTCTCGGGGTTCTTCATCCACCGGGTCCCACAACGCGGTTCTTAGTCTAGAGAATAGTAGGTCAACTCTAGTGGTGGTCCAGAAGAGTTCGGGTTAAGATTCGACAAGGAAAAGCATTGTTCAGGAGCTACAAACGTTGTATCTCATCCCTTTTTAATTACTTTTTTTCCTTCAATTGCATGTATAATTTCCTTTTAATTAAAAGCAATTAGAGTGTAATTAGATCCTAATTCCACTGCGTATGTCTCGAGTTCCATCAGTCTCTAGAATCATCGTTAAAACATTACATTGAAAAGATTGAGGCAATGAGACAATCGTAAGCTGACTCCCTTAAAGAACTGGAAAAGAAGATAGATTAGCTTACGAAGGAATTAAAGAAGAAAGCGTCTGGTATGCGGCACAACAACTCAAGAGCATCAAGGCAGCGAGGTAAAGAATAATGTCACGCTGTAACATTGAGAAGTGGCAGAACAACAGACCCCTATGCCATCTGTACCAGATGCGACAACAACACTAGTAGATTTGACTGTTGATGATGATCAATCAACTAAAGTGGAAAAATTACTAGTTCAGAAGCAAGTTCACCTACAAAAGATGAAGCTCCTCAAGACTTGAATTCTCAATCAACACAATCTCTAGATAATGAAACACAGCAAGAACAGGACCTCAGTAAGCAGCCAACTAAACAAGGAGAAAAGCGGGATCCTCCACCTTTCCTGTCCAGGCTGAGGAAGAAAGATGATAGCAAATAATTTCAGAGGTTTCTGGATGTTCTCCGACAGCTACACATTAACATTCCCTTAATAGAAGCACTAGAGCAAATGCCGAGTTATGTAAAATTTCTCAAGGATATCCTAGCCAATAAAAGAAAGATTGGGGGAAATGAAACAATTGCGTTAACGTATGAATGTTGCGCGTTGTTTCAAAACAATATCCCCACTAAAATGAAGGACCCTGGGAGTTTTACATTGCCCTACATGACAGGAGGGAAGATGGTCGGGAACGCGCTGTGCGATTTAGGGGCAAGTATAAATCTAATACCCTTGTCGATTTTTAGGAAGCTGGATATCGGCAATGCAAGACCAACCACTATCACATTAGTTGGCCGATAGATCAATAAAGCATCCTGAGGGAAAGATAGAAGATGTACTCGTGCAAGTGGACAAGTTTATATTTCCGGTAGATTTTGTCATATTGGATTACGAAGCTGACAGAGAAGTCCCTATCATCCTGGGTCGGCCATTTCTCACAACAGGGAAAGCACTGATCGATGTGCAGAAAGGGGAATTGACCATCAGGGTCGACGATTAGGAAGTGAAATTCAACGTGTTCAATGCGTTGAAGTACCCAGGTGACATGGAAAACTGCCAATATATTGAGGAATTGGGGGAGGAACATTGGCACGAACCCCTGAAGGATCTAGAGGAAGAAGATCTTGGAATTGGCGCAATATTAGAGGAGGACTGCGTTGCGATTCTTGTGGAATCAAATTTTGAACCGCTCAAGTTATCTGAACAAACATCACAACGCATTAAGCCATCTTTGGAAGAGCCACCTGTGCTAGAGTTAAAGTCGTTTCCCGTGCACCTTAAGTATGCTTACTTAGAAGGTAACAACACATTACTAGTTATCATTTTTGCATCACTGAGTAAAGAGAAAGAAGATGCGCTCATACAGATCCTAAGAAATAACGCAAAAGCCTTAGGATGGACCTTGGCGGACATTCGAGGAATCAGCCCCTCGTATTGTATGCATAAGATTCGTCTGGAATAAGGAAAGACAGAATCGGTAGAAAGGCAACGCCGCTTGAACCCGACTATGAAGAAGATCGTAAAGAAGGAAATAGTGAAGTGGCTGGACGCAGGAGTTATCTACCCGATATTTGATAGCAGCTGGGTGAGCCTAGTGCAGTATGTTCCAAAGAAAAGGGGAATGACAGTTGTCACTAATGACAACAATGAATTAATTCCCACAAGAACGAATACGGGGTGGAGAATTTTCATGGATTATCGCAAGTTAAACTTTGCCACTAAAAAGGACCATTTTCCACTCCCATTCATTGATCAGATGCTAGACAGACTTGTGGGGAATGAATTTTTCTGTTTTTTTTACGGCTATTCAGAATATAATCAAATAGCAATTGCGCCGGAAGATCAGGATAAGACAACATTCACGTGCCCATTTGGTACGTTTGCATTCCGACGCATGCCGTTTGGACTCTGCAATGCACTAGGCACTTTTCAAGATGCATGATGGCAATATTCTCAGATTACTTGGAGGAGTCAGTCGAGGTATTCATGGATGATTTTTCAGTTTTCGGCAATAATTACGACTCCTGTCTATCTAACCTTGAAAAGGTCTTGAAGAGATGCGTGGTAACAAATCTTGTTTTGAACTGGGAAAAATGCCACTTTGTGGTGGAAGAAGGAATAGTTTTGGGTCACAAATTCTCTAAAGCAGGATTGGAAGTTGATTAGGCAAAAATTGATGCAATTTCCAAATTACCCCCACCAGTGAACGTGAAAACACTTAGGAGCTTTCTGGGACATGCTGGGTTTTATAGAAGATTTATTCACAATTTCTCCAGATCACAAGGCCCCTAAGTGTGCTCCTTGAAGGTGACCGAGAATATAATTTTGATGATGCGTATACCAAAGCATTCAACACATTTGAAAGATGTGCTCATCACCGCACCCATTCTGGTGGCACCAGACTGGATGTAACCATTTTCGTTGATGTGTGATGCAAGCGGATCTGCTGTGGACGTAGTGTTAAGTCAGCGTAAGGACAAGGTATTGCATCCTATTTATTATGCGAGTAAAACGTTGAATGATGTGCAGGAGAACTATACAACCATAGAGAAGGAAATGCTTGCAGTGGTATTTACACTGGAGAAATTCCGACAATACTTAATCAGAACAAACGTTGTGGTGTATACGGATCACTCTGCGATCAAGTACTTAATGACAAAGAAGGATGCAAAACCAAGGCTTATACGGTAGGTGTTGCTACTGCAAGAGTTTGATCTAGAGTTCAAAGACTGGAAGGGCACTGAGAACCAAGTCGCGGATCATTTGTCAAGACTAGAGAATTGCGAGATTTGAGGTAGTGAAAAAGATATTGAAGAAAGATTCCCTGATGAGCTGCTGATGTCAGTAGGCATTAATGTTCCTTGGTATGCGGACATCGTGAATTTCATTGTTTGTGGTCAAATACCAGATGACCACATTTACAGTAGAAGAAGAAGCTAAGACATGATGTCAAATTTTATTTCTAGGACGACCCATTCCTATATCAACTTGGTCCTAATCATATATTACATCGATGCATTCCTGAGCACGAAGTCAAGCACATCCTAGAGCTTTGTCATGAGTCTCCAGGGGGGCAGCGGACTATCGTAAAGGTCCTATAGTGTGGCTATTTCTGGCCAACACTGTTCAAGGATGCCCAAGCCCATGTTGTGCAATGCGATAGATGTCAGAGAACGGGGAATATGTCAAAGAGAAATGAAATGCCATTGACAACAATCTTAGAAGTGGAGTTATTTGATGTTTGGGGAATTGACTTCATAGGCCCGTTTCCACCATCAGAAGGTCATCACTTTATTTTGGTTGCAGTTGATTACGTATCAAAATGGGTCGAGGTTATCGCATGTGCCAAGAATGATGCGACCACAGTGGCAAAGTTTCTTAAAAAGAATATTTTTGCTCGATATGGGATGCCACAGGCCTTGATCAGCGATGAGGGCTCTCATTTTATTAACCACATAATTGCCAACCTGTTGACTAAATTTAACATCAGTCATCAAGTTGCGACTGCTTATCACCCACAGACTAATGGAAAGGCAGAGATTTCTAACCGAGAGATCAAAACTATCCTAGAGAAGGTAGTCAATACTTCCAGGAAGGATTGGTCACCCAAGCTTGATGAAGCACTGTGGGCATACAGGACTGCCTATAAAACACCAATTGGCATGTCCCCGTATGCCCTGTCTTTGGAATGGCTTGTCATCTGCCACTCGAGTTGGAACATAAAGCGATGTAGGCATGCAAGAAGCTGTAGTTTGATTTAGTAAGTGCGGGGAAAGTTCGGAAGCTACAATTGAATCAGTTGGTTGAATGGCGAAGGAATGCCTACGAAAATGCCAAGATCTATAAGGAGAAAACCAAGAAGTGGCATAAATGATCGGACATTCAACAAAGGTCAACAAGTATTACTATTTAACGCTCGTTTGCGTTGTTCCCAAGAAAGTTGAAATCTCGCTGGTCGGGGCCATTCAAAATCAAGACTATCTTTCCTCACGGAGCAGTGGAACTAACAACTTTAGATGGGAACAACGCGTTTAAAGTCAATGGTCAATGGATTAAACCGTACTATGGAGGCGACTTTGAGCGACACATGGACACCATTGACTTGGGCAAGTAGGATTAAACCGCTTGCGGGGGAAGTGATTGCAGTAATTCTGAGAACTTCTTTCAATCAGCATCCCTATCTATGTTTACTTTCTTTCTTTACAGTTTTTCTTTTAGGGCTTTCTAAATCATGTTATTTACTGCTTTTTAGAAGTAGCATTTGACGTTTTTGTAATTCTCTTTAATTTAATTTTTCATGTCATGCTTAATTCGCTTGGTTTACATTAGTAGCACTGTTCTTTAATTTTTGTGAATGATTGGATGAAACATTAGACACTGCAAAGTCTTTTCGACTTGCATTTTGATGACATAAAAGGAAGAGAAATTAGTATGTAATGAGATGATTGGTGCATTGTGAGTAACAAGAGACACCTTGTGTCCATTATACCCAAATACATTGTGTTGAGGGGTGTGTTGCGCGCGTATGTGTCCTTTGCCCGTTCTTAGCTAAATGCACTATGTTGAGGTATCCTCCAAAAATGTGTTAGTTAAGGGGTGTGTTGCGGGGGTGGATGCATTGTTGCCCATCCTCAACAAAGATGTATTTGCGTTATTAGGAGTAGGGTGTCAAATTTTAGCATGCACCCATCTGAATCAAATTTAAAAAGTTAACGAAATTCTTTGATTCTTTGGCAGAAATTTTTTGTATTGCGTTAATTTTTCATTCTTTGTATACTTTGTTAATATTCGATACAATTGAGTACATATTCACTCCTTTCTTTATCATCCTTTGTCAATAATTGTGATGTTCTGATCTTTTGTTGTTTCGTTATTCATTGTGTTGCCATGATGTAATATATGTTTATACTTAGAAACATTTCCCATACTTTGTAAATTCTGACGAACACTTGGTTAATTCTTAGTTTAGCAGTACTTTACCTTTTATCTTTCAAAGTTCTGCTCAAACCTTCTTTTTGAAATTTTTATTCTAAGTGTTTGTCTAGTCTATCCAAACAACACAATGAGGACCTTCCTTATCTTTAAATTTGGGGATGGGGAAGGTCTGAGCAGATAAAATCAAGAATATGCGATGATTAAGAAAATGCATTCATTTTTCATTTCATAAAAAAAAAAAAAAAAAAAAAAATCTTATACAAAACTCCAATGTCAGCATAAGGGAAAACTTAAAAAATGTTCCCAACCTGATAAAAGTTTAGTTGTGAAAGGAGCTTGCTCCTAGTTTGATGTTCGTATGACACCCATAGGGAGCAAGCCAAAACGAAGGTGGGTTTCCAAGAACAACGCAATAAAAGAGAAAATAAAAGAATGTAAAAGACAACTCCTCTGAATATCATGAGTTAGAGTTGAAATTGGCATACAACCGTAGTTGGATGTTCACATGACACCCGTGGGAACAAACCAAAATGAAGAGTGTAACCATGACCAACAGTCTTTATTAAATAACGCAAAGTTTGACCACTACATATAGACATATCAAGTTGTTTTGACAAAGAAGAGATAAACATTATGTTTTCAAAACTAGAAAAGCATCTTTGAGCAGAATTTTGTTATATAGAAGAATAAAGTAGGGCTTTGTTCAGAATTAGCAAGGATAGAAGGAAATTGCGTTGTTAAGAAATGTGCCTAAGTGTAACATTCGGAGCAGGCACTGTCTCTTATACACATCTAGATGTGTATAAGAGACAGAGTTTGACCACTACATATAGACATATCAAGTTGTTTTGACAAAGAAGAGATAAACATTATGTTTTCAAAACTAGAAAAGCATCTTTGAGCAGAATTTTGTTATATAGAAGAACTGTCTCTTATACACATCTAGATGTGTATAAGAGACAGATTTTTATTCTGTTTTGCAGGAAACCAAGTCACCGCTTGCGATCAAGGCTCAACTAGAAACTAAATAACGCATCTTTGTCACATTCCGCCCGTCAATACACAATGAAGAGACGATTAACGCAATGATGGTGCAATGCGATAGTCGATCCCGAGCTAAATTTCAATCTTATGCGGTAATAAAAACAACACCACATGTGAGCAACCGATCGAAAGATGCAGCTGAACAACGCAAAGGTGGAAGATTACAACACGTGTACAAATAACCGTTGTGCAGATTTGACGGTCTGATTGCATAACAGAAAGAATATTTATTCCTCCATCTTTGGAATTTCCATAACAAGAAGTGGGGTCCACAGCCAAGAGTCAAAGATTTTCACCTATAAATACCCCCATAAAATTTAGAGAAGATATACTTGATACGGGTATAATTGATACGAGGGCTAATTGTTGTTGGATTATTGAGAGAAAGGCTAAGCTGAGTACTGATCGGAAGAAATCTGGGAAGAGAAAAGACAAGGTCGAGAGGTGAGTCTCAGTGCGAATCTGCCAGATCCCCACCATGTAGCTCTGTGCTTAGATCCATGCTACCGGTTGAGCAAGCCTGAAAGGGAAGCTCATCCATCCGTTCACTCTATCCACACCGACAAGCAAATCTCCATCCAGATCGGCGCTAAGACATTGGTGCTTGTTTGTACTTGTTTCTAACTCTATTTCATCAAGTGTATTTCATCTTCTTAATCTCTTCATTCACAAATCATGTATCAGACGCTTAATAGTTTTATTCAATGTCTCGATCACTTTCATTACTACTTTTCTGTCTATTTCCGTTCCTCCATTAATCGATTTCTCCATGAAGTTTTCTTAATACCTTGGTAATTAATATGGATTAAACGAGTAACTTAATCTGTGCTAAAGAGATAAATGCGTTTAGCTAAAGCATGCGAGATGGCATCTTCACCTGTGAGAGCAGAAGTGAAGATATCATTCTGATCTGTCGAGAGAAGGTTAGAAGAATGCGTTAACTAAAGGAAGTAGTACTTCTAGAGATGGAAGCAACCTTGCGTTCATTACGTTCATCCCTGTTTCACCACAGAGATGTGGGAACGTGGTCGATCACCGAGAGGTGTACGCCAAGGGAAAAGCGGAATAGTACTTATATCTTTAACGCAATTAAGGAACTTGCGTTGTTTATCTTAGTTATCTTTTATGTTTCTTCTTCATGCATAAGACTTTTCACTGCATTACACGATCCTTGCTTAATCTTCACAGCCAGCCTTGACCTCAGTATCTTGTATCATGAAACTTGTATCTTGTATCGTCTTAGCATAGATTTACTTTATCGCAATTTACTTTAACGCAATTTATGTATTATCGCAGTTTTACCGCTTTCTTTACTTCATCGCATGTTTGATTACTTGTACACAAAATCTTTATTAATTTGAAAAATCCCAGGTCGCATATATCACAAGCACACTGCAATAACCTAAAATAGTCCCTGTGTTCGACCTCGGATCACACCGAGAAACTTGCAGTGAAATTATACTTGGTTTCAACGCAAGGAAACTTGTGACAATGCACAACATACTACAAGAACATTTGTTAATAACGCATATCTAGAAGTAGTATCACATATCATCATCGTATAAATTTTGTGTGTCAAGTTTAGGATGCATAACAAGTTTATGACATGGACTTGAACCTTGCATGCATCATTGTATAGTTATGTCGTTACACATTTATGGCGCCGTTGCCGGGGAACTGGTAATGGAGACATGGAGTTGAACCTTGCGTGCATCATTGTATAGTTATGTTGTTACACCTATACACCTAACCATGCTCATTTAATCTGTGCTTCAGGGGTAAATTCAAAGCATGGACGATTACAAGGATATGTGGAGCCTGAACTTAACTAGCAAAGACATGCAGTCGTGATAGGGTCATCAGTCCAACACACAGAAGTAAGTCGTGCGAGATTAAAGAAAAACATAATTCTTAATTGGAACACAATATTAAACATATAACTCATTAAATTACAAAGAACACTTAGTCGAAGAACTAGTCAAAAGTTACCTCATTGATTGATAGACAAAGTAATGGGAAAATCCAATACAAAACCATAATCCGAAAAATAAATCTAACCTATGATACAGAATACATAGAGGAAAAAGAGAAAATCAAGGCCTCTCCTCAGCCTCCACGAAGAGTTTCGGCATTTAGGGCTTTCTCAATACAATTCAGCACACTTTGGACCTAGCAAATGGAGACATTCATAGAAAAATTCAGGGCAGTTGATGCATGCAATTATGATGTGATTTTGGTGTGATGTGTGTTATGCGACGATCATGCAAGTTTTCCTAACAAGACCAAAGTATAAGCCTTATTAGGTTTCCTAGTAAGTCCAAGGTCGAACATAGGGACTACTAAGTAAATATTCGACAGTCACTTTGATTCTCTTGCGGTAGTAAAAACAAATGAGTTAGATGGTGTTTTGATTAAGATTTTTCTATGCGACGGAGTTGAACGCGGAGTTGATAAAAGCATAGAGTTACAATGAGTATGTGATGAAGGGGTTGAGGAGGGGTTTAGCTAACATTTTCTAAGATTGTGCATAAGTTATGTGATCATGCTACACGCAAATAACAACACGTCATCTCTCAATGCAGAATGCCATAACTCCTATTTCTAGGACGCATGTGATGAGTATACGATAAAGTCGATAGGATTTATGTCTAAGCCTCTATTCTTGTCTATGCGATGATGAGTAATGCACACATAAAACAAGGTGATCGCATACAATCATACCTATTTCTAGGGTGCATGCAATGTGTAGATAGCAATAGAACTTATGTCTAAGTTTCTATTTCTTACTTATATGGTTCTAATCTAACTCTCTGAAGCCTAGATTCTAATTTAACTCTCTCAAGTCTAGATTCTATCTTTAGACTACTCTCTCAAGTATCTCTAAAGGCTGAATGACGCATACATAAGACAAGATGATCGCATAAAATGTAAATCTTAAGTCATGCTAGCTAAGTACTTCTCAACCCATTCGGAAATTTAGCCACTCATGCGAACTATGGAGAGATGGAACATAGATTGAAATGAGATTTCCATTTGCTATAAATAAAGTACTAAATACAAAATATCAAATGGATTTGAGAGATAAGAAGCCCGGTATGCAATGTCTTGCTTCCCGTGGCCTTTTACACTCATCTTTTTCACTCCAACTCTGTTCCAGATGTATATTCTTGCTCTCACAAATGTTGGCCCTCTCTCCCTTTGTAACGCTTTCTGGCAGTCTCTCAATCTGTCCGGGAATTATCTCTCGGCTTCCTCGTCTTCTTACTCTTCTCCGTCCTCTAAGTATATGTACAAGTATGTGTGTGAACAGACTAACTAATTCTCTCTAACTTCTTAACTTGTTAACTTTTTAACTTGTTCTCAAAACTTCTTCTTTTACACTAGCGGCCTTTGGTATTTATAGAGCTTAAGGTGAAGCAGCCTTTCTCTTTAATGATTGCAATAATGGGCAGTCATTAATTCCCCTGCTCTGATGCGCTGATTAGTGATCACCGAAAGTTGAGTGTACTTGCTACAGTGTGGCTTTAACAGCTTGTCAACTAAATTTGGATTCGACCGTTATCAGCTTTCAGTCCCATCATGATTTATTGTGCTGTCACCTTGATGCACAGTTTTTATGCGGCCACCTTTTTAAGAAACTTCTCACGATCGCATACAATTGCATGACTTTGTAGTCGCAATGTTCAAGCTGCTGCCGCCTAGTTCCTTTGGATCGTAATTTTACTTATGCCATTGCATTTTTCCTACACAACATAAGTAAATTAACTGCTTTTATACGATGGGCACATACGATCGCAATTCCTTTCAGTTTAGCGCTTTTGGACATGATATTGCTTATTTTACCATCGCATTCTCTCATTGTTTTACTTATTTGAGCTGTAATAACTTGTATTTCTACCCGTTATCACGCCCCGAAATTGAAAACAATGCTTGTTCTCAAGCATGTACTAAATATTTTCTTTAAAAAGTCAATCGCCTTTACCCTACCTAGACTTCTCAAGGTGCCTTATTCAAATTTCATGAACCAATGTCTTCTTAATTTCTGTTCTGATCTCTTCCTAAAATATTTCTAATCTTTACGGACCGCAAGTTTAGCCTTAAAAAAAAAACTTTACTCATTTATAGGACATTTCATGATTCATTTCAAACTTTTTCCAACCGGGGTGTTTCCAAGTGATTTTTATCCTTACGCGATTTAGATATTCTTTTTGTGATCTTGCGCTGATCCAAGTGCCCAACCTTCGTTTTGGCTTGCCCCCATGGGTGTCATGTGTGCATCCAACTATGAGCAAGGCGCTCTTTCTCAGTCTAAACACATGCCCATTTCTTTATTTGGCAGCGGAGTTTCGATCACTTGATTTATGCATTAATCACGATTCCCACTGTAACGACCCGACCCCCTAGGACTTAAGTTAGGCCGTTACTAAATACATGCATGCGTGGCACTTAAAACGACACTCTGTTATGGTTAAATAAATACTAATTAAATAAGGTGAATTTAAAAGACTTTGCATTTAATTTCAAATATTAGAAAACAACAGTAGGGCATTTAATTTCAAATATTAGAAAACAACAGTAGGGTACCCATAAATCATAAATGATAATAAATAAATCTGAAAGCGATTCTTAATAGTAAGTTTTAAAGATCAACACTGAAAGCTAAGAAAAACATGAAAAGAAGTTTAAATCTCATGAGCGAAAGCATGAAACTAGTCCCAGTGGCTTGATCACGAATTCCGCTTGTCCATCATCGGTGCATCTTTACCTTTACCTGAAACAACAACATGAGAAAGAATGAGTATAAATACTCAGTATGTAACCGCACTACTTGAGTCAGCTTAGGTATCTATGTCCTCTAGACGCCTACCTCTAGTGGAACATATAAACTGTTCTAGTCCTCATGAGACACGATGCGTTATTTTAAAATCGTCCGCATAACTCAGGCATGATGCTCTCAAACACATCTTCAATGCCCATATGCAAGAAGGGGCATCTGTTTGAGAACATGTTCTCAACATGATGGTCCACTTCTACGGGGTGGAGATGAATGGGTCCATCATTGATGAAGCCAGCAAGGTGAGCGTTATTTTGGAATCTTTACCTAAAAGTTTTCTTCATTTCCAGAGCAATGTTCTTTTGAACAGGATTGACTACCACCTAATGATGCGTTATTTTATGAGGTGGAAATATGAAATGAAATGCAGTGATGAAAATGCGTTGAGCACTCAAGTTTTCTCAGTGGAATCCAAATGTAAACCCCACTGAGTTTCCTGGTAAGTCCAGGGTCGAACTCAGGGACTTGGGGAAGCAATATGCAGTGGTAATTTTCAGGAAGACTTTACGGTAACCAAATAAATCAAGTAGTTGTTGGGAATGTTGTTTTCGGTAATAAAAATAAACAAATGCGGCGGAGTTCAAAAATAGTTGATAAAGCGGAAGATGAGATGAGTATGTGGTGAACGGGTTGAGAAGGGCTTCGGCTAACACTTCCTAGGATGCGTTCATGCTATGCGATCATGCAACACACATACAATAGTAAACCATCTCTCGATGCGAATGCTATGGCTTCTAATGCTAGAACGCATGCGATATATGCGATAAGTCTATAGGACCTACACATAAGCCTCTATTCTTATTTATGTGATGAAAAAATGACACACACACAAATAAGGTGACCACATAATATCATACCTTTATCTAGGGTGCATGCGATGCAGGTTGACAAACAGAGATTATCTCTAAGTCCCTATCTCTTATTTATGCAGATCTAATCTTGCTCTCTCGAGTCTAGATTCTAACCTAGCTCTCTCAAGTCTCAGGTTCTTTCTTTAGACTCTCTCTCTCGAGTAGCTCTGAAGGGATGTTAAGCACAGCATAAAACAAGATAATCGCATGCGATGAAGATCCTAGGTCATGTTAGCTTAGTTTTCTCAACCCATTCGATAAGTTTAGCTACTCATGCATGCTAAGAGAGTGAACAGATGTATAATAAGAACTTCCATTGTATAAATATAAAGTTGAAGTACAAAATAACAATGCAAGGGGAGAATAAAGAGCCTGGTAACAATCTCTTGCTTCCCAGGCTTTTACACTGTCTTTTCTACTCGTGTTCAAAAGATAATCTCGCTCTCGCGAGAGTCGGCCCGCTCTCTGCTTTCTACGCCTCTGGGTTCTCTCTCAAGTTGCCCTAAGCGATCTTCAGGCATCTCGGCTCTTCTCTTGCTCCGCCTTAAATAAAAAGGAAAACTATGGACAAGGCTAAACATGGAGAAATTTATCTAAGTATCCGAACTCCTTTTCTTAAGGTTGCCTTCGATATTTATAAAGCTTCGGAGTGAAGGGCTGTTTCTCTCTTATGATTGCATAGATGGGATGGCTTTAATTCTTTGTCTGATGCGCCGAATATTTGTCACCGAAAAGCTTAATGTACTTGCTATCGTTAGCGGCTTGTTGTAAACATAAAATTTATCTTATGTCACACAACGCATGGATGATTATAACGCAGGTTTATGATCCCAGGCAACAGCACCATAAACTTGTAAACATAAAATTTATCTTATGTCCCACAACGCATGGATGATTATAACGCAAGTTTATCATCCCCGGCAATGGCGCCATAAACTTGTAACGCGTATTTTTGTACTATGATGCAAGTCCATGCCATAAACTTGATGACATAGATTTTATGCGATGATATGTGATACTACGTTTAGATATACGTTATTAACGAATGTTCTTGTAGTATGTTGTGCGTTGTCATAAGTTTCCTTGTGTTGAAACCAAGTATAATTTCACTGCAAGTTTCTCGGTGTGATCCGAGGTCGAACACAGGGACTGTTTGAGGTTATTGCATTATGTTTGTGATATATGCCCAGGGGTTTTTCAAATTAATAAAGGTTGTTTGTACAAGTATTTAAACATGGGATAGAGTAAAGTAAAGCGGTAAAAATGCGATAATAAAATAAATTGCGATAAAGTAAATCTAAGCTAAGATGATACAAGATATAGGTTTCATGATACAAGATACTGAGGTCAAGGCTGGTTGTGAAGATTATGCAAAGATCGTGTAATGCGGTGACAAGTCTTATGTGCGAATCTGAAAGAGAAAAGATAATTAATACAAACAACACAAGTTCCTTAATTACGTTAAAGATATAAGTACTGTTCCACTTTTCCCTTGGTGTACACCTCTCGATGATCGGCCGCGTTCCCACATCTCTATGGTGAAACAGGGACGAACATAGTGAACGCAAGGTTGCTTCAATCTCTGGAAGTACTACTCGCTTTAGTTAACGCATTCTTCTAACCTTCTCTAGACAGATCAGAATGACATCTTCACTTTTGCTTTCACAGGTGAAGATGTCGTCTAGCATGCCTTAGCTAAACGCATTTATCTCTTTAACATAGATTAAGTTACTCGTTTAATCCATATTAATTACCAAGGAATTAAGAAAAATTCATGGAGAAAACGATTAATGGAGGAACGAAAATAGACGAAAAAGTGGAAATGAAAGTGATCAAGACATTCAATAAAACTATTTAACGTCTGATACATGATTTGTGAATGAAGAGATTAAGAGAATGAAATACAATTGATGAATAGAGTTAGAAAAAAATACAAATAAACGCCAACGTCTTGGCACCGATCTGGATGGAGATTTGCTTGTCAGCATGGATGGATCATGCGGAAGGATGAGCTTCCCTCTCAGGCTTGCTCAATCGGTAGCAGGGATCTAAGAACAGAGCTTCACGATGGGGATCTGGCAGAATCGCACTCAGACTCACCTCTCGACCTTGTCTCTTTTCTTCCCGGATTTCTTCCGTTCAGTATTCAGCTCAGCCTCTCTCTCAGTAATTTAGCAGGAATTAGCCCTCGTATCAATGATATCCGTATCAAGTATATCTTCTTTGAATTCTATGGGGGTATTTATAGGTGAAAAGCTTTGACTCTTGGCTTGTGGACCCCACTTCTTGTTATGAAAATTTCAAAGATGGAGGAATAAATATTCCTTCTGTTATGCAATCAAACCATCAAATTTGCACAACAGTTAGTTGTACACGTGTCACAATCCTCCGTGTTTGTGTTTCTCAGTTGCATCTTTCGATCGGTTGCTCGCATGCGGTGTTGTTTTTATTACCACATGCGGTTGACATTCAGCTCGGGATCGATTGTTGCATTGTGCCATCATTGCGTTAATCGTCTATTCATTGTTGATTGACGGGCACAATGTGATAGAGATGCGTTGTTCAGTCTTTCGTTCAGCCTTGATCGCAAGCGGTGACTTGGTTTCCTGCAAAACAGAGTAGAAATATCCTCTTCTACCATCTTGATGATGTTAATGGGTGCAATTGCGATAATTTATATTCATTGTATTTCTGAGCTAATTTTCATACAATCGACACATATTTACTCTCTTTTGGCCGCAATATCAAAATAAGGCAGCATAAATAACTTGTATTTCTACAAGTTATCACACCCCCAAATTTAGATATATGCTTGTCCTCAAGCATATCTTCTACTAAGGCAATAATGCTAAATTCCTCTCCTATATTTTTTCGTCGATTGGTTGCTCCGAATGTTACACTTAGGCACATTTCTTAACAATGCAATTTCCTTCTATCCTTGCTAATTCTGAACAAAGCCCTACTTTATTCTTCTATATAACAAAATTCTGCTCAAAGAGCCTTTTCTAGTTTTTAAAATAGAATGTTTATTCTTCTTTGTCAAAACAACTTGATATGTCTATATGCGGTGGTCAAACTTTGCGTCATTTATTAGAGACTGTTGGTCATGGTTACACCCTTCGTTTTGGTTTGTTCCCACGGGTGTCATGCGAACATCCAACTACGGTTGTGTGCCAATTTCATCTTTAACTCATGATATTCAGAGGATTTGTCTCTTACACTCTTTTATATTTTTTTTCTTCTCATACTGCGTTGCTCTTGGAAACCTACCTTCGTTTTGGCTTGCTCTTATGGGTGTCATACGAACATCCAACTACGAGCAGATTCCTTTCACAACTAAACTCTTATCAAGTTGGGAACATTTTTTAGGTTTTCCCTTGCACTGACATTGGTGTTTTGTATATATATATATATATATTTTTGATATATGAACACATTTTCTTGCAGATCGAATATTCTTGATCTTATTGCTTAGACCTTCCCCACCCCCAAATTTAAGGATGAGCAAGGTCCTTATTGCGTTGTTTGGATGGATTAGACAAACACTTAGAATAAAAATTTCAAAAATAATGTTGGAGCAGAACTTTGAAAGATAAAAGGTGAATTACTGCTAAACTAAGAATTAACTAAGTGTTGGTCAGAATTTACAAAGTATAGGAAATGTTAGTATAAACATATTATACATCATGGCAGCGCAATGAATAACGCAAAAGTAAAGGATTAAGAATATCGCAAATATTGTCAAATGATGATAAAGAGAAAGGCACAGGAAAAAAGGAGTGAATATGTACTCATTTGTATTGAATATTAATAAAGTATACAAATAATTAAAAATTAACGCAATACAAAATTGTTGCCAATACAAAGAATTTAATTAAATAATGAATTGAATAAAAGTATAGAATGGCCGCATAAAAAATAGAATGTCAGGATTATTGCTCAGGAGATGGAGGGTCTGAAGGAGGGTTTCGCAGTGATGCAAAGGATGTCTCTTAAAAAAGAAAGTGTTGCCTGAGATGTGGGGGCACCAATGGACCTTGAAGGTATGCTCTGAGAAAATTAAAGTATTCATGGTTGGGCTCCGCAAGTTGTCTTTGGTGGCGGTTGATTGTATGAGTGTTGCGATGTATGTTGATCATGCCTTCCCTTGATGTGGCGAACACTCTCGCTGCAATATTAATCAACTTGCTCCGATGACTGCAGATCAAACCGTGGTCGAAGTAGGCTTCTTGTTGGTTGAAAGAGTTTCTGCTGTTGGTAGAGAAGTTGTTAATTGTTGGGTTAGAAGTACCGCATTTGTGTAATCCTCAGTAGCCAGGGAGGTTATGGAGGGTCTTGCCTGCGATGTCTCGCCAGCATCGTTTTGGGGTTGGGCAGAGGTGCCTTCACCCAAATCGTGTGGGTCATCAACTTGCGATGGTGGAATGGAAGGTTACGGTGATGTGGTTGAGGGTGAAGTTAGGGTTGCTGGGTGAACAATTGAGAATTGGGAATGAGAAGAAGATTGGTAAAGTGCTCATACAGTGGAGAAGAAGGTTGTGTAGGTGGGCTTTGAGGGCTTCGAGGGCGAATTACTAAGGGCAAAGGGTCCAAAGGTTCTGGATCATGCACCGTTGACTCTTGGACCTTTTCTTTTCCCTCGCCTTCTCTGTGTGGTCTCTTAGGCTTCTGTCCCTGCGGCGCATTGAGGTCGATTGTGGGCCTTTTTAAGGGTAGCTCAGGGAAATGTGGGGAGTCTTTGAGGAGCAATCTCAATATCTTTATGTTGATGAGTTCGTGGACTTTAGGCATAGGCTCTTCATCAACGCCTACGCCCATTGACAGGCACAGACTAGAAACAATCCACGGAAAGAAGTACTGTCCTCAAATATGCCCCACTAGTGCTCTAAAAAGCGGTCTTGCGATCAGTCGCTCTACATCAATCGGTATGTTGCGCGCAATGCAATATGCGGCCATAACTCGATCCCTTGATACAGTCTTGTCATGTGTTGTTGGGATCAACCGCTTCTTGACCAAGTAAACCCAGAGCCTTCCCTCCAGAAGCAAAGACTTGGATGCCAGGGTGCAGATGCCCTGTCTCTTATACACATCTAGATGTGTATAAGAGTGTCCCAGCCATGTTCCACAATCACACTTGTGATGAGGTCAGGTAGTGGCGTTGGCGCAAGATAGAAGCCCATCTCTATCAGCATGTCATCATTCCCTTTTTTCTTCGATGGACGCATCCTTGCCAACGCGGGCTCGCTACTTTCTACGATTGCTTTGCCCTTTTCTTTTGCCAACGCAAGGTGGGCTGCTTGCCTTTGTCTCTTCTCCCACTCTCTACATTATCCCTTCTTCTCGCATTCTGCGAGTTCTTTACCCTTCTTCTTCTGTAAGCACCTTCTATTAGCTTCACGCTTCTTAACTTTCTCTTCTTCTTTCTTCTTTTTCTCTTCCTCTTCTTCTTTCTTCTTTTTCTCTTCTTCTTCTTCTTCTCTTTCTTCTCTCTCGAACTCTTCTACAAACTGCTCGGAGGCCAGCAACAGATGTTGTTTCTCCTCGCGCCTTCTTATCCTTTCGAGCCTTGCGAGCTCATTATTAATGTGCATTTCCTCATCTTGCAGTCTTCTTTTGTGATTTCCTTCTGCCATGATGAATTTTGCGCACTCCATTTTCTCCCGTTTCTCCTCCTCTTCTTTTCTCCCTCTTTTCTGTTCTTCAATGCAATGATGAATCTTTAAGGGTCAACAGTAGACCCTTGCGGCGCATTCTTCTTGCGACGCCGTATCAGGGGGGTATCTTCTCCTTCTTTGCCTTCATCTGTCCCAACGATTTGCGTTGTTACAGGTTGCGTTGGCTCCATTAATTACGTTGCTTCCCCTCTGTCCTCCCTTACAGAGGTTGATTCTCCATCCTTTTCCGGGCTCGCAGCCCTCTACTTCTTTTCTTCTTCTTTTCTTAGGCGCATTCTTCTTTCTTCCTCTCCCTCTTCTTTTCCTCTTCCTCTTCTCTTCCTCATCTTCGTCATCATCCTTCTTTCTTTATTCTTTTTCTCCTTGCGATGATGAGAAGACTCCGCCTCTCCAACCTTTCTCCCTTTTCTTTTCTTCTTCTTCTTTTTCTCTTCAACTACTTCTGGTTGCGTCTCCACTGCAACTTCATCCATCGCAACTTCAGCCACCACAATCTCTTCCACCGCAACTTTGGAGGTTCCGTCATAGGTTTTTACGTTGGCAGTTACCTCAGAAGTCTCTAAGGCCAGAGTGCCTCTTCCTATCTCTTCTTCGTTCACCACTGCCTCTGGCACCACCACCGCCACCTCCTCTGTAGACAGTGGTTGGTTTACAACCCCTACCTTGGGTAATCCCCCTCCTTGCTCCAGATTCCTCAGAATGTTACCAAACACCTATGTATCATCGCGTCTCTTCTTCTCACTCCCAGTTGAGATGGCAGGAGTTGGAACTAGTGTGCTCTCAGTGCTTTGGTCCCTTTTGAACTGAGGAGGTTTGACGCTAAGGGGTTTCTCCAGGTCCTACTGGCGATTCTTGGGACGGTGTGGGGTTGGGCAGCAAGTCTGCAATTGGCAGCGAGGAATGTTGCCTCTCGCATGGCGATTTGGTCAGAGGAAGGGGTTGAGGGTGAAGTAGAGTGTTAGGAAACTTGGTCAGCCATGGTTCCTAAGATAGGGACTGTCTCTTATACACATCTAGATGTGTATAAGAGACAGGGATCGGGCGCACGGTATTGCTACCAGCGCAACACTACCTCAACATAGTGCATTTAAGCAAGGACGGGCAAAGGACATACACGCGCAGACCTGTCTCTTATACACATCTAGATGTGTATAAGAGACAGAAGGACACACGCGCGCGCAACACACCCTTCAGCTCAACGCATTTGAGTTGGATGAATGCAAAACATATCTTGCTTGGTTCAAGATGCGTCCATTATCGCCTTGCATACTAGATGTTGATTGTTTCATTTTATTTATTTTATTTTATTCTTCATCAACGCAAGTTGCTATGGTTTGTGGCAAAAAAATTCTCTTTATTTCTCAATCAGTCACCAATTAAAGACTAACACATTAATTACAAAAAAAAAAAAAAGTTAAGAGAATTAAAGACGGTACAGAAATAAATGCAAAGGAAATAAATGAAGAATAAATTCATAAAGTCAAGAAAAAAATTAAATGAAGAAGTAAAGACAAAATTCAAGAATTCAATAAGACAGAAATTTAAAGAAAGCATTAACATAGATGTGAGATATGGATCGGAAGATGCGTTTCTTTGAATGAGCGCATTCCACATTTTTGCAGGCGGTCTGGCTTGCCTGCCTAATGTCCTAAGGACATTGCTCATTTCCATTGGATCCCAGGGCTTCTGAGTTGCTGGGCAACGTTCCTGGTGCTCTACTTCTCAGCTCAGATGCCAGCTGGCCCACTTGGATCTCCAAGTTTCAAATTGAAGACGCATGCGCTTGCATTACTGCGTCATTTTTGTCCATATATTGTTTCAGTAGGGCCTCCAATGAACTTCTAGAGGTGTTTGAAGATGAGGGTTGCTGGTTATGCAATTGCCTTGGTTGCCCCTGGTTCGAGTTATGGTGTAAAGAAGGATTTCCTCGACTGCCACTATGATGGTTGATTGGCCCCCCTTAGTTAGGATTGCCTCCCCAACCGAAGTTAGGATGGATCCTCCAGCCAGGATTGTAGGTGTTGCTGAAGGGGTTGTTTTGGATGGCGCATACTTACTGGAGATTCGATGGGCACATTTCTGCTACATGAGCCTCTCCACAATTAACGCAACTTATTACGACCACTTGAGTTGGTGCAGCGGGTTGCGTTGATTGTTAGGAGATGGCTCGTTGATTGATTTCCATCGATTGAAGTATCGAGGTCACCGCGGCCATCTGAGCTGCCAACGTGGTCATTGTCTCCGCAGGGACAATGGCAGTTTCATTCTTTCTTCTCTGTCTCTTATACACATCTAGATGTGTATAAGAGACAGGTTCCGCGATATGCGGTTAAGGATGACTTTAGCCTCAGTATACATTTTGTCCATAAAACCTCCTGCCGTAGAGGCATCAGCGACAGCCTACGTCGATCTATTTAGGCCATTATAAAAGGTCTCCATCAAAACGTAATTGGGTATCTCGATATGTGGGCAGTTTTTCACCAATCTTCTAAATCGCACCCAGGCGGTGCTCAGGCTCTCATTCTCCATTTTTTCAAAGTTCAGCACATTATTTCGTCGCCTTGCATTGACGGCTGATGGGAAGAACTTCTTCATGAATTGCTCCACCAGTTAATCCCATGATGTGATCTCGTTTGGCTCCAGTGAGTGAGCTCACCTCTTGGCTTTGTCCCTCAAGGTGTTAGGGAACAAATACAGTATAATACTTTTCGGGGTAACGCCAGGTAGTGAGAAGTTGCCGCACATTTCGACAAAGCTAGTCAGGTGAGTATACGGGTTTTCACCTTGCAGACCCCCAAATTTCCCTACATTTTGGATCATTTGTAGCATGACCGACTTTATTTCGAACCTTGCATTCTCCTTAACAATAGGCCTTGAAATCCCAGGCAAAAAATCATATAAGTTGGGTTCCGCATAATTCCTCATGGGGATGTTGCGATCGGCAGCCAGGAAAACAGGATCCTGCACTAGCCTAATTGATTTACTACGGGAACTGCATTGTCGTTATTATCAGCCATACTTGCTGCTTTCTTTTGCCTTATCCGATTCTGACGTGCCCGTTCGCGAAAGGTACGCTCGATCTCACAGTCGACTTCGAATTTTGGTTCAGCACCAGTACTCATAAACCGTCAAGCTGCTCTTCGTGTTGAACAGCCAGTACAACGAGATCTACCTGCAAAACACCACAAACAAACTCAAACAATAAACTGTTAACCACTCCCCGACAACCGTGCCATAAAGTTGTAGACATAAAATTTATCTTATGTCACACAATGCATGGATGATTATAACGCAAGTTTATGATCCCCTGGAATGGCGCCATAAACTTGTAATGCATATTTTTGTACTATGATGCAAGTCCATGCCATAAACTTGATGACATAGATTTTATGCGATGATATGTGATACTACTTCTAGATATGTGTTATTAATGAATGTTCTTGTAGTATGCTGTGCATTGTCACAAGTTTCCTTGCGTTGAAACCAAGTAAAATTTCATCGCAATTTTCTCGGTGTGATCCGAAGTCACAGGGACTGTTTGAGGTTATTGTGTTATGTTTGTGATATATGCGACTAGGGTTTTTTCAAATTAATAAAGGTTGTTTGTACAAGTATTTAAACATGGGATAGAGTAAAGTAAAGCGGTAAAAATAAATTGCGATAAAGTAAATATAAGCTAAGATGATACAAGATACAGGTTTCATGATACAAGATACTGGGGTCAAGGCTGGCTGTGAAGATTATGTAAAGATCATGTAATGCGGTGACAAGTCTTATGTGCGAATCAGAAAGAGAAAAGATAATTAATACAAACAGTGCAAGTTCCTTAATTGCGTTAAAGATATAAGTATTGTTCCATTTTTCCTTTGGCGTACACCTCTCGATGATCGGCTGCGTTCCCACATCTCTGTGGTGAAACAGGGACGAACATAGTGAACGCAAGGTTGCTTCAATCTCTGGAAGTACTACTCGCTTTAGTTAACGCATTCTTCTAACCTTCTCTAGACAGATCAGAATGACATCTTCACTTTTGCTTTCACAGGTGAAGATGTCCTCTATCATGCCTTAACTAAACGCATTTATCTCTTTAACACAGATTAAGTTACTCGTTTAATCCATATTAATTACCAATCTATTAAGAAAACTTCATGGAGAAAATAATTAATGGAGGAACGGAAATAGATAAAAAAGTGGAAGTGAAAGTGATCAAGACATTCAATAAAACGATTTAACGTCTGGTACATGATTTGTGAATGAAGAGATTAAGAGAATGAAATACAATTGATGAATAGAGTTAGAAAAAAATAGAAATAAATGCCAATGTCTTGGCGCCGATCTGGATGGAGATTTGCTTGCCGGCGTGGATGGATCGTGCGGAAGGATGAGTTTCCCTCTCAGGCTTGCTTAACTGGTAGTAGGGATCTAAGCACAGAGCTTCACGGTGGGGATTTGGCAGAATCGCACTGAGACTCACCTCTCGGCCTTGTCTCTTCTCTTCCCAGATTTCTTTCGATCAATACTCAACTCAGCCTTTCTCTCAATCTAGCATTAATTAGCCCTCATATCAATTATCCCTGTATCAAGTATATCTTCTCTGAATTCTATGGAGGTATTTATAGGTGAAAAGCTTTGACTCTTGGCTTGTGGACCCCACTTCTTGTTATGGAAATTCCTAAGATGGAGGAATAAATATTCCTTATGTTATGCAATCAGACCGTCAAATCTGCACAACGGTTAGTTGTACACCTGTCTCTTATACACATCTAGATGTGTATAAGAGACAGCCGCAAAGCCTTGTGATAATGCTGTGCTCGTTCGTTGATTTTTTGTGGTCGCGCTTTTTGCCTTGCATCAACGCATATTCTGCATAAAAATAAAAAAAATTAACTGTTTCTATGCGATGAACGCATGAGACCGCAATGTTATGAACTTAATTCTTTTTGGACGCAATCTAACATATTTTATCAACGCAAGTTAGCATTGTTTAAGAACTTAGCACTGTAATAACGTGCATTTTTGCCCGTTATCACACCCCCAAATTTAAACAATGCTTGTCCTCAAGCATAAGCTAAAGATTTCCTTTAGCAAGTCGACCGCAAATCTTTTTTCCTAGATTTCTCAAGGATACTTCATTCAAATCCTATAAACCAAAATTTTCTTGAGTCTTATTCAAATATCCTCTTAAAATATTTCTAAGACCTAGGGATCGCAAGCTTAACCCAAAAGGACTTTACTAAATTCTGGGATATCGCATGATTTATTTCAAAAAGAAAACTTTTCCACCGGGATGTCAAATGATTTTTATCCTTGAATATTTCTTGACATTATTATTTTTCCTAACCTTGCGCTGATCCAAGTGCCTTGCCTTTGTTTTGGCTTGCCCTCACGTGTGTCATGCGGACATCCAACTATGAGCAATGTGATCTTTCTCAGACTAAACTCATACCTACTTGGCAGTAGAGTTGCGGTCATTTATTTATGTGTTGATCCTGGTGACTTACTTTCATTTTAGCTTGCCCCCATGTGTGTCATGCGGATATCCAACTATGAGTAAGTGACCTTTACAACTTAACTCTTATCAACATGGGTTTCCCCATTGCATTGACAGTGGAGTTGTTATTCTTAGTATTGTTTTTTTCATAAAGCTAAAAATAGCAAGGTCGAAAAATAAATACCTCACCCCCAAATTTTAAACGCGGCAATGTTCCCATTGCCAAAAGATTGAAAGAAGTCATGCGATGTTCTTAGGAAGCTACATAAAGAGAGTTTGAAAGAAATCTAGCAGACCTCTAACTTCTAGAAATATTTCATGAGGTGACTTTTCTAAGATTAAGTTGATTCTAGTATATATGAAAAAAGATAGAAGCATGTGTTTCATCATTGAAATCATAATTGGCAAAGAGGCAGCATGCAGTGATTTACTAAATTTATCAATGTTAAATGATTGTAGTAATCAAAGAAGATGTGGTGATAAAACTTTTAAAACTAAAATGCGATGCGATAGTGCAAAATTTGGAATAAAGTCAAGAAAGAATACAACCCCCAAATTTGCTCTGTCGCCCACATTGTTTGTTAATGCATCCTTCTTTGCGGCGATCTCCTATCTTTAGATTGCGGTGACAGAATAAGATAGGTTGCTTCTCCGCGTAATGCCTCCGCAATCGTTCGCCTCGATCGTTGCAAGAAAAACAGTGAGAGGGTAAAATAATATTAAAAAAAACAACATTTTTACCGCAATCGTTCAGCACGATCACATGTTTTTTTTAAACAACATTTTTTTTAGAATGGGAATAGATAAATAACTAAAAAGATATAGTGTAATGAAAATTTTGAGTAGTAGAGAAAAGTTAAAGATTTCATGATTCCCAAAACTTGCGTCCCTGATGAATTTCGATCGTCTGATAGCGCAGGGACCACCTACTTCTTTCTTATTCAGAGTCTCTTTAGTTCCATGGAGTCGACTTTGGCGATGCTAGCCTTCTCCGTGATATACTTTTACTCGCTGCCCGTTAACTTTGAATATGTTGGTTCCGTCCTTATTCGATAATTCAACCGCGCCAGTGTAGAAATGCTTCTCTAACTATGAATGATCCTGACCAACGTGACTTCAAGTTTCTAGGGAAGAGTCGTAATCGGGAGTTGAATAGTAAGACACTCTGCTCGACGGAGGTTTTTGCTGCATATGTGTTTGTCATGCCAGCGCGCAGTAAATCTTTGCGTTTTCATATGCGTTGATCCTCCATTCCTCCAGCTCGACCAATTGAAGTTTTCTCGCTTCTCCTGCTTTC
The DNA here is from genome assembly GCF_009727055.1 of Benincasa hispida. Lineage (NCBI taxonomy): Eukaryota > Viridiplantae > Streptophyta > Magnoliopsida > Cucurbitales > Cucurbitaceae > Benincasa > Benincasa hispida. The sequence goes on from NC_052357.1 coordinate 52,630,159, forward strand.
CTCACGTCAAAGTTTAGCTTCTTCACCGCCCACAATGCTTTGTATTCCAGCTCCAGAGGCAAATGACACGCTTTACCAAATACCAACGCATATGGGGATATACCTATGTGTGTCTTAAATGCAGTCTGGTATGCCCATAATGTATCGTCGAGTTTATTACCCAATCCTTTCGCGAAGGCCTTACTACCTTTTCAAGTATCAACTTGATCTCTTGATTGGACACCTCGGCTTGACCATTCGTCTACAGATGATATGCGGTGGCCACTTTGTGGAGAATGTTATATTTGTGCAACAGTTCCTTGACAGTATGATTGACAAAGTGAAACCCTTCACACTTATTATGGCATGTGGGGTGCCAAAACGAGTGAAAATGTTTTTCTTCAGGAATTGAGAGACTACCGCCGCATTGCTTGCGGCGCATGTCACTGCCTCTACCCACTTGGATACATAGTCGATGGTTAACAAAATATAAGTTTTACTATTCGATGGAGGGAATGGTCCCATGAAGTCGATATCCCATACGTCGAACAACTTAAGCTCTAAGGTGATGTTCATAGGCATTACATGTTTCCATTAAATGTTACCTATGCGTTGGCACCAATCACACTTCATCACGTAGTCAGCAGCATCCTTAAGCAATGGTTGCCAAAAGAATCCACTCTGTAAAACCTTAGTTGTGGTGCGCTGTCCTCCAAAGTGCCCACCATATGGTGAGTCGTGACATTGTGATAATATGGGTTGTTGAGCAGCATTTGGTACGCATAGTCGCAGAATCTGGTCTGCCCTCCTTTTATACAGATTTGGCTCATCCCAGAAATATGATCTACATTCGTACTTGAGCCTCTTATTCTGGTGGTCAGTATAATCCAGTGGAAATTGCTTGCAAACCAGATAGTTGACTATGTTAGCGTACCATGGCAATTCTTCAATGTGGAACAGTTGCTCATCTGGGAACACCACACTCACCTCTGACTCATTGCAGTCAACCTCAGGGTTTTCCAATCTGGACAAGAGATCCGCACTTGGTTCTCCGTCCCTTTGCGATCAATTATTTCTATGTCAAATTCTTGGAGGAGGAGAACCCATCTGATCAACCTCGACTTCGCATCCTTCTTTGTCATTAATACTTTATCGCTGAATGATCAGTTTGGATAAGTACCTTTGTTCCCAGCATATATACTCTAAATTTTTCCAATGCAAAAATTACCGCATGTAGCTCCTTTTCTGTGGTGGTGTAATTAGTCTGAGCAGGATTCAGTGTCTTACTTGCATATGCCAGAGCTACTCCCATCACATACCCGTTTGCATCGCACATTAATTCAAAAGGAAGTGTCCAATCAGGTGTGATTAATACAGGCGCGGTAGTCGGTGCATTCTTCAAAATCTCGAATGCGTTGAGGCAATTGTTGTCAAAATCAAATTTTTTGTCAGCCTCCATTAACGCACTCAGTGGTCGTGCTATTTTCGAAATGTCCTTGACAAAGCGTCTATAGAATCTGACATGCCCCAAGAAACTTCTTACAGCCTTCACACTTATTGGAGGTGGGAGTTTTTCAATTGCTTCTATTTTTTCTTTATCCACCTCCAACCCGTCCCGAGAAACCTTGTGCCCCAACATGATGCATTCCTTTACCATAAAATGGCATTTTTCCCAGTTAAGAACGAGATTCGTCTCCTTGCATCTTTTCAGTATCTTCTTTAGGTTGGCTGTAACGCTGAATTCATATCTTTAACTTTAAGCATGTGGACAAATATGAATATGAATGAATGAACAAATATCTGCATTAAAGATAATTTTATGAGATACTACGTCTAAATATATGTGTTATTAATGCTATGCTCGTAGTATGCGATGTAGTAGTTCTTGTCACAAGTTTCCTTGTGCTGAAACCAAGTATAATTCCAACACAAGTTTCTCAGAATAATCCGAGGTCAAACACAGGGATTGTTTTCATTAATGCGTTACTTTTATGATATATACGACCAGTATAACAATGAATAAAGAATTAGGTTTATACAGGAATGTAAATTGTGATGAAATAAAATTGCGTTGATAAAATAAAATCCTAAACTAATATGATACAAGATAGAAGATACATGATACACGAAACTGAGTTTGAGAACTGAATGTGAAGTTGTACAAAGAATCTATGTATGTAATGGCAAGTCTTTATGGATGTAGCAGAAAAAGAGAGAATAAATAGTAAAAACAATGCACGTTTGTCAATTGCGTTAAAGATGCAACTAAGGTTCCGCTTTCCCTTGGCGTACACCTCTCGGTGATCGGCCGCATTCCCATATCTCTATGGTGAAATAGGGATGAACGTGATGAACGCAAGGTTGTTTCCATCTCTGGAAATACTTCTCGCTTTAATTAATGCATTCTTCCAACCTTCTCTCAATAGGCGGAATAACATATTCACTTCTGCTCTCAAAGATGAAGATGCCGTCAAGCATGCTTTAGCTAAACTTAATTATTTCTTTAACACAATTAACTCACTCGCTTAATTCTTTCTATTTACCTAGGGAATTATGAAAACATCATGGAGAAAATGGATTATGGATGAACAGAAATAGACAGAGATGACAATGGTAATTATCATAACATTTAATTATAGAATTAAGCGTTTGATAAATGGTGTGAATGAATGATTAGAGAAGATGAATACAGATGATGAAAAAGAGATTAGAAACAAATACAGAAGAAGTGTCAATGTCTTGACATAGATTTCGAATGGAGGTTTTGTTTGCTGGCATGTGGAAGTAATGGAGAGAAGAGCTTCCCTCTCAGGCTTGCTCTTCTGGTAGAAATGACCTTCACACAGAGCTTCAATAGTGGGGATTGGAAGGATTCCTTTCTCGGAGACTCACCTCTCGGCCTTGTCTCGTGATTATCCCGGATCTACTCTAGACATTCGCTTTAGACCAGTCTCTCTCTCAGAATGGATATATGCACGTCTCTATGTATTCATATATATTTCTCAGTGAATTTGCATAAGCTATTTATAAGTGAAGCTTGGCTCTTTGACTTCATGGTTCCCACTTTATGGTTATGGTAGTTCCTGAAATGGCAGAGTGAATATTCCTTCTGTTATGCAATCAACCCGTCAAAAATGCACAACTGAAAGCTGTACATTTGTCAGAATCCTCCGCAAATGCATTGCTCTTTACATCTTCGATCGATCGTCGCATGCGGTGTTATTTTTTATTATCGCATGCGGTTGAAATTACGTTGATCGCTAAGCTCTTGATCGATTGTCGCATGTGCCATCATTGCGTTGATCATCTCTTCATTCCAAAATGATGGGTGTAATGTGACGTAGATGCATTGTTTATTTTATCTTTGAGCTATTAACGCATGTGGTGACTGATTTCTTGCAAAACAGAAATTGAAACACTCTATTCTACCATCGTAATGGTGTTAATGGGTGTATTGACGACATTTTATAATTCCCACATTTCTTAGCCAATTTCTTTACTATTGATGCAACTTTTCTTTCTTTTAGCCACAATATCTAAATAAAACAATATAAATAACTTGTATTTCTACAAGTTATCATTGGCCAGACAGATGTCATAGGTGTGCCCATAGACAGAGAAGTCGTCCATGAAGATTTCAACAGAGTCCTTAAGATAGTTTGAAAAGATGGCCATCATGCACCTTTGGAACGTGGTCGGCGCATTGCAGAGGCCCAATGGCATGCGGCGAAAAGCAAAAGTCCCATATGGGCAAGTGAATGTGATCTTGTCCTAATCTTCTGGAGTAATCATAATCTGGTTATACACGGCATAACCATCCAGAAAGTAGTAAAAGTCATTTCTGGTAGATGATCTAGCATTTGGTCAATGAACGGTAGAGGGAAATGATCTTTCTTCGTTGCCACATTCAGCTTGTGGTAGTCCATGCAAATATGCCACCCGGTGATGGTCCTTTGCGGTATTAGCTCATTATTTTCGTTGGGGACTACCGTCATGTTGCCTTTTTTCGGCACGCACTGCACGGGGCTGACCCACATGCTGTCTGCTATCAGATAAATAATGCCCACATCTAACCACTTAATGATCTCCTTTTTAACGACCTCTTTCATCGTAGGGTTGAGTCTGTGCTGATGTTCGATCGATGCCTTGTGGTCTTCTTCGAGACGTATGCAGTGCATACAGTATGTGGGGCGAATTCCTCGAATGTCTGCAACTGTTCAGCCAATTGCTCGCACATGTTTCCTGAAATGCTCATCAATGCATTCTTCTGGTCTTCATTAAGTTCCGAGGAAATAATTACTGGCAACTTCTCATTCTGCCCCAAAAATGCATACTTTAAGTTGTTCGGCAGGGTCTTCAATTCCATTATTGGTGGTTCTACTAAGGACGGTTGCGTTGTTTTTCTTTCTTCTTTTTCTGTTGGCTCTTCTTCTTGAGTTTCGATCATCTTAACTTCTGTTTTTGTTTTTTTTTTATGATCGCATTACATGCAGCAATGGATGCGCTTGCATCCTCTTCTTCATTCTCTTTGTCAAGCTTTTCTTCTTCAGTCAAATTTTGGTCGTCGTTAGAGTCATACAGGTCTTCTTCGTCAGGAAACTTCATGGCATGGATTATGTTGAACTTGAACTTCTATCCATTTATGCTTAAAGTGATCTCTCCTTTGTGTACATCAATCTGAGCATGACCTGTTGATAAAAATGGTCGCCCCAAGATGATGGGCACATCTTCGTCGGCTTCGTAATCTAAGATGATGAAGTCAGCTGGTAGGATAAATTTGTCGATGGTGACCAGCACATCCTTCACCTTCCCTCTAGATGCACCAGAGATCTATTTGCAAGTTGGAGAGTCACGATGTGGGCACAAGTTACCCCATATTCAGCTGCTTAAAGATCGACAGAGGCATTAAGTTGATGTTGGCTCCAAGGTCACACAATGCTTGCCCAATGTACACTCCTCCAATGGAGCAAGGTATAGTAAAGCTCCCAGGATCACTCATCTTCGGTGGAATTATTGATTTCGAGATTTGCGTTAAAGCCACCGTGGCAAACTTACTAGTGCCCCTCTTCTTGGTTACCATATCCTTCAGAAATTTCGCGTACGCAGGCATCTCCTCAATCGCTTAACTGAATGGAATATTAATATGTAATTGTTTTAACATAGACATGAAGTGTTGGTATTGTACCTCGTCATTCTTTTTCTTTCCAAGTCTCTACGGGAAAGGTGGTAACTGCACTCTCACGGTCCTCTTTTATGTTGGCTTAAAGGTGGACCCAACTTCTGGCTCTATCGCTTATTTTTCCCTCTCTTCTTCTTGGGTCACCACAATCTCAAGTTCCAACGCAATGGGAGCAGTCCGACTAGGTTCCTTTCTTTCTCCCTCAACAGTTTTTCCACTCCGCAATGTCACAACTTGACATTGCTCTTAACCTGATCCCCTCGGGTTTTGTGGGAGTTCTGTTGAACTCGGTAGAGCAGCTTGCGGTCTGTTCTTTAGCTTGCTTGCAATCTGGCCCATCTGAAACTCTAGATTGCGGATGGACATAGCCTGACTTTGAAGAACAGTTTTGTTTTTCTCTATATACTGCTTCAACAGGCTTTCCAAGGACGAAGATTACTGCGGTTACAAGCTACAGGCTTGATTGCTTGTCTGACCGTTATTCTGCGGGAAGAATCCAGGTGGTCCTTCTTTTTGTGCCATAGATTGGAAATTCTACTGCTGATTCTTCCATGCAAAATTGGGGTGGTTTCTCCATTTGGGGTTGTAGGTATTAAAAAATGGATTATTTTTCACAAAGTAAATAGACTGTGGATTCTGTGGGCATTCTTCCATTGCATGTCCATCACCGCAAGTCGCACACCTTGCGGTGTTCTGATTAATTGCATTTACTTGCCCAGTTTGTGGTGTTGGACTATTGATCGTGATTCCTTGAATTAGGTTCATCATTGCGGTCATCTGATTCTGTAGTGAAGCAATAGTACCATTACTTGCATCATTATCCTTGATTCTCAATCTCTGATCACTCTCTCTCCAATCCTCGTGGTTTTTAGAGATGCGATCCAAGATGTTCTTAGCCTTGTCATACGTCTTGTCTAGCAGACCACAAGCGGCTGCTGCATTGCAGTGGTCTACGAAGCAGGATTTAAACCGTGATAAAAAATTTTCATCTGAAGGCAGTCTGGTAATCCGTTGTGTGGACAGTCCCTGATGAACCTCTTAAACCTCGCCCAGGCATCGCTGAGCGATTCGTCCATGTCTTGTTCAAAACTAGTGATTAGTTTCCTTCGTCTAGCATTTTCAGTAGATGGAAAATATTTCTTCATAAATTTCTCTACGACCTGTTCCCATGAAGTGATCTCACCTGGCTTGAGGGAATACACCCATTTTCTTGCCTTATCACATAGAGAAAATGGAAACAACGTTAGTCGAACTTCTTCAGCAAAGATGTTCGGGAACACAAAAGTGTTGTAGATTTTTATAAAGCTACGGAGGTGGGCGTGTGGGTCCTCGCCACGACTTCCTTTGAATTGTCCTATAGTCTGAATCATCTGTAGCATCACCAGTTTCATTTCGAATCGGCTTCTAGGCACGCCTCATGATTCCTGGAGAGAAATCATAGAGGTTTGGCGATGCATAGTCCCTAATGGGCCTATTACGATCGTTTGCCAGAAGGATTGGATTTGCTATGACGTTGTTTTCGTTTGGTGCTCCGTTTCCAGGCTGCTCCGCCATATCTTCTTTATCTTGCTGTTGTTGTTGGCAGTCTCTTAATCTCCTTATGAACATCCTCTCAATCTCCAGGTCGTAATTCGCCAAAGAGTGAGATTCTGCAAAGAAATCACAAAAATTACCGTTAGCACACTGATTTGCCAAAGTCCACGGCAACGGCGCCAAAAACTTGATGCATTATTTTATGAGGTGGAATTATGGATGAAATGCGATGATGAAAATGCATTGAGCACTCAAGTTTTCTCAGTAGAATCCAAGTGTAAACCCCTTTGAGTTTCCTGGTAAGTCCAGGATCGAACTCAGGGACTTGGAAAATAATATGCGGCGGTAATTTCTCAGAAGACTTTGCAGTAACCAAATAAATTAAGTAGTTGTTGGGAATGTTGTTTGCGGTAATACAAATAAACAAATGCGGCAGAGTTCGTAAAGAGTTGATAAAGCGGAAGATGCGATGAGTATGTGGTGAACGGGTTAAGAAAGGTTTGGCTAACACTTCCTAGGATGCGTTCATGCTATGCGATCATGCAACACACATTCAATAGTAAACCATCTCTCGATGTGAATGCTACGGCTTCTAATGCTAGGACGCATGTGATATATGAGATAAGTCTATAGGACCTACACATAAGCCTCTATTCTTATTTATACGATGAAAAAATGACACACACACAAATTTGGCGACCATATAGTATCATACCTATCTCTAGGGTGCATGCGATGCAGGTTGACAAACAGAGCTTATCTCTAAGTCCCTATCTCTTGTTTATGCAGATCTAATCTTGCTCTCTCAAGTCTAGATTCTAACCTAGCTCTCTCAAGTCTCAGGTTCTTTCTTTAGACTCTCTCTCGAGTAGCTCTAAAGGGATGTTAGGCACAACATAAAACAAAATAATCGCATGAGATGAAGATCCTAGGTCATGTTAGCTTAGTTCTTCTCAACCCATTCGATAAGTTTAGCTACTCATGCGTGCTCAGAGAGTGAACAAATATAGAATAAGAACTTCCATTGTATAAATATAAAGTTGAAGTACAAAATAACAATGCAAGAATAGAATAAAGAGCCTGGTAGCAATCTCTTGCTTCCCAGGCTTTTACACTGTCTTTTCTACTCGTGTTCGAAAGATAATCTCGCTCTCACGAGAGTCGGCCCGCTCTCTTCTTTCTACACCTCCAGTTTCTCCCTCGAGTTACCCTGAGCGATCTTTCGGCATCTCGGCTCTTCTCTTGCTCCGCCTTAAAATAAAAAGGAAAACTATGGACAAGGCTAAACTATGGAGAAATTTATCTAAGTATCCAAACTCCTTTTTTGAAGGTGCCTTCGATATTTATAGAGCTTTGGGGTGAAGGATGGCTTCTCTCTTATGATTGCACAGATGGGATGGCTTTTATTCTCTGACTGATGCGCCGAATATTTGTCACTGAAAAGCTGAATGTACTTGTTATCGTTAGTGGCTTGTCAACTTAATTTGGATCCGACTGTCATCAGCTTTCTCTCTCATCGCTCTTAATTATCCTTTCACCCTGTCTCTTATACACATCTAGATGTGTATAAGGAGCCGGCTCTATGCGACAATCCTTCTTGTGCAGGTGTATGTGAACACAAATCACCGCAAAGTCTTGTGGTAATGCTGCGATCATCCGTTGATTTCTTGTGATCGCGCTTTTCGCCTTGCGTCAACGTATATTCTGGATAAAATTACAAAAATTAATCGTTTGTATGCGATGAACTCATGCGACCGCAATGTTAAGAACTTAATACTTTTTGGACGCAATCTAACAGATGTTATCAACGCAAGCTAGCATTTTTTAATAACTTAGCACTGTAATAACGTGCATTTCTGCCCGTTATCAAGACACATACATACATGAAAAAGAAACTTATTTCTATCCTACTGTAGCTAAATATGCCTAGTACCTCTGGTGAATCCCGAAGGAAACACAATAACTTGTGAATCCCGAAGGAAACACAAACTGATGAATCTCGAAGGAGACACAAACTGGTGAATCCCGAAGGAGACACAATATCTAATGAATCCCGAAGGAAACACAAACTGATGAATCCCGAAGGAAACACAATAACTAGTGAATCCCAAAGGAAACACAATAACTAGTGAATCCCAAAGGAAACATAAACTGGTGAATCCCGAAGGAAACACAATAACTGATGAATCCTGAAGGAAACAAAAACTGGTGAATCCTAAAGGAGACATAATAACTGGTGAATCCCGAAGGAAACACAAACCTAGTGGGCATTCTAACTAATCAGTAAAATCACTATCGTAGGCTCGACACCATAATTATCATAATATAGCTCTATGACATACATATATGCTTCATCACCATGGCTCTACAACAAACACACATGCCTCATTATCCACAGATCATATACAACCTCATGGAATCAAATATCATCTCATGCTAGCATTCAAGTATCCATGTGCACAAATACATCTTTCAGATCCTCAAGCAAGAACATATAGCGGTTGTACTAAACTATCAGTTCATCATGCTGTCATTCTACCATAACATATACTAAACTATCAGTTCATCATGTTGTCATTCTACCATAACATTGATCCATCATGCTAGCATACATCCAGTGACTGGCCCATGGGTAGTTCCAGTAGTAAGATTACTTACTTGAGAGTTCAAGCTCAATCCCAATGAATTTATTCTTCTCCTTGCCTAAAAAGAACATTGAGTTGAACCTAAAGCAAACATTAGAATTTAATTCCAACCCTAAAATGTAGCCAAAAACACAAATTCATACCAATACATCCAAACACTTACCCAAAGTGTTTGCCCAAATCGACACTTCACTCGAGCCACGAATTAAAAATTTAATGCAGAAACAAGCCAATATGAGGGGTCTCAATCCAAATCTAATACCCAACCAAAAATTAAACCCACACTAAACCAAAAGGCAACCCAAAACTCTTGCTAAACTTACCAATTGATCATAAATCTTGATAGACGGCGATTCACAAGGGCCAAGTCTTCTGAATCTGAAATTCAAAATCCAGTGGGTGTTAACAATTTGGAGACAATCGAAAGTGGGTATACAAGATACCTCTAAGATACCTTTACAAACACCACAACTCACCCAAACAAAGACGAACAATGGAGACTGACGGCGAAACGGCTGACAATGTGGCTTGTGATAACTTGTAGAAATTCAAGTTATTTATACATCTTTATTTAGATATTGCGGTTAAAAGAGAGGAAAGTTACGTCAATTGTATGAAAATGGGCTAAGAAATGTAAGAATAATAAATTGTTGTCAATACACCCAATAACACCATTGCGATGGTAGAAAAGAATATTTCAAGTTTGTTTTGAAGGATCAAGTCACTGTATGCGTTCATGGCTCAATAGAAAAAGATTAATGCATCTATGTCGTATTGCGCCCATTATTCAGACATGAATAGACGATTAACGCAATGACGACGCATGCGACAATCGATCCAGAGCTGAACTTCAACTACATGCGGTAATAAAAACAACACTGCATGCGGACACACGATCGAAAGATGCAAATGAGCAACGCAATCGCGGAGGATTTTGACACGTGTACAACTAACCGTTGTGCATTTTCAACGAATTGATTGCATAACAGAAGGAATATTTATTCCACCATTTTTAGAATTTCCATAACAATAAAGTGAGGACAACAAGTCAGAAAGTCAAAGCTTTCATCTATAAATACCCTCAAAGAATTCACTGAAAAATATACTTTATATGAGGGATAATTGATACGAGGCTATTGAGAGAGAGGCTGATCTGAGTGCTGATCGGAGAAGATCCAGGAAGAAAAGAGACAAGGCCGATTAGGGCGAATCATTCTGAATCCCCACCGTGAAGCTCTGTACTTAGATCAACTCTACCGGTTGAGCAATCCTGAGAGGGATGCTCATCCTTCCATTCATTCCATACACCGGCAAGCGATTTCTCCATCCAGATCTGTATCAAGACGTTGGCACTCTTCTGTATCTGTTTCTAACTCTTATTCATCAATTGTATTTCATCTTCTTAGTCTAAATCATTCACAGCCATGTATCAGATGCTTGATTTTATAATTAATTGTCGTGATCATTTTCATTTCCACATTTCTATCTATGTCCGTTCCTCCATAAATCTCTTTCTCCACGATGTCTTCTTAATCCCTTGGTGATGAATGTGAATTAAGCATGTTATTTAATCTGTGCTAAAGAAATAAGGATGTTTAGCTAAAGCATGCTAGACGGCATCTTCACCTGTGAGAGTAGAAGTGAAGATGCCATTCTGATCTATCGAGAGAAGGTTAGAAGAATGCATTAACTAAAGGAAGAAGTACATCCAGAGATGGAAGCAACCTTGCGTTCACTACGTTCGTCCCTGTTTCACCACAGAGATGTGGGAAATGTGGCCGATCACCGAGAGGTGTATACCAAGAGAAAGTGGAACCGTACTTATATCATTAATGCAATTAAGGAACCTGCGATGTTTATATTAATCATCCTTTCTCTTTCTGCTTCGCACATAAGTCTTGCCACTGCATAACACGACCTTTGTATAATCTTCATAGTAAGTCTCAACCTCAGTATCTTGTATCATGTAATCTGTATCTTGTATCATTATAGCTTAGATTTATTTCATTGCACTTTACTTTTATTGCAATTTACTTTATTATCACATTTTTATCGCTTATCTTTACTATACTGCACAATTTACTTTATCGCATGTACAAACCTCACTTTTATTAAATTGAAAAACCCCCGGTCGAATATATCACAATTGTAAACCAATTAACCTAAAACAATCCCTGTGTTCGACCTCGGATCACACCGAGAAACTTGCGGTGGAATTATACTTGGTTCCAATGCAAGGAAACTTGTGACAACGCACAACATACTACAAGAACATTCATTAATAACACATATCTAGAAGTAGTATGACATAAAGAAAATAAAGTCATCATTCATCCATGCGTTGTATGACATAAGATCATAAGAAGATTAGAATTCATTTTATGTTGTCAAGTTTATGGCAATAGGAAATATATCTCTATGTCTTCAACAAGTTTATGGCAATAGGAACATGGATGTGTTCATTCATTCATATTCATATTTGTCCACATGCTTAAAGACTAAAATTAAGTCATCAAGTTTATGGCGCCATTGTCGGGGAATGGTTAACGGTTAGTGTTGAGTATGTTTGTAGTATTTTGCAGGACAGATCTCTTTGTACTGGTTGTTCAACGCAGAGAGCAGTCTAACAGCTTATGAGTACTGGAGTAATCCAGAAATTCTAAGCGGACCCAGAGATCAAGTGTATTATTCGTGTAAAAGCACATCAGGGCTGAATTAAGTGGTGAAGAAGCATGGCTAATAATAATGAGGCACTCGCAGAGAATCAATGGGAAAATTGGCCAGCACAAGATTCCATATTTTTTTGCTTCTGACTTCAACGTCCCAATGAGAGACTATGCGGTGCCGGATTTCTATAACTTCTCACCAGGAATCTCAATACAAACGATTGAGGAGAATGTAACCTTTGAAATAAGACCGATTATGCTGTAGATGATTCAGAATGTGGGTCAATTCGGAGGATTACAAGGAGAAGACACACATGCACATTTGACGAATTTTGTAGACATGTGCAGCACATTCTCCATGCCTGGTGTGACTCAAGAAGGACTTAGGCTATATGTTTTCCCGTATACACTGCGGGACGAAGCAAAGAGGTGGGCTCAGTCGTTTGAGCCAGATGAGATTAACGCATGGGAACTGTTGGTTGATAGGTTCATGAATAGATTCTTCCCTCCAGCCATCAACGCAAGGAGACGGAGGGATGTGTTGAATTTTGAGCAAAAGGGTTATGAAACTTTGAGCACCGCCTGGGTGCGTTCCAAACAATTAGTGAAGAGTTGTCCGCATATCGGGATTCCCGATACCATTCTGATGGAGACGTTTTACAATGGCTTAGATCAAGCAATGCAAGCAGTTGTCGATGCCTCCGTAGCAGGAGGATTAATGGACAGATCATATACAAAAGCCAAGAGCATATTAGATCGCATTTCGCAACATTCTGATGAGTGGATTGATAATGGGTTTGAGGAAAGTGGTCGGGAGCAAGAAAGAGTAGAAAGTGTCGATGTGTCAACTAATACAATGAGTACAATGGTAGATCAAATGACCACGATGACCTTGCTCCTTCAGATGATGGCTAATCAATAGAGAAATCTCTTTCAAGGTTCAGTGCAAGTTAATGTGTTGATGCACGTGGCCGCAATGAATTGCGTTCAATATGGGGAGGGACATCCAGCAAAAATCTGCCTGTGGAATTAACAAAATGTATATTCTGTCTATAATGAGTCACTTGGCAAGATCTACAACACTGATTGGTGGGATCACCCAACTTTAAGTTGGGACGCGAATCACAACCATGAGAGCCATAGTTTCCATCAGAAGAGTTATCAAGGGGATCGAGGCAACCCTCCGGTCTTCATTAATCCAGACTGTAGTCCAGGTAATCTCAAAGTATACCACCCTATGACCAACCGTTCTTATATGATACCTCTTGCAGTACCTCGTCTCTGGAGACTTCACTAAAGCATTATATCAAAAAGAGAGAGGCAATTAGACAATCGCAAGCTGACTCCCTTGGAGGTTTGGAAGAGTAGATTGAACAGCTTGCAATTGAGTTGAAAAATAAAATGCTTGGTACGCTGCCTAGCAGTTCAGGAGCATCGGGGCCACGAGGTAAAGAGCAATTTCATGCAGTAACATTGAGGAGTGGTAAAACAACAGCCCCTGTGCTACCAGTGCTAGATCAAACAACAAGGCCAGTAGATCTAACTATCGATGATGTCCAATCAATCAGTAGTGGAAAAATTATCAGTTCAGAAGTAAGTACACCTACAAGAGATGAAGCTCCTCAAGACTTGAATTTTGAATCAACATAACCTCCAACTAACAAAACATAGCAAGAATAGGACCTCAACAAACAACCAACTAAACAAGAAGTAAGGCGGGATCCTCCACCTTTCCCGTCCAAGCTGAAGAAGAAAGATGATAGCAAGCAATTCCAAAGGTTCCTGGACGTTATCCGACAACTACACATCAATATTCCCTTAATAGAAGCTCTGGAACAGATGCCGAGCTATGTAAAATTTCTCAAGGATATTCTTGCAAATAAAAGAAAGATCAGGGAAAATGAAACAGTTGTGATAACATATGAATGTAGTGCACTATTTCAAAACAATATCCCCACCAAAATGAAGGACCCTGGGAGTTTTACATTGCCCTGCTCAATAGGAGGGAAGAAGGTCGGGAACGCGCTGTGTAATTTAGGGGCGAGCATAAATTTAATGCCCTTATCGATCTTTAAAAAGTTGGATATCGGCAACGTAAGACCAACCACGATCACACTACAGTTGGCCGATAGATCGATAATGCATCCTGAGGGCAAGATAGAGGATNATCGGCAACGTAAGACCAACCACGATCACACTACAGTTGGCCGATAGATCGATAATGCATCCTGAGGGCAAGATAGAGGATGGTACTCGTGCAAGTGGACAAGTTTATCTTCCAAACAGACTTTATCATATTGGATTACGAAGCTGACAGAGAAGTACCTATCATCTTGGGTCGCCCATTTCTCGCAACAGGGTGAGCGTTGATCGATGTGCAAAAAGGAGAACTCACCATCAGAGTTGACAATCAGGAAGTGAAGTTCAACGTTTTCAATGCGTTGAAGTACCTAAGTGATATGGAGAATTGCCAATATATTAAGGAACTACGGGAAGAACCATCGCACAAGCCCATGGAAGAAATGAAGGAAGAAGAATTTAGAATCGGCGCAATATGGGAGGAGGATTGCGCCGCAATTCAAGTTGAATTAAATTTTGAACCACTCAAGTTATCTTAACGAACCTCACAATGCGCTAAGCCATCTTTGGAAGAACCCCCCGTGCTAGAGTTGAAGTCGTTTCCTGTGCACCTCAAGTATGCTTACTTAGAAGGTAACAAGACGTTACCAGTTATCATTTCTGGCTCACTGAGTAAGGAGAAAGAAGATGCACTTATACAGATCTTGAGAAATAACACAAAGGCTTTAGGATGGACCTTGGCAGACATTCGAGGAATCAGTTCCTCGTACTACATGCACAAGATTCGTCTGGAAGAAGGAAAGATGGGATTGATAGAAAGGCAACGACGCTTGAACCCTTCTATGAGAGAAGTAATGAAGAAGGAAATAGTGAAGTGGCTGGACGCAGGTGTCATCTACTCGATATCTGATAGCAGCTGGGTGAGCCCAGTGCAGTGTGTTCTGAAGAAAGGGGGGATGATAGTCGTCACTAATGACAATAATGAATTAATTCCCACAAGAACGACCACAAGGTGGAGAATTTGCATGGATTATCGCAAGTTAAATTTGGCCACTAAAAAGGACCATTTCCCACTCCCATTCATTGATCAGATGTTAGATAGACTTGCTGGGAATGAATTCTTCTATTTTCTTGACGGCTATTTAGGGTACAACCAAATAGCAATTGCGCCAGAAGATCAAGACAAGACAACCTTCACGTGCCTTTGGTACGTTTGCATTCCGACGCATGCCATTTGGACTCTGCAATGTGCCAGGAACTTTCCAATGATGTATGATGGCAATCTTTTCAGATTACTTAAAGGAGTCAGTAGAAGTATTTATGGACGATTTTTTAGTTTTCAGCAATAATTATGACTCCTGTTTAGCTAACCTCAAGAAAGTCTTGAAGAGATGTGTGGCAACGAATCTTGTTCTGAACTGGGAAAAATGCCACTTTATGGTTGAAGAAGGAATTGTTCTGGGTCATAAAATCTCGAAAGCAGGATTGGAAGTTGATCAGGCGAAAATCGACGCAATTTCCAAGCTACCCCCATCAGTGAACGTGAAAACACTTTGGAGCTTTCTGGGACATGCTGGGTTCTATCGGAGATTTATTTGCAACTTCTCCCAGATCGCAAGGCCCCTAAGGGCGCTCCTTGAAGCTGACCGTGAATATAATTTTGATGATGCGTATACTGAAGCATTCAACACATTGAAATATGCGCTCATCACCGCACCCATTTTGATTGCGCCGGATTGGACGTAACCATTTGCATTGATGTGTGATGCCAGTGGTTATGCAGTGGGCGCAGTGTTGAGTCAATGCAAGGACAAGGTATTGCATCCTATCTACTATGTGAGCAAAATGTTGAATGATGCGCAGGAGAATTATACAACCACGGAGAAGGAAATGCTCGTAGTGGTATTTGCATTGGAGAAAATCCGTCAGTATTTAATTAGAACAAACGTTGTGGTGTATACCGATCATTCTGCGATCAAATATCTGATGACAAAGAAGGATGCGAAACCAAAGCTTATACGGTGGGTGTTGCTCCTGCGATCAAATATCTGATCAAGTTTTTGGCGCCGTTGTCGGGGACTTACGGCAGTACAGTTGTGCTAACGGTAACTTTTTGTTTTTCTTTGCAGACTTTCCATCTCTATGCATTACTTCTCCTTAAAGGAAGAAGCGGGCGTCATATGAGCGAAGGACAAAATCTTGAGTCCAACTACAACCCAGAGATTGAGAGAACTTTCTGAAGAAGAAGAAGAAACAGCCGCCAACAACAATAAAAGAAAGATCTAAACATGGCAGAGCAACCAAAAGACAGAGCACCAAATGATTCAGACTGTCGAACAGTTTGGCGGTAGGCATGGCGAGGATCCACACGTCCATCTCCAGAGTTTTATTGAAATCTAAAATACGTTTGTGTTCCCAAACATCTCTGCTAAGGAGGTTCGGATAACATTGTTCCCATTTTCGTTGTTTGACCAGGCACGGAAATGGGCTTATTCTCTCGAACCCGGGGAGATTACATCATGGGAACAGGTAGTGGAAAAGTTCATGAAGAAGTACTTCCCCTCGACAAAAAATGCCAGAAGGAGGAAGTTGATTACCAATTTTGTACAAGATATCGACGAATCGCTCAGTGACGCCTGGGCGATGTTTAAAAGGCTGGTGAGAGATTGCCCGCATAATGGTTTACCAGATTGTCTACAAATGGAAATTTTCTACCACGGTTTGAACCCTATCGCAGACGGCAGCAGCTGGAGGTCTGCTCGACAAAACTTACAACGAGGCTAAGAATATACTTGATCACATTTCAAAGAACCATGAAGACTGGAGAGAAAGCAATCAAAGACTGAGAATTAAAGATAGTGACGCAAATAATGGGGCCATCGCATCCCTACAAAACCAAATGACTGCAGTGATGAATTTAATACAAGGAATCGTAATCAGCAGCCTTGGAATGCATAGGGGGTAGGTCAACGCAATCCACCAAACGAGCACAAGTTGTGCTACTTGCGGTGAAAGCAATCCAATGGAAGAGTGTCCGAGGAACTGATAGTCTGTCTATTTCGTGAAGAATAATCCGTTTTCCAATACTTACAACCCTGGGTGGAGAAACCACCCTAACTTTGCGTGCAAAAATTAACAAAAAAAATTTCAACCTATAGCGCAAAAAGAAGGGCCACCAGCATTTTTCCCACGAACAAATGGTCAAACGCAAAATCAAGCTAGTAGTTCGCAGGTGCCACAATCTTCATCTCTGGAGAGCTTACTGAAACAATATATTGACAAGAATGAAAGAGTGCTTCAGAATCAAGCGACGTCCAGCCGCAATCTTGAAATTCAGATAGGACAGATTGCGGGCAAACTCAAAAGTAGACCGGGGGCACTGCCGAGTTCAAAAGAGCTCCTGCACAACCCAGGGAGTACGAGAAAGGAGTAATGTTAAGTTGTAACGTTGCAAAGCAGAAAGACAGTGGCGGAGGAGAAGAAGAAGCCCAGTCGAACTACTTCAATTGTGATGGAACCACAGACCCCGTTGACTCAAGAAGAAATAGAAGAACAGGAGACGATGAAACCGGAGATTGCATCCACTTCGAAGCCAAAAGAACATGGAACTATGAAAATATAGCTGCCACCATTCCCCCAAAGACTTAAAAAGAAGAAAAATGATGAAGTGCAGTATCAGCGCTTCATGGACATGTTGAAACAGTTGCATATCAACATCCTTTTCACTGAAGCGATTAAACAGATGACAAAGTATGTGAGGTTTCTGAAGGACATGGTGACAAATAAAAGAAGCACTGGTAAGTTCGCAACGGTGGCATTAACGCAAAGAGCAAAAACCATTATTCCACCGAAAATGCGCGACCCTAGAAGTTTCACAATACCCTGCTTAATTGGCGGGTTATACATTGGTCAAGCGCTTTGCAATCTCGGGGCCAGCATCAACTTAATGCCCCTCTCAATTTTTAAGTAGTTGGCGCCCACGAGGGTGACTCTCCAGTTAGCTGACAGGTCCCTTATGCATCTAGAAGGAAAGGTGAAGGATGTCCTGGTCATGATTGACAAATTTATCCTACCAGTAGACTTCATCATCCTTGATTATGAAGCGGACAAGGATGTACCCATCATTCTAGGACGACCATTTTTATCCATTGATCATGCTCAGATTGATGTGTACAAGGGAGAGATCATACTGAGCGTGAATGGACAAAAGTTTGATATTATCAGAGCCATGAGATACCCGGAAGAAGAAGACGTCACTGAGTTCGATGATGAACCCAATTTATATGAAGAAGAAAAGTCTGAAGATGAAGATGAAAGAGAGGATGCGACCGCATCCATAATAGCTTGCAATGCGATCACAGAAACATTAACCAAAGAAGAAAAACTGACAACAAATGAAGAAAGAAAAACACAAAAACCATCCTTGGAACAACCACCGACAGTAGAGCTGAAAACCTTGGCAAATCACCTGAAGTATGCTTTTATGGGGCAGAATGAAACGCTACCAGTAATCATTTCCACTACACTTCAAGAAGATCAAGAAAATGTGCTGCTGAGCATCCTGAGAAAGTACATAAAAGCAATTGGTTGGACGATAGCAAACATTAGAGGAATCAGCCCTGCATATTGCATACATTAGGATATGACTCGAGGACAATCAGAAAGGATCAATTGAACATCAACGCAGACTCAACCCTGCGATGAAGGAGCTCGTGAAGAAAAAAATAATCAAATGGTAAGACAATGTGTGCCGAAGAAAGGAGGGATGACGATAGTCCCAAATGCAAATAATGAACTGATACCAATGAGGATCATCACTGGCTGGCAAATTTGCATGGACTACCACAAACTGAATGCAGCGAAAAAGAAGGATTATTTCCTTTACCTTTTATTGACCAGATGCTAGACCGCCTAGCAGGAAATTATTACTACTGCTTCTTGGATAGATATGCCGGTTATAACCAAATCATAATTGCTCATGAAGATCAAGAGAAAACCACATTCACCTGCCTTTATGGAACATTTTCATTTCGACGCATGTCGTTCGGCCTATGCAATGCGCCGAGCACATTTCAGAGGTGTATGATGGCCATCTTTTCTAAGTATCTTGAAGATTCTGTAGAAATTTTCATGGATGACTTCTCGGTGTATGGGTAAACATATGAAGTCTGTCTCAACAATCTAGAGAAGATACTAAAGAGATGTGAAGAGATGAACCTTGTGCTGAACTAGGAGAAATTCCACTTCATGTTGAAGGAAGGTATTGTGCTTGGGCACGAAGTCTCTAAGGATGGGCTGGAGGTGGACAAGGCGAAGATTGAGGCGATTGAAAAGCTCCCACCTCCGAAAAATATGAAGGCTGTCAAGAGCTTCTTAGGCCATGCAGGCTTTTATCGACGTTTTGTGAAAGACTTTTCAAAGATTGCACGACCATTGAGTGCGTTGCTTGAGGCAGAAAGAGCATTTGACTTTGATGACCAATGCCTCAATGCATTCAAGATACTGAAGAACGCATTAATAACCGTACCTGTGTTGATCTTACTAGAATAGACACAGCCCTTTGAATTAATGTGTGACGTAAGCGGTTATGCGATAGGGGCAGTGTTGGTGCAAAAGAAGAAAACAATGCTTCACCCCATCGCATATGCGAGTAGAACCTTGAACCCTGCTCAAATAAATTACACTACCACAAAAAAATAATTGCTTGCAGTGATATTTGCATTGGAAAAATTCATACTTGCTGGGATCCAAGGTGATCGTTCACACTAACCACTTGGCAATCAAATACTTAATGATAAAGAAAGACGCAAAGCCGAGACTGATTCGATGGGTTCTCCTCCTCCAAGAATTCAACATGGAAATCATTGATCGTAAGGGACGAAGAACCAGGTTGCGGATCATTTATCAAGATTAGAAAATCCAGAAGTCGACCACAACCAGTCAGAGGTGAACACAACTTTCCCAGACGAGCAGCTATTTAATGTTGAGGAATTAGGTATGCGGACGTGGTCAATTTTCTGGTTTGCGAACAATTCCCTGAGGACTCCACAACCCACCAGAAGAGGCGGCCCAGATATGAATGTAGATCATATTATTGGGACGAGCCAAATCTTTATAAGAGGGGATCAGACCAGATTTTGCGCCTGTGCGTACCAAACGCTGCTCACCAATGCATACTATCACAATGCCATGACTCGCCATATGGAGGACACTTTGGAGGCCAACATACAGCAACAAAGGTGCTACAAAGTGGACATTTTTGGCCAACTTTATTTAAGGACGCAAGAGACTCTACAATGAAATGTGATCGGTGCCAGTATACGGGAAACATTTCATGGAAGCATGCGATGCCCATGAACATCATCTTAGAATTGGAATTATTCGACATCTGAGGCATAGACTTCATGGGACCATTTTCACCATCAAATAGTCACAAATACATTCTATTGGTCGTCGACTACGTTTCCAAATGGGTAGAAGCGGTATTGTGCGTCGCAAACGATGTGGCGGTAGTCTCTAAGTTCTAAAAGAAAAATATTTTCACTCGTTTTAGCACTCCACATGCCATAATAAGTGATGAAGGCTTTCACTTTGTTAATCACATCATCAACAATTTTCTGCTCAAATATAATATCCTCCATAAAGTGACCACCGCATACCATCCACAAACAAATGGTCAAGTTGAAGTGTCCAACAGGGAAATCAAGCTGATATTAGAGAATGTGGTAAAACCTTCATGAAAAGATTGGGCAATTAATTAAATAATAATTTAATATTAAATATTAAATTAATAAAACACCTAATTTTAAACATGAATCATATTCATGTAATCAATATTTAAATATTATATACTCTCCAATTTCGTTTAATTTCGATAAATTAAACGTTAGTTATATTGAATATAATCATGCAAACCCTAATTACAATTTGAACACTTCACATTGAAAATCCTTAAAATCAATTTTGAACATTTCAAATTGAAATTCAATTTGAACACTTCAAATTTAAATCATTTCAAATTCAATCAATTTACTAATCCAAGGTGTTCATGTTTTACGAGCTAGTAGAGGGACCTTATGGACCTACAAATCATGAGCTCCAAACATTTGAGATATCTGGCTAAAATCACTTTAGATCGAATTAATCAATATTCGTTAACTACCGAGTCACACCACTATAGCTCGATAGTTGCACTCTCTTCACTATAGATGTATTTGTGTCCACTTGATTTAACAATAATCAGTAAGTTGACCCTTCACAGGTTGTTCGTAATAATGGCTTGGTCATTATGTTGTTTTACCCCCAAAATTACATCTTGCTCCTTAAGTTCCACTAATCCTCTAATAAAAAGTTGGTTTGTGATCCAATCACTAAATGTCACACCCCCTCCTGGGTTTACATCTTATCCAAAAGGAGGAGTGAAGACAACATATATCGCTCTTTCATGACATCCATTGACAACTTTTGCAAGTTTTCTTTTAAAACAATTATAGCAGAAAACTTAAAGAAAATAACCAGAAATGCAACTTATTTAGGAAACCAGTTTACACATTTTAAATAAGTTTTACAACAGTAGTCCCATCATGACTACAAACTATATTCTAGTAATGATCTAAGTTGTGGTAGATCTTGACCACTTCCCGCAACCTGGACTCTTCTGCTACCTGCAAGAAAGATATGAAAATAAAACGTGAGCTTTGAAGCCGAGTGAGTGGAATCGTAGTTTTATAAGTCTATTTAAACTTATAAACATCTCAACATATCATAATATAAGGTCATTACGCAAACCTCCATCCTGAATGAAGCCTTTCACAACCCTACCTGCACACACGATAGATAGTTAACATTTCACATTTAAACCATTCATAACCCTATGTACACATAAATCCCCCTCTTATGGTCTCAAAAGCTAGGCCCGTCGGCCCTTTAACCATCCCATGCAAGGTTCCTCCCACAGGCTCAGGAACTAGACTTCTCAGTCCCCTGACCATCTCGTGAGATTCCATCAAGGTGACAAGCATTCATTCAAAACATTAGCATATAACTCAAAATATGTTAAAAGACTAAAATAAGAAACCACTCACAGTGATCTGTTGGGATTGCTCTTCCCTCCCAGTTCACCCAACTTCCCCTGGTCTTCTGTTGAACCCTATTTCAGATTTATTTTGGAGCTTAGACTTCTCATTATTCCGAACCATATCTCAAGACACTTCCTTCTACAAATATGTTTAGAAATTCCTTAGCTAGCTTAAATTTTGGCCCTGAAATTCCCTCTCGAGACTTTGGAGTCTCAAGTTTTTTCCACTTGGCCCGGCTGTCTCTTTTCCTATGAACACCTCTTGGTTTCCTACAATTTTGATAGCCTTACACTTAAAATTTTCTCATAGAAGCCCTCATACAGAAACGACATTCAATTTAAAAGCTTTTGGTTCAAGAATCACTTGATTTGCACAAGTAGTTTTGGAGAACACCTCGTCTGAACTTAGTGTTGTTGTCTGTCTGCACAGCCTGCATAGCCCCTGCGTCCTTTACATTGATCAACGCAAGGTTCCCTCCAAAATGCTCTCAACCTCTCCTTTTAAGTGATTCTTGTAGTTGAAATGTTTTTGTGAACTGAAGTGAAGTCTTCGGCTCTATTTATAGGCATTCCCACTTCACCTGGTGTTGACACCTCATGCTCCCTGCATGCCCAGGCGTCCACTACTCAGGCTGCCAATGCCCTCTTTTGTTGCCACCAGCTTGAAGTGCCTGCCTGTTCTTCATCCAAAAAAGTTGCATGTCTTCTCCTTCGCCCAGCTCAAATTGCATGGACTTCAGATATCTTTTTGATTTCCACATATCCGGTTAAGTTCATCAGCTCATAGCTCTCTCATCACCGCATGCCCTTCATTTTCGCAAGTCATAATTCTTGGCGCATGCATTCAACAATGTCACCCCATGTGTCACCCGCGCTAACCTTGTCATATGTGCCCACATGCTCTCGGATGTCTTTGGCGCATTGTTCAGCCTTAGTGCATCGCACATCATCAATGCATAACTAAGCCTTATCAATGCATGGTTAAGTTCAGTGCAACCTCTATTCTCGGCCATAACTCTTAACCAGTAACTCTATGCGCCCAACATGCTTCTTACATCCACCAGCCACATGCGTTCTACCAGCTTTCTCAAGGCAAATGCTTAGTCCATAAGACCGCATTCTCGCCTAGCCTTATGAATAACGCATACACTATAGATTGTCGCAAAGCACCTGCAAGGCCCGAGGCTTGCCTTGCCCTCGCATAGCTTCTTGCTAGTGCATGTCTTATGACTAACGCAAGTATGCCCTTGCTGTCTACAAACATCCACAGCTGAGTGTACAAGACCAACACATCAACCTTGCAAGCGTTGTGTGTCGCAAGCCCCATCACAGATGGACACTACACTATGTGCCCATTATGGCTTGGCCCATCGTATAGTTTCATCGTGTAGCTCTTGTGCTCATCGCATAGCTCATCGTCTAGCTGCCTCAATGCACGCCCAGCTCAATTGTCTAGCTTTGTGCCCATCGCATAGCTTATCGTCTAGCCCTCTTGCTGTCGCTCATCGTCTAGCGCTCACGCTCTTGCTCATCGTCTACTGCTCATGCCCATCGTCTAGTGCTTGCACCCATTGTCTAGCGCTATCGTGCAGCCTCGCAAGTATGCGACCGTCCGGGAGCACATCTAATCGCCCATGCTTGTGCACAACTGCATACATCCTTGCTCATGCCTAAACCTTCCCCATCACTAAAATATCCTTCCTTGCCACTTGCTCACTCAGCCCCTTATCATTCCAATGCACGAGTAGCCTTTTGTCACGCCAACACCTGCCTCATGCCCACGCTCGGTCAACATACATCCACCATAGTTTGACTCAATGCTTTGTGTCTTGGCTGCACATCCTATACCAACACATAGTCCTTCCTGCGTCCACCTCTTAGCCAACATGACACCCTTCAATGTGAAGACCAACGCATAGTCATGCGCCCATGCTTCACAAGCCTCAACGCATGGTTGTCTGATAACGGGCAGAAATGCACGTTATCATAGTGCTAATTTCCTAAACAATGCTGGATTGCATTGATAAAACATGTTAAATTATGTCCAAAAAGCATCAGATTCATAATATTGCGGTCGCTTGCGTTCATCGCATTAGAACAGTTAATTTTTGTATTTTTGTGCAGAATATGCGATGATGCAAGGCAAAAATTGTGATCATAAGAAATCATTGGTCGAGCGCTGCATTACCGCAAGGCTTTGCGGTGATCGTGTTCGCAAACATTTCCTCCAGAAGGATTGCCGCAACTTGGTCGGAGCAACATGGTGGGCGCATCTGGGTGAAAGGCTAATTAATCACAATGGGACAGAAAGCTGATGACAGTCGAATCCGATAACAAGTACATTCATCTTTTCGGTGACAAATATTCGGCGCATCAGTCAAGGAATTAAAGCCATCCCATCTGTTCAATCATGAGAGAGAAGCCACCGTTCACCCTCGATGTTCTTTAAATACCAAGGGCATCCTTCAAAAAAGGGGTTCACCGTTCCACCAGTTCGAAAATTCATACATTCGGATCACTCGTCTTTGTTCATAGTTTTCCTTTCATTTTAAGGCGAAGTAAGAGAAGAGTGGTGATGCTGGAGATCGCTCAGAGCAACTCGAGAGAGAACCTTGAGGCGTAGAAGCAGAGAGCGGGCTAACTCTCGCAATAGCGAGATTATCTTTTGAACACAAGTAGAAAAACAATGTAAAAGCCTGGGTAGCAAGAGATTGCTACTAGGCTCTTTATTCTATTCTTGCATTGTTGTTTTTTACTTCATCTTTACATTTATACAATGGAAGTTCTTATTCTACATCTGTTCACTCTCCTAGTACGCATGAGTAGCTAAACTAGTCGAATGGATTGAGAAAAACTAAGCTAACATGAACTAGGAGTTCATTGCTTGCGATTATCTTGTGTTATGCTGTGCCAAATACCCCTTTAGAGCTACTCGAGAGAGAGTCTGAAGAAAGAACCTTAGACTCGAGAGAGCAAGATTAGAACTGCATAATTAAGAGATAGGGACTTAGAGATAAGCTCTGTTTGCCAACCTGCATCGCATGCATCCTAGAGATAGGAATGATATTATGTTGTTGCCTTATTTGTGTGTGTTATTCTTTCATCGCATAAATAAGAATAGAGGCTTATGTGTAGGTCCTATAGACTTATTGCATATATTGCATGCATTCTAGCATTAGAAGCTGTAGCATTCGCATCTAGAGATGGTTTACTATTATATGCGTGCTGTATGATCGCAAAGCATGAAAGTATCCTAGGAAGTGTTAGCCGAAACCCTTCTTAACCCGTTCACCGCATATTCATCGTATCTTCCGTTTACCAACTCTTTTCAAACTCCACTACATTTGTTATTTTTTTATCAACACAACTAACAACCTCAACAACTATTTATTTATTTGGTTATCGCAAAGGTTTCCTAAAAATTACTAACCCAACCTGTTTTCACAAATCCCTGAGTTTGACTCTGGACTTACCAGGAAACTCAGTGGGGTTTACACTTGGATTCCGTTGAGGAAAATTGAGTGTTCAACACAATCTCATCATCGTATATCATCCACATTTCCACATCATAAACTCAAGCATCATGTTTTTGGCGCCGTTGCCGAGGACTTTGGCAAAATAGTGTGCTAACGGTAATTTTTCTTGTTTCTTTGTAGACTCTCAATCTCTGACGAATTACAACCCGAAGATTGAGAGAACATTTAGACGGAGAATGAGAGACTGCCAACAGCAACCACAATCAGATAAAGAAGAGATGACGGAGCAACCTAGAAACGGAGCACCAAATGATAACAATGTCATGGCGAATCCAATCCTGCTGGCAAACGATTGCAATAGACCCATCAGGCACTATGCATCACCAAACCTCTATGATTTCTCTCCATGAATCATGAGGCTTGCCTTCAATGGAAGCAAATTTGAAATGAAGCCGGTGATGCTGTAGATGATCCAAACTGCAAGACAATTCGGAGGAAGGCGTGGCGAAGACCCGCATGCCCACCTCCGAAGCTTTATTGAAATCTGCAATACTTTTGTGTTCCCAAACATCTCTGCCTAAGAAGTTCAACTACCTTTGTTCCCATTTTCTCTCTGTGATCAGGCTAGGAAATAGGCGTACTCTCTCGAACCAGGAGATATCATTTCATGGGAACAGGTCGTGGAGAAGTTTATGAAGAAATACTTTCCACTTGCTGAGAATGCCATACGAAGGAAACTAATTACAAATTTTGAACAAGACATGGACGAATCGCTCAGCGATGCCTGTGCGAGGTTTAAAAGGTTGGTAAGGGATTTTCCACACAATGGTTTGCCAGACTACCTTCAGATGGAAATTTTTTATCGTGATTTGAATCCCGCTTTGCAGACCGCTGCCAATGCGGTAGCTGGTGGTGGTCTGCTTGATAAAACGTATGACGAGGCGAAGAATACTTAGATCGCATCTCTAAGAACTATGAAGATTGGAAAGAGAGTGACCAGAGATTGAGAATCAAAGACAATAACGCAAGTAATGGTGCTATTTCTTCACTTCAAAATCAAATGACCGCAATGATGAACTTAATCCAGGGAATTGCGATCAGCAGTCCAACACCGCAAAATGGGCAAATCAACGCAATCAGTCAAAACACCGCAAGGTGTACGACTTGCGGTGATGGGCACGTGATGGAAGATTGCCCGCAAAATCCACAATCCATTTACTTT
>NC_052357.1:52657429-52659904 GCF_009727055.1 Benincasa hispida
ACGAAAGGTTGTGTCGACTTCAAAGCCGACTGAGACAGGAACTGTGAAAGTATAGTTACCCCCTTTCCCACAGAGACTAAGAAAGCAAAAGAACGAAGAGGTACAATACCAACGCTTTCTGTCTATGTTAAAACAATTACATATTAATATTCCATTCAGTGAAGCGATTGAGGAAATGCCTGCCTACGCAAAGTTTCTAAAGGATATGGTAACCAAGAAGAGGGGAGTTGGTAAGTTTGCCATGGTGGCGCTAACTCAAAGTTCAAAATCAATCATTCCACCAAAGATGAGTGATCCTAGGAGCTTTACTAACTGCATAGGAGGACTGTACATCGGGCAAGCCCTGTGTGACCTAGGAGCCAACATAAATTTGATGCCTCTGTCAATCTTTAGGCAGCTGAATGTGGGGCAACTTGTGCCCACAACGTTGACTCTCCAACTGGCCGATAGATCTCTGGTGCATCTAGAGGGAAATGTGAAGGACATGCTGATAACCATTGACAAATTTATCCTACCAGCCGACTTCATCATTTTGGACTACAAGGCCGACAAAGATGTGCCCATCATTCTGGGGTGACCATTTTTATCAATAGGTCGTGCTCAAATTGATGTGCATAAAGGGCAAATCACTTTGAGTATCAATGGACAGAAGCTCAAGTTTAACATAATTCGTGCCATGAAGTTTTCGGATGAAAAAGACCTGCATGACTCAGATGACGACCAGAATTTGATTCAAGAAGAAAAGTTTGATGAAGAAAATGAAGAAGAGGATGCCAGCGTATCCGTTGTTGCCTATAATGCGATCATAACAAAAACAAGCAAGGAAGAAGAAATAATCGTAGACCAAGAAGAAGAGTCAACAGAAAAAGAAGAAAGAAAAACAAGGCAACCATCCCTAGTAGAACCACCAACACTGGAATTAAAGACACTACCGAATCATTTAAAGTATGCATTTTTGGGGCAGAACGAGAAGCTGCCAGTTATCATTTCCTCTGAGCTCAACGAAGACCAGGAGAATGCGTTGATGAGCATTCTAAGGAAACATGTGCGACCAATTGGCTGGACGCTCGCCGACATTAGAGGAATTAGCCCAGCATACTATATGCACCGCATTCGTCTTGAAGAGGACCATAAAGCAACGATCGAACATCAGCGCAGACTCAATCCTGTGATGAAAGAGGTCGTCAAAAAGAAGATCATTAAATGGTTAGATACAGGCATTATCTATCCTATAGAAGATAGCACGTGGGTAAGCCCCGTGCAGTGTGTGCCAAAAAGGGCGGCATGACAGTAGTCCCAAATGAAAACAATGAATTAATACCACAAAGAACCATCACTGGGTGGCGCATTTGCATGGACTACCGCAAGCTGAATGCGGCCACAAAGAAAGATCATTTCCCTCTGCCATTCATTGACCAAATACTAGACTGACTAGCTGGAAATGAGTTTTATTGCTTTCATGATGGTTATGCCAGGTACAACCAGATTATGATAACTCCAAAAGACCAAGACAAGACCACATTCACCTGCCCATATGGGATCTTTTCTTTTTGTCAAATGCCATTTGGCCTCTGCAATGTGCCAAGCACGTTCTAAAGGTGCATGATGGCCATCTTTTCAGATTATCTCGAGGACTCTGTTGAAATCTTTATGGAAGACTTCTTTGATTATGGGAACACTTATGAAGTCTCTCTAGCCAACTTGGAAAAGATACTGAAGAGATGCGAAGAGACGAATTTGGTGCTTAACTGAGAAAAATGCCATTTCATGGTGAAGGAGGGCATAGTGTTGGGGCACAAGGTTTCCCGGGATGGGTTGAAGGTGGACAAAGAAAAAATCAAAGCAATCGAAAAACTTCCACCTCCAACAAGCGTGAAGGCTATACGAAGCTTCTTGGGGCACGCTGGATTCTACAGACGATTTGTCAAAGATTTTTCCAAAATAGCATGACCATTGAGTGCGTTGTTACAGGCTGACAGAAAATTTGATTTTGACAACAACTACCTCAACGCATGTCGAGTTTTGAAGAATGCGCTGATTACCGCACCCGTACTTATTGCATCTAATTGGACACTACCCTTTGAAATAATGTGTGATGCAAGCGGGTATGTGATGGGAGCAGCTTTGGCACAAAAGAGAAAAACAGTCTTGCATCCCATCGCATATGCGAATAAAACATTAAATCTTGCTCGGACAAATTATACCACCACAGAGAAAGAGCTTCTGACGGTAATTTTTACGTTGGAAAAATTTTGAGCATATCTGCTAGGAACAAAGGTACTCATCCATATTGATCATTCGGCAATAAAGTACTTAATGACAAAGAAGGACGCAAAGCCAAAGTTGATCAGATGGGTTCTCCTCCTTCAAGAATTTGATATAGAAATAATTGATCAAAAGGGGACGGAGAACCAAGTTGCGGATCACTTGTCTAGACTAGAAAATCCTGAGGTTGACCACAATGAGCCTGAGGTG
>NC_052357.1:52659929-52676638 GCF_009727055.1 Benincasa hispida
AGGTGTGGTGTTCACGGCAGAGCAGCTTATCTATATTGAGAATGCCCTGGTATGCAAATAGTAATTTTTGGTTCAGGCAATTTCCTGAAGATTACAGCTGACCACTCCAATGTAGGAGGGCTCAACATGAATGCAGACCATTATTATTGGGATGAGGCCGAATCTGTTACATTTTCATGGACTGCCCATGCCGTAATGACCACTGATCTTGGAGCCTTGTTGTTCAGACGTAATGGGTACTGATTCATGACATTACCCTCCTATGTATCGATGGTTAAACATTACATTTTATTAGTCATCATTATGTCTCCATGTGGTAGAGGTAGTGGCATGGCCAAGTCGATGCGCAGCCTGGTAGTCTCCCAGTCTTGGATATGTTTCACTCATTTGGCACTCCTATGCCTGAGTGATAGGGCCCCACTTTGTCAACCATTAATATCAAGAGCTTGCGACATACAAATATTCTCCACAAGAGTGGCACGCATACCATCCGCAGACGGAGAAGGTCAGGCGAAGGTGTCCAATCAAGAAAATTAAGTAATACTTGAGAGGTAGTAAAGCCTTCGGAGTGAGCCAATGTTGACCGATGCGTGTGGGCATACCGGACTTGCATAAACACAATAAGCTATGTCCGCCACTATGGATGGTTGGTAAAGACATGTCATTTGCCTTTTGGAGCCTTTAATATAAGACACTTGCTTAATGCTTAAATGATGAGGGTCAATTGTTACTTTATCGAGTTTAGCGTTGTGAGGGGTAAAAGAAGTCTGAACCTCTGTTGATTTGAAATCGAATCGTGAAAAGTAGCCAGGAGCGAGGAGTGCATCGAAGAAAAGAAATGGACCAAATAACAATTCGTTAGGTGAAGAGCCATTTTATCTGCTGCATCCTTTCGTAAGTAAGAAGAAATGGAGGAAGAAGGCGCGCACTAGACGAAATCGTATAGTATTAGTCAAATCGCCCGACTATCTACAAAATATGCCGAAGTGACATAAGGTCCACTATACCATTCAATAGCGGCGCATTTAATGAGACGAGTCACGCGAACATACGACTACGAAAGTCGATCACATACAACTTACGAATTCCCCGTTATCATATTATCAAGACATAATTGGCAGGTAAATACCTCCTAGCAGTGTTTTGCTAAGGAGTTTAATAGGCTCGTGAAAGCCATGCTTTCGTGTAGTGGTATGGTCCCTCGCGATGACATTACCTGCGGGGGCAAGCAGAAACACGGGCAAGATCGGGACTTAGATTAGCAACTACCTCAGAACAAAATGGACATAATAACATCGACATTAGTAAAAGGTACAATCGATAACGAATCTAATAATAATGTCCAGAAATATGCAAGGATAAAATCAATTTGACACCCCGGTGGAAAATTTTTCCTTTTGAAGAATCATGAAAATTCAGCGATATTCGAAATTAGTAAATCCTTTTGAAGGTTAAGCTCGTAGTCCTAGGTCTTAGAAATATTTTAAGAAGAGACTTGAAATAAAAAACTTAAGGAAATTTTGTACAGGTATATAGGTATGTGAACGAAATATCCTTGGGAAATCTAGGCAGAAAGACAACATTGCGGTTGAGTTTGCCTAAAGAAATCTTTAGCTTATACTTGAGGACAAGCCATTTTTTAATTGGGGGGTGTGATGAATCGGTGATCAGAAATGTGCTATTGCTGTGTGCATATGCTCATGTGGCTAAGTTACCTTTAAACAATGACGCTAAGTGAATTGCGCGCAGTTTTTGATCTACTAACACATGTTAAAATTGCGCCATGCGCAAAAGGAGCAATCAAAATTCATAATTATTGGCTTGCATGCGTTCATGACCGCAATTAGAACAGATGATTTTCTGTATTTTTGTGGCCCAGAATATGCCCATATGAGTTGCTCCGAAGCCTGTAGTGATAATGTGAACCGAATCATAAAGGGAAAGAACTCCATTGGCTTTGGTTAGTTTTGGTTGCAAAATCAATTAGCTTTTTAGTTTATCCCCCCGCCCCCTTTATAACCGCGAAGGGATTTGATTTTGAGTGCGATACATTGTTTCACAATTAAAACCAATCCGGTTCTGCATCAACATGTCAAGAATGTGTTTGCCGCAAACATTATACATGTGATTGTTGATGTGGGGTCGGCAACGCTTATATATGGTGGGGGAAAACGCGTGATCTGTGTGGTGAAGAAAAGCGAATATTAGTTTGCAAACTCACCACCTATTAATCCGCAATGGGAAGGAGCTGATGACGTTGAATTAGGTTATGCACCAATGATAAACAAAGTTTAACACGCAATTATTTCAATCTATTAATATTTGTTTAGACAAATATTCGGTTCATAGATCCAGTACAATGAGAAATTTATGAAAAGACGACTATCTCACTTTGAAAGCACTTGTCCACGACTCAATGATAAGAGGACGCCAATGCCGATTTTCTACCCATTCGAAAGAGTGTTTCAATATATAAATACCAAGGGCATCCTTCAGAAAAGGGTCACCGTGTCCGCAACCACAAATCAAATGCATAGTTACGGAGTCACCTCGTCCATATTCCAGTTTCCTTCATTAAGGCCGATGAGTAAGATACAACAACGCTTGCCAGATTCCGCCTCAGAGCACTCCCGAGAGAGTAAATACCCTTGAGTATATCGTAGGAAGCAAATGAGAGGTGGTCTCAAATTCCGGAGAGCGAGAAGATTCTTTGAACACAAAGTAAGAAAACAATGTAAAGCTGATAAAGGGGGGGTAGCAAAGGAAGAGTGTTTGAGATGGCCAAGTTAACTGTTGTGTCAAGTGCTTGATTTTGTTGCTCTTGTCTTATTCTTGCATTGGTTGATTTTAAAGTTTGATATTAAACATTAAAAATCTTGTTTAAGCCAATGATTATGAACAAGTCGCATTGGAGCATGGACCACCCTTAGGTTGTATAAGCGTTTTGAATGCCTTAAAATGTAACTTTGTGTTGTGGTTTTGTTGTTTCCGTTTATAAGCGTTTTTATAAAAAGGGAAAATAGAAATCTAAAATAAATAACAGAAAAGATTGCATGCGAACTTAGTGTAGAAAACTCACAATGGGGAAATGAGTTTCAAAAGCGGTTTTAAATATATGGATTGATGACCTATGAACTAATAACTGTTCATAATTAATGGCTCTCTACTATGAGTCTAAGTACGCATTAGAAATGATAAAACCTAGCCCTAACCTAGTCGATGGGTTTGAGAAATATAAAATCGTTTTTCTAAAATAATACCATTTGAATAGATAAGATTTTGAGATTGCATTAAAGATTAAAATTTTGGTTTGTAAATCTTCCTATCATATAAGGTGTGGGCATTGCGCTTAAATTGCTAATGAGTGTTCTGGTGTGCGTGTTCTAAGGCTTAAGGTGCGTGTTGTGTTCCCAAAGCTGAAAAAGGAAAAACGCCGCACAATTCCTTTAGAGCCTACCATGGGACCTAACTCCGAAAAGAGAGTTCCTACCTCTGGAAAGAAAAATGGGAAAATTCAGCATTAAAGACATCGAGTGTAATGTACGTCACTCAAGAGCAAGTTTAGGCATCAGACACAATTGTGGAAATAACAAAAGAAATGTTACAAAAAGACTCCATTAACATAAAGAGGTTTAATGGCATGATGATTAACAATCAGATTAAGTGTATTAAGAGACTACTCTCATAAGAAGGGTTAAGATACCTGGTTACTCTTGATTTAGCCCAAAAACCTAAAAAATTCACTTAGTTAAATAGTTCTTAAGCCGTTGTTTTTTCTACGTAAACTAAACCCTAGGTTTATAAAATAATACGCTTATTCTCGAGCTGGAGTGTTAGAGGATAGGAAGGACAAGAAATTTGTATCGGATTAATTTGTAAATTCAAAGTATGGGTTCCATCGTCTCACGTTTTCTTCTCTGAATTTTCAACACTCTTGTTTGAGATAGTTTGCATGTGGCTTTGTTTATGTGAGTCCTCTGGTACAGCTATGCGCGCCCCTTACGAGAATAATAAGGGTAGATATTAAGGAGGGTCATATCACAGGTGGCTACGGAAGGAAAGTGCTTTATAGTAAGTGTTGGTTGTGGTAAAGGGTGATGGGTTTCAACACCATACCTATGTAAGCTCTGTCATTGGTTTACAGACAAACCGTTGAAATCATTCTGACTCCCCTCTTGAGGCCCTAATCGGGAAGTTCCCCTCCTTAGGTAATGGGTTTTGTTGCAGTTAGTTCATAATAAATCCTAAATGGTGAACTTCCAAAATGTAATGGAATCCTTAGACGATGGTTTCAGCGAATAATGTCGAGTTTTGCCTCAAGTCGGATTTCCTTTCGCGCAATGGCTGCTTTCGGAAAAGGGCAATCTCATAGGGGTTTCAACTCCAAAATGGCGTCAGTCACATGTAATGCAAGCTTACTGGCGTGAGCCATTGTTAAGTAATTAATGATCTCTTAGTATTGATCGCGAACTCAAAAGTGGATGGCTAGTCATTATTAGGAGCAAGAGTTGTTTTATGAACGTACTTAATCGAATAGTTGTGACTATACGTGTACTTAAAATCAAAGGAGTGTGAAGACTCAACAATTGACCTCCCTAATCGGTTGTCTTTTGTCTAAACCTTTGATAGCGTCATTTAGCAAACTTAAGAGTCACACAAGTTCATTCGGTTAGTTTTGCTTTCAAAACCTTACCGTTGGATGTTTGTTATATGTTTTTTAAACGGTATTTGATTAAAACCTAACGTAGGTCAATGTGTTTTTGTTTTGTAACTCGTTAGTATTTCGTTTAGTTCCTTTAATTATGATCGATACAGTACCAGTGGAAAGAGTTTTGTGTAAAACGTAATTTCGTTGCGGTAAACAACCTCAATCTTGTCTGGTATAGCCTAAGTCGAATAAATGTCCTCATCCGTGCCCGACCCTTGATGCACCGCGAAGTGTTTCACAATGTATATGAGGGTGTTGTGATTACCCAAGGTATCCTAATCCCTCATTTGGTCAACACCTCTCGCAGCCACATATTTGTGTCTTTAAGCTATTAATCTAATATTTTTGGCCAAAAAGGGTTTGAAATCCAATGCAAAACACCCAAATGGAAATCATCCGCACCCTGCTGAGTTATCATAAGAGAACCTTCAAGTTATCTGCATAAAAGATTATTTGTTGCATCTGAGTATCTTAGGTTCTTTTACGCTCAATTTAGTTTTCTCCGTAACACAAAGTGTAACATCCCTGGAAGGTGACCGCACCATAAACTCAATTCTGCTCAAGTTTTCAATCCGATACTGTGAATTTTCACTCTCGTACCTCTCCAAAAGAGGAGGAAAGGTATCTAGTAATTGTGATTTATTGGTCTGGAGACGTGTTTGGTAGAGAATTGATATAGAGTATCTCGCCTTGCTGACTTTCCGTGAAAATTCGCTCAAGTGGGGTGTTAACTACCATTACGAATCATGTCAGTTTTCCTTCCGCCTGTAAGGCAAAAAAGGATTCAAGTCCGAAGAATGCGGTCTCCTAAAAGGCTGCCACAGAATGAAAGCTCATGACTCTTGAGATACTCGGGTACTGGTCATGAGGTTGATCTTCTAGTCCTACGTTTGTCTATAAGCAAGCTCACAACAATGCTATTATTTAATAAAGTTTGCCAAGACAAGAAAGTGTTATTATCTATTATCGTTACGTAAGGTGACATGTTTTCTCAGAATAGCTTTTCAGCGTTCACTATAAAGAGTGGTATTAATTCTCGGTGTCTCTTGTCTCATTGACCCAAACCAAGGGAAGCCTAAAATAAGAACCTATAAGTACCGATCTCCTTCTTAAGAATAAAGTGTTTTATTTTTTTTCAACCTAAAGATATTGAATTGGAGAATTTGGTTTTGAGTTTCAATGGAAAGTAACTTTGTATGTACTAAGGTCGTAATTAGTCATTGATACTAAATGGCCATGCTTTAACTACCTCAATCCCTAGAAATGTCAGTACTGAAACATAGACCTCAATTGAGAACGGTATTCTAATAAGAACCAAAGCGTTTATCCCAAGGAAAACTCTCATCATTGGCAAATTCTAAATTAGCGTCACATCAACTCTCAAAATATGGTCATTTGTGAGGAAGTTCCCGAATATTCACCTACATAACCAAGTGGTAAACCTTCTAAAAGAAACCAACTCTCTAGTAGAATGAGAAAAACTCATTGCCTTATCCCTGGTATGTGAAATCATGCTAATTGGAAGATTCCAAGATCGAGACCTACACCAAACCCGCATTTCCAAATTACTTCTATTTGGAAAAATTACAAAGCCAAGGAAGTCTTGAAGTGCCCTTTGTGCTCAACATCTTTCCCATAACACAAGCCTCATGCGTTCAGGTTAACCCAAACACCCCATTAATGTCCAATTGACTTAGCCAATTACCTGATGTGAATAATAAATTCCTTTCTACTGGTACCTCTTGTCTCGTCCCAGATATCCCTGATGAGTGTTAGGCTCGTAGATGGGAGTGTTAAATTCATCTCTTTTCGCATATCCCACAAATGAATCTAATTTCTAAAAGGTATGCTGTGTGAACTCAAATAACTTACCCCATAATGCAAATTGTCTCCCAGTCTTGAAAGCTTCTGACATAAAGTTCGAGGTAAGTGTCAAAATATAAGCGCTTGAAGTTGAAACTTGTTATTCCGGTAAAAAAGATAAAAATACACTACTGATTCTTAGTATTTCCTGTCCAAAGCTTGGTATGAAAAGAGGGTGATATGGAGCTCCAATTTTCCAGCCAAAACCATCTAATTTTGATCCGATGGGAAACCAATTGTAGTAACATTGGATTGCGTCCCAACTCTCGGGCCCCCAGGTAACAACCTCAGTAGAATGAGTATGTATCAGAAAGGTAGAAATCAAGAACCTTTGTTCGGACATGTTCGTGTCCTATGATGAGTTTATACGCTCATGCTTCCAAACTGGTTTTGGGACTTTTGTAGGGATGCAGGTTATACTTTCTGAACAAGTCCCTCGTAAAAGTGTTTTAAACACCTTTTGATTGTGGAAGAGGGGTCGTTAAAAGGTAGTTTACGTCACTTCAGAGTTTGAAGGGGTAGGGGGTTCTGGCACATGTGCTTGTGACTAAACCCGAAGAAGTTGGGAGAACCGCGTTCGAGAGTTTTGCATCTTGTAGGCTACCCTAAGAAATGGGAGGTGGATACTTCTTATATCCGAGTGAGAACAAAGCTGTCCGTTTCAAACAAAATGCTATCTTCTTAAAAGGAAGGGGACCACTCATCCTACCCCGGTGCATCATAATTCCACGAAGTAAACTCATTTTGCGGTGCAGATTCCAATCTTAGTGAGACTGAGACTACTGAAAGGGTCCACAAGAGTTGTACAGATCCAGAAACAAGAATGAACCAGACATGTATCAGGACAAGATTAAGTATGTTGAGGTCCGAAGCAGTACTAATAACAATCACGTTCAACATAACTCAAAAATGTGGTAAAGACTAGCCACTTGACGTAAAATAGTGTGGAAAACAGAGTTAAATGATATTCTACTCTCATACCATAGATTTCCCTCCATATTGGTTTCTGATTGTCGCTAGCTTAACCGTTTGGGGATCTGCGAGAAGTATGCAACCCTGTTATGCCCAGAGAGGGGCCTGTGAGTGTTGAGAGTAGAGAAGGCTTGTTAAACTAAAACTTTTTTTCTACAAATAAGTATTAACCCAATCCTAAACTAATTCTCTAAAAATAACACATTTTTATAGTATAATTTTGGAATAATAAGAAAAATACCCCATGAATTGTATGTGCAACTAAACAAATAAGCATGACAAAAAATGTGATAATTTAATTCTACAAATAACATCTTTGTAGGCAAATAAAATCCACAGGGAACACACACCTAAAAACAGGTTTACATAAAAAATGTGCTGTAGATAAATTAGAATCCCTGCTGCCTAACCATAAAAAATGTGGCGAGAGGAAGAAATTTCCTTAATAGATGAAGAAAGTGACATACTCGCTTACATCCTTTTTTTATATAAGAGCTGGGTCCATAAATCGGAGGTGTCACACTTGACCTAACTCCACTCCCCAGATATTGATCCAACCCTTTTGTGTCCGAAAGATATTTGAAATATCCCTTATAATTTCTTTCCGACTCTAATTCTCCCGTACCGGATTAGAGCCCAAACCATTTACACCACCGGCTCATTTTCACTGGAGTTCAACAGACAAGCAAACCCAATTACTCCTATTTATACAAACCCGTTAAATCAGCTGATTCGAAGATAACTGCATGAAAGTTGTGTTCTCGAAAACAAAAATTTTGTAACCTCCTTTTTAAGACAACGACAACGAAAATACAACTCTCCACTAGAGTGAATTTATATCAAGTTTAAGCACTGGAAACAAAGTTTATCTCACAAATACAATATAAACACTCTCTCGAGTAAAATTAAGATGTAAAAAGAAAATAAATAAATTTTTATAAAATCGGGAACTATTAGAAGAAGCGAGAGACAGCAACAATGAGAACGATTAAATATGTAAAGTAAATTTTGAGACCAAGTAAAATAATAAGCCTATGATTATGAAATGTGTGAAGTTTAACCAATTGTTAGTTTTTTAAAATTTTGGAGAAGGAAAGGATGGTTATATAGAGATGGAAAAATTTTTTATTAAGAAAACCACAATTTCCCAATGATTAGTTGGAACCAATTGCAACTATTGCGGTGAAAAGATATACTCTATGGTTGATATCATTTTAACACGCCTAACGAGCCAGCTAGTCGTCCTAAGTGATTGACGAGCATATAAATCAACATAATATTAAATTTTCTTTTTTCTTTTTGAAAAATTTTATATCCAAAAAAATACATATAAAAAAGACAACATACCATGTCGTAAAATAAACTAAGCCGTTGTTAAGACTATTCACACCACAGTAAGAATGCAATATTAGTTATCATCCCGGTTTTTTTCTTTAACTCATTTTCTGTATTTATAAATTCATTATTTTTTAAACGAGTGCTCTCAAAATCCAGAAAAAAGTAAAAAATAACATACCATAGTGCGCGTGATTAAAGTGACTAAAACTATGTCCGTTAGACCACCAATACATAAAATAATATTAAATTTATTTTTCTAATATAACTAATAAATTTCCATTATGTTTTTGTGGTCTCCTCTAATTTTAAATTCAATGCCCCCAAAATTAGAATAATAACAAAAAAAAATGATGTCAGAAATTCTATTGTGTTTCCCTCTCTATAAATGAATCACACCCAATTCTCAAACCTACCCAATATTGCAATGCCACATGGTCTACATTGATAATAATAAGACTCTGGTTAATGGCCACTGCCCGATCCATCGCAAATTTCATCCGCCCACCATCAGGGTAAATTTTTGCTCCTACTAAGGAGCTTGTTTTGGATTTTCGTGGTCATATCGCTCTTCGATTTTTAGCTCTCTCATGCAAATTTGAAGTGAATAAAATCAATACGCTGGTGTTTGTGCGAAATCGGATGAAGATTCCATTATGCTCTACGCTTTGAAATGGTACCAATTAGAGTATTTAAAAACAACTCCCAAAGATTTTCAGTAATTTGGTAAAAATTGAAGTTTGTATTCATCAAACATTGATTAAGTCCTGCAAATTGTAATTTGTAGAATATTATAAGAGAAGTCTCTATATAAAACGCCAACGAAAAATGTACTCACCCTCTAATATACTTTGATGTGTATGAAGCGAACACCTTATTCAAAAGAAAAAATTAGCTTGAAATACATGTTAAACTATATGTTAAGCACATAATAAAATTTTCAACATATCACCATAACAGATCATTGTGAAATTCACTCAAAAAAAATATAAATTCCTCCTTTCTCCCTCAATCGTATCCAATTAATTAACAATACCAAATAAATTAAAGTCGGCTGATAATTACCACCATATAAAATTAAATTAGGCTCATGTATGTGTACATATTTTTCTTAAAATTTGTTTGTGCTCCCTTAAATGAAATGGATCATAAAAAAAATAATTAAGTAGGAAATAATATCTGAACCACAATTACTAGATATGTTTCCCAACTAACATATAACATGTTCCACATAAATTAGCACAACTCCCCAAATATGAAGATATAGTGATAAATGAAACACAAATTGCGTTCCATAAATTAATCTCTCGCGCCTAGTAACATATAATTTGCCTTTCTAAAAGTGATTTATTGTAACCAATGTGTATATACAGAATGTAGAAAATACACACACCTATTACATAGATGCTATCTACTATACGTGAGCAATAAAAATTCATAACCTTCAATGCATCGAGATAGAATCCTATTTTTTGGCGATTAATTAATAGGGTTTGTAACGTGTCGATTGCGAAGAAAGGAGCTTTGTGTAAAATATATTATTCGTTAATTTGATCTATTAGAGCCTAATTACAAAATTAATCGTATAGTATTAATATTATCATTTTGCACATTGGCTTCTCTAAAAAGTGATGTCCTAATATAAATAATGGTCTATCCCAAAGTACCTCTTCGCCGTAGTGAGAAATGAACTCCGCCAAAGGAATGTTTTAGGTCAAATTAATAGGCCACTAAGTATTATTCAAAATTCATACGTTCGGATCACTCGTCTTTGTTCATAGTTTTCCTTTCATTTTAAGGCGAAGTAAGAGAAGAGTGGTGATGCTGCAGATCGCTCAGAGCAACTCGAGAGAGAACCTTGAGGCGTAGAAGCAGAGAGCGGGCCAACTCTCGCGAGAGCGAGATTATCTTTTGAACACAAGTAGAAAAACAATGTAAAAGCCTGGGTAGCAAGAGATTGCTACTAGGCTCTTTATCCTATTCTTGCATTGTTGTTTTGTACTTCATCTTTACATTTATACAATGGAAGTTCTTATTCTACATCTGTTCACTCTTCTAGTACGCATGAGTAGCTAAACTAGTCGAATGGGTTGAGAAAAACAAAGCTAACATGACCTAGGAGTTCATTGCTTGCGATTATCTTGTGTTATGCTGTGCCAAATACCCCTTTAGAGCTACTCGAAAGAGAGTCTGAAGAAAGAACCTAAGACTCGAGAGAGCTAGGTTAGAATCTAGACTTGAGAAAGCAAGATTAGAACTGCATAATCAAAAGATAGGGACTTAGAGATAAGCTCTGTTTTCCAACCTGTATCGCATGCATCCTAGAGATAGGAATGATATTATGTGGTCGCCTTATTTGTGTGTGTTATTCTGTCATTGCATAAATAAGAATAGAGGCTTATGTGTAGGTCCTATAGACTTATCGCATATATCTCATGTGTTCTAGCATTAGAAGCCGTAGCATTCGCATCGAGAGATGGTTTACTATTGTATGCATGTTGCATGATCGCAAAGCATGAACGCATCCTAGGAAGTGTTAACCAAAACGCTTCTTAACCCGTTCATCGTATACTCATCATATCTTCCGTTTACCAACTCTTTTCAAACTCCGCCGCATTTGTTATTTTTTTTATCATCACAAACAATAACCTTAACATCTATTTATTTATTTGGTTACCGCAAAGTTTTCCTAAAAATTACCAACGCAACTTGTTTTCACAAGTCCCTGAGTTCG
This sequence comes from Benincasa hispida, assembly GCF_009727055.1. Taxonomy (NCBI): domain Eukaryota; kingdom Viridiplantae; phylum Streptophyta; class Magnoliopsida; order Cucurbitales; family Cucurbitaceae; genus Benincasa; species Benincasa hispida. The sequence continues at coordinate 52,671,542 of NC_052357.1, forward strand.
ACCCTAGACTTACTAGGAAACTCAGTGGGGTTTACACTTGGATTCCGCTGAGGAAACTTGAGTGCTCAATGCAATCTCATCATCGCATATCATCCACATTTCCACATCATAAAATCAAGCATCATTGTCCTAGGCTTCAACACTTAGTCAAATTTCCACCCGTTAAGCCTCAACTTAAAGCCACTCAAAGGTTACTCATGGCATCTTATGTCTATGGCTTAACCTCACATTTATGCATCATGGAGGTTTATTCTATGCGTCCAAGCCTCTACTACAACACCTAGCTTATCCTTAGATTCCATACAACCTTTCATACTCTTTGAAAGTCTTTGCCACTCATACACAAAGCCTCATGCGTTCAGGTTACCTAACACCCATACATGTCTAATTTTGTACTTAGCCAATTTTACCTGATGTGATATAAATTTCCTTTACGTTCTCTCCAACTTTTTAGGATTATGCACCAACACATGTGTTGGACAACCCCAAATCCTAAAGTGATACAAATTTCCTTTACATTCTCTCCAAAGCTCATAAGGTGTTTCAGAAACACTTTTCGAGGGAACCATGTTCAAAATATACCTGCAGTCCCAACTACATGTCCCCAAAAATAATTTGGTAACTGAGCGTAACTCATCATGGAACGAACCATGTCCAACAAAGTTCTATTTCTCCTTTCTGCCATACCGTTTTGCTGAGGTGTGCCAGGGGCTGTGAGTTGAGACTGACTTTCATGTTCTATCAAATAGTTTTGGAATTCCATGTCTACATACTCACCACCGGTAAGGGTAGCCATGTGCTCCATTCAGGGAAAATTTCATAATTTATCTCCTTTAAAGCTCCAGATACTCGATTTCACTTTCGATAGTTCTAAATCGTCCCTGAACGGCACATACACTTTGAGATGCATGATTTGCTCGAATTCCTACGAGAATATATATTTAATTATTTAAAACATAACAAGCAAACAAAATAAAAGACATAAAAATAGCTTTATCCGAGAGTTATCACAACGCTCTTCTTCATTCGTCCGCACGCACGAGTGTGCTTCACTTCATCATTTTATCTAGCATAGTTGTGCTTCAGGGTAGTTCGGTTGCTGATAACGGGTAGAAATGCACGTTATCATAGTGCTAAGTTCTTAAACAATGTTGGCTTGCATTGATAAAAAATGTTAGATTGCGTCCAAAAAGCATCAAACTCATAATATTACAGTCGCATGCATTCATCGCATAGGAACAGTTGATTTTTGTATTTTTATGCAAAATATGCGTTGACGCAAGGCAGAAATTTTGATCATAGGAAATCATTGGTCGAGCGCAGTGTTTGACATAAAAATTGCGATGATGCCATAAACTTGTAAGCATAAAATTTATCTTCTTATGTCATACAACACTTAAGATGCGGTGATTCTAAATAGGCATATGGATGGTGATGAATGATGGATCATACACGCTCATGTTACCATAAACTCAATGACTTGGAATGGAAATGGAATGTGGATGTTGTGTTATGCTTATTCAGACACACTTTATTTATGCAATACTACTTCTAGATATGCGTTATTTATGAGAATCTTGTTGTATACTATGTGTTGTCACAAGTTTCCTTGCGTTGGAACCAAGTATAATTCCACCGCAAGTTTCTCGGTGTGATCCATGGTCGAACATAGGGATTGTTTTAGGTTAAACAAGAACAAATGTAATGAACACAAGGTTGCTTCCATCTCTAGAAGTACTTCTCGCTTTAGTTAACGCATTCTTCTAACCTTCTCTCGACAGATCAAAATGGCATCTTCACTTCTGCTCTCACAGGTGAAGATATCGTCTAGCATGCTTTAGCTAAACATCCTTCTTTCTGTAACACAGATTAAATTACTTGCTTAATTCAACACAGATTAAATTACTTGCTTAATTCATATTAATCACCAAGGGATTAAGAAAACATCATGGAGAAAGCGATTCATGGAGGAACGGAAATAGACAGAAATGTGGAGATGAAACTAATCATGACATTTAATCATAAAATCAAGTGTCTGATACATGGTTGTGAATGATTTAGACTAAGAAGATGAAATACAATTGATGAATAAGAGTTAGAAACAGATACAGAAGAGTGCCAATGTCTTGACACAGATCTGGATGGAGAGATTGCTTGCCAGCGTATGGAGTGAATGGAAGGATGAGCTTCCCTCTCAGGCTTGCTCAACTAGTAGAGTTGATCTGGGTATAGAGCTTCACGGTGGGGATTTGGAATGACTTACCTTGAGACTCACCTCTCGGCCTTGCCTGTTTTCTTCCTGGATCTTCTCCGATTATTTATAGATGAATGCTCTGACTCTCTACCGTGTGGTCCCCACTTTATTGTTATGGAAATTCCGAAAATGGTGGAACAATATTTCTTCTGTTATGCAATCAATCCATAAAAAATGCACAACAGTTAGTTGTACATGTGTCGAAATCCTCCGTGATTGCCTTGCTCATTTGCATCTTCGATCATTTGTCCACATGCGGTGTTGTTTTTTATTACTGCAAGCGGTTGAAGTTACGTTGATCGCAAAGCTCTTGATTGATTGTCGCATGCGCCGTCATTGCGTTAATCGTCTATTCATTCCTGAATGATGGACGCAATGCGACATTGATGCATTAATCTTTTTTTCTTGAGCCATGAACGCATACGGTGACTTGATTTCCTGCAAAACAGACTTGAAATATTCTTTTCTACCATCGCAATGGTGTCATTGGATGTATTGACGACAATTTATAATTCTTGCATTTCTTAGCCCATTTCCATACAATTGACGCAACTTTCTTCTCTTTTAACCGCAATATCTGAATAAAGCACTATAAATAACTTGTATTTCTACAAGTTATCACACAGCATTACCGCAAGGCTTTGCAGTGATTGTGTTTGCAAACATTTTCTCAAGAAGGATTGCCGCAACTTGGTCAGTGCAACTTGGTGGGCGCATCTGGGTAAAAGGGATAATTAATCGCGATAGGACAGAAAGCTGATGACGGTCGAATCCAAATTAAGCTGACAGCCGCAACGATAACAAGTACATTTAGCTTTTCGGTGACAAATATTTGGCGCATCAATCAGGGAATTAAAGCCATTTCATCTGAGCAATCATAAGAGACAAGCCGCCTTCACCCCGAAGCTTTATAAATACCAGAGGCATCCTTCAGAAAAGGGGTTCACCAGTTCAAAAATTCATAAGTTCGGATCAGTTAGCTCAGCACGCCTTTGTCCATAGTTTTTCCTTTTTTATTTTAAGGCGGAGCACGAGAAGAGTAAAGATGCCAAAGATCACTCAGGGCAACTCGAGAGAGAACCTTGAGGCGTAGAAGCAGAGAGTGGGCTGACTCTCGCGAGAGTGAGATTATCTTTTGAACACGAGTAGAAAAACAGTGTAAAAGCCAGGGCAGTAAGAGATTGCTACCAGGCTCTTTATTCTATCCTTGCGTTATTGTTTTGTACTTCATCTTTATATTTATACAATGGAAGTTCTTATTCTACATCCATTCACTCTCTTCGCACGCATGAGTAGCTAAACTTGTCGAATGGGTTGAGAAGAACTAAGCTAACATGACCTAGGAAGTTCATTGCTTGTGATTATCTTGTGTTATGCTGTGCCAAGTATCCCTTTAGAGCTACTCGAGAGAGAGTCTGAAAAAAGAACCTAAGACTTGAAAGAGCTAGTTAGAATCTAGACTCAAGAGAACAAGATTAGAACCGCATAAACAAGAGATAGGGACTTAGAGATAAGCTCTGTTTGTCAACCTACATCGCATGCATCCTAGAGATAGGAATTATATTATGTGGTCACCTTATTTGTGTGTGTGTCATTTTGTCATTGCATAAATAAGAATGAAGGCTTATGTGTAGATCCTATAGACTTATCGCATATATCGCATGCGTTCTAGCCTTAGAAGTCGTTGCATTCACGCCGAGAGGTGGTTTACTGTTGTATGCATGTTGCATGATCGCATAGCATGAACACATCCTAGGAAGTGTTAGCCGAAACTTTTCTCAACCCGTTCACCGCATACTCATCGCATCTTCCATTTATTCAACTCTTTTCAAACTCCATCGCATTTGTTTATTTTTCATTACCGTAAACAACAAACCTCAACAACTATTGATTTATTTCGTTACTGTAAGGTTTTCTTAAAAAATTACCACCACAACCTATTTTCCCAAGTCCCTGAGTTCGACCATGGAAAATCAGTGGAGTTTACACTTGGATTTCACTGAGAAAACTTGAGTGCTCAACACATTTTCATCATCGCATTTGACCCACATTTCCACATCATAAAACCACGCATCAAGTTTTTGGCACCGTTGCCAGGGACTTCGGCAAAATAGTGTGCTAACAGTAATTTTTCTAAATTCTTTGTAGACTCTCAATCTCTGGCGAACTACGACTCGGAGATTGAGAGAACGTTCAGAAAGAGATTAAGAGACCGCCAACAATAACAGTTAGACAAAGAATAGATGGCAGAGCAGCCTGGAAACGGAGCACCAAATGAAAACAACGTCATGGCGAATCCAATCCTTCTGGCTAACGATCGCAATAGACCCATTAGGGACTATGCATCACCAAACCTCTATGATTTCTCTCCAAGAATCATGAGGCCTGCCCTTGATGGAAGCTGATTCAAAATAAAACCGGTGATGCTGCAGATGATCCAGACTGCAGGACAATTCGAAGGACGGCGTGGCGAGGACCCGCATGCCCACCTCTATAGCTTTATCGAAATCTGCAATACTTCTATGATCCCGAACATCTCTACAGAAGAGTTTGACTAACGTTGTTCCCATTTTCTCTTTTTGATCAGGCAAGAAAATGGGCGTATTCCCTCGAGTCAGAAGAAATCACTTCATGGGAACAGGTCGTAGAGTAGTTCTTGAAGAAATATTTTCCAACTACTGAGAACGCTAGATGAAGGAAACTCATAACAAATTTTGAACAAGACATGGACGAATTGCTCAGCGATGCCTGGGCGAGGTTTAAGAGGTTGGTCCGGGACTGTCCACACAATGGTTTGTCAGACTACCTTCAGATGGAATCTTTTATCATGGTTTAAATCCCGC
>NC_052357.1:52678039-52715174 GCF_009727055.1 Benincasa hispida
AAGCAGTTGAATGTGGGGCAACTTGTGCCCACAACCGTGACTCTCCAACTGGCTGATAGATCTCTGGTGCATCCAGAGGGGAAGGTGAAGGACGCGCTAATCACCATTGACAAATTTATCCTACCAGCCGACTTCATCATATTGGATTACAAGACCAATAAAGATGTGTCCATCATTCTGAGGTGACCATTTTTATCAACAGCTCATGCCCAGATTGATGTGCATAAAGGGAAGATCACTTTTAGCATCAATGGACAGAAGCTCAAGTTCAACATAATCTGTGCCATGAAGTTTCCTGACGAAGAAGACCTGCATGACTCAGACGACGACCAGAATTTGATTGAAGAAGAAAAGTTTGACAAAGAGAATGAAGAAGAGGATGCATGCCTGTAATGCGATCATAACAAAACAAACAAGGAAGAAAAGATGATCGCAAACCAAGAAGAAGAGCCAACAGAAAAAGAAGAAAGAAAAACAACGCAACCGTCCCTAGTAGAACCACCAACATTGGAATTAAATTCCTTGCCCAATCATTTAAAGTATGCATAATTGAGGCAGAACGAGAAGCTACTAGTAATTATTTCCTCTGAACTCAACGAAGACTAGAAGAATGCGTTGATGAGCATTATGAGGAAACATGTGCGAGCAATTTGTTGGATGCTCACCGACATTCGAGGAATCAGCCCAGCGTACTGTATGCACCACATTCATCTCGAAGAAGACCATAAGGCAACGATCGAACATCAGCGTAGGCTCAACCCTATGATGAAAGAGGTCATTAAAAAGGAGATCATTAAATGGTTAGATGCAGGCATTATTTATCCTATAGCAGATAGCACGTGGGTCAGCCCCGTGCAGTGTGTGCCGAAAAAGGGTGGCATGACAGTAGTCCCAAACGAAAACAATGAACTAATACCACAAAGGATCGTCACTGATTGGTGCATTTGCATGGACTACCACAAGCTGAATGCGGCCACAAAGAAAGATCGTTTCCCCCTACTGTTCATTGATCAAATGCTAGACCATCTAGCTGAAAATGACTTTTACTGCTTTTTGGATGGCTATGTCGGGTATTGATGCGTTATTTTATGAATGAAAATATGGATGATATGCATTGATGGATTGCAATGTGCACTCAAGTTTCCCCAACGAAATTCAAGCGTATGTTCCTCTGAGGTTCCTAGTAAGTCCAAGGTCGAACACAGGGACTTGTGAAAATAGTTGCGTTGGTGATTTTTATGAAGACTTGCGGTAACCAGTTAAATAAATAAATCATTGGGTTTGTTGTTTGCGTTGATGAAATAAATAACGAATGCGGCAGAGTTTGAAAAGAGTTGGTAAATAGGAAATACGATTAATATGTGGTGAACGGGTTGAGAAAAGTTTCGGCTAACACTCCCTAGAATGCGTTCATGCTTTGCGATCATGTGACATGCATACAATAGTAAACCACCTTTCGACGTGAATGCTACAGCTTCTAAGGCTAGAACGCATGCGATAAATATGCGATAATTCTACAGGGTTTACACATAAACCTCTATCTCTATTTATGCGATGAAAACATGACATTCACACAAATATGTGACCACATAATATCATTCCCATTCCTAGGATACATGCGATGCAAGTTGACAAACAGAGCTTATCTCTAAGTCCCTACCTCTTGTTTATGCAAGCCTAATCTTGCTTTTTCGAGTCCAGATTCTAACCTAGCGCTCTCGAGACATTAGGTTCTTTCTTTAGATTCTCTCTCGAGTAACTCTAAAGGATATTTTTCACAGCATAAAACAAGACAGTCGCAAGCAATGAACTTCCTAGGTCATGTTAGCTTAGTTCTTCTCAACCCATTCAATTAGTTTAGCTACTCATGTGTATTAAGAGAGTGAATAGATGTAGAAATAGAACTTCCATTCAATAGATATAAGATGAAGTACAAAATAACAATGTAAGTATAGTAAAGAGCCTGATAGCAAATTCTTGTTGCCAGGTGGTTACACTATTTCTATTCGTGCTCTAAAGATATTCTCGCTCTCGCGAGATTCGGCCCGCTCTCTGCTCTTAAGCCCCAAGGTTCTCTCTCAAGCTGCCCTGGGTGATCTCCAGCGCCACCACTCTTCTATTGCTTCGTTGTAAAATGGAAAAGAAAACTATGAACAGAAGCACTGGTGAATTTGTGAACTAATCAACCCCTTTTCTGAAGAATGCACTTGGTATTTATAGGGCATCAATGGTGAAAGGCAGTTTCTCTCTCCCGTTTGTACAGATGGGACAGGTTTAATTCCTGATTGATGTGTCGGATGATTGTTACAGATAAAGCTGAATGTACTTTGTGACCGTTATCGGTTGTTAACTTAATTTGGATCCAACTGTCATCAGCTTTCTGTCCCATCACTCTTAATTATCCTTTCACCCAGATGCGCCCACCATGTTGCGCTGACCAAGTTGCGGTGATTCTTCTTGAGCGAATGTTTGTGAGCACGATCAATGCAAAGTCTTACGGTGAAGTTGCGCTGGACAAATGTATTCCTATGATCGCAATCTCTACATTGCGTTAACGCATATTCTGCACAAAAATGTAAAGATCAACTGCTCTAACGCGTTCGATGCATGCGACCACAATATTATAGAATTTATGCTTAATGGACACAATTTAACATATTTCATCAATGCACTCCAACATTGTTTAAGAACTTAGTACTATGATAACGTGCATTTCTGCTTGTTATCACACCCCCAAATTTAAACAATGCTTATCCTCAAGCATAAGCTAAAGATTCCTTTAGCAAGTTATTCGCAAAGTTTTCTTTCCCTAGATTTCTCAAGGATACTTCGTTCAAATCCTATATGCTAGAATTTCCTTAAGTCTTATTCAAGCCTCTTCTTAAAATATTTTTAAGGCTTAGGGATTGCAAGCTTAACTTTCAAAAGAACTTTACTAAATTTTGGACCATCCATGATTTATTTTAAAAGAAAATTTTCTTCTGAGGTGTCAAATGATTTTATCTTTGCACAAAAATTTTCTTCATTGCTATTTTTTCTGACCTTGCACTGATTCGAGTGCCTTGCTTTCGTTTTGGCTTGCCCCCACGTGTCTCATGCGGACATCCAACTACGAGCAATGCACTCTTTCTCAAAATAAACTCATACTGATTTGGCAGTGGAGTTATAGTCATTGATTTATGCGTTGATCCTGGTGACTTACTTTCGCTTTGGCTTGCCCCCACGTGTGTCATACGAACATCCAACTACGGGTAAGTGCCTTTCACAACTTAACTCTTATCAACATGGGTTTCCATTGCATTGATAGTGGAGTTGTTATTCTCAAAAATGTTTTTTTTTTGTAGAAGATAGAAAAGTCGAAAATAAATACCTCACCCCCAAATTTAAAATGCGGCAATGTCCTCATTGCCAAAAGAAATTAAAATAGATCATGCGATGGTCATAGAATGCTTGTAAAGAGAGTTTGAAAGAAAGCTAGCAAACCCCTAACTTCTAGAAATATTTCATGAGGTGACTATTTTAAGACTAAGTTGACTCTAGTGTATACGAAAGAAATAGAAGCATATTTATCATCATTGAAATCATACTTGGATAAGAAATAGAATGCGGTAACTCACTAAATTTATCTATGTCAAATGATTGTGGATATTAAAGAAAATGCGGTGATAAAACTTTGAAAACTAAAATGCAATGTGATAGCGCAAAATCGGAAATAAAGATAAGGAACAAATTTTGCGCTGTCACCCGCATTGTATTGACACATCCATCTTTACGGCGATCACTCTTTGTTGGGTTGCAATGATTTAATAAGATAAGTGTTCCCTCGCGTAACATTTCCGCAATCTAGCGCCTCAATCGTTGTAAGAAAAACAAAGAGTCAAATTATTTTAAACAAAATAAAAATTGTTATTGCAATTATTATTATTATTATTATTATTATTTTTTGTAGAAATGATAGTGATAATAAAGTAAGGATAAATTAGAATTGAAGAGATAATGAAAATTTCGAGTAGTGGAGAAAAGAGTTGAAGACTTGAGGTTTCCCAAAACTTGTGTCCCTGATAACTTGCGATCATTTGATAATGCAGGGACCACCTACTTCCTTCTTCATTCAAAGTTTCTTAGTTCCATGGAGTTGACTTGGCGATGCCAGTCTTCTCCATGGCATGCCTTTACTTACTGCCCATTTACTTTGAATATGTTGGTTCCATCGTCATTTGATGATTCCACCACGCCATGTAGAAGTACTTGTCGAATTATGAACGGTCAACGTGACTTTAGCTTTCTCGGGAAGAGTCGCAGACGTGAATTGAAAAGCAAGTCTTTTTGCCCGACTTGAAGGTTCTTACCACATATACGTTGATCATGCCAGCGCTTGGTGCGCTCTTTATAAATCTTCACATTTTCATATGCGTTGTTCCTTCATTCTTTTAGCTCGACCAGTTGCATTTTCTGCACTTACCCTGCCTTCTTCAAATCAAAATTCAGCTTCTTTACTGCCCACAGTGCCTTATATTCCAACTCCAAAGGCAAGTGACACGCCTTACCAAATACCAATGCATAGGGGGACATATCTATGGGTGTTTTAAATGCGGTTCGATATGCCCACAATGCCTCGTCAAGCTTTGTTGCCCAGTCTTTTCGTGAAGGCTTTACTACCTTTTCAAGTATCAATTTAATTTCTCGATTGGACACTTCAGCTTGCCCATTCGTTTGCGGGTGGTATGCGGTGGTCACTTTGTGGAGGATATTGTACTTGCGTAGCAGCTCCTTGATATTGTGATTGACAAAGTGTGATCCTTCATCATTTATGATGGCACGGGGAGTGCCAAAATGAGTGAAAATATTTTTCTTCAGGAACTGGGAGACTACCGCCACATCACTTGCAGCGCATGCAATTTCCTCTACCCACTTGGAGACATAGTCGATGGCTAATAAAATATAGTGCTTACCGTTCAAAGGAAGGAATGGTCCCATGAAATCAATCCCCCATACGTCAAATAGTTCCAACTCCAAGATAGTGTTCATTGGCATTGCGTTCTTCCATGAAATGTTGCTTGTACGTTGACACCGATCACATTTCATTGCGTAGTCGGCAGCTGTAACGCAAATTTTATTCTTAAACAATGCGCTGATACAAATATGGATATGAATGAATGAACAAGTCCATGTCCCCGTTACCAATTCCCCAGCAACGGTGCCATAAACATGTAACTTAGGAATTGATCTTATGTCACACAACGCATGGATGTATATGATGTGATACTACTTCTAGATATGCATTAATTAACAATGTTCTTGTAGTATGCTGTGTGTTGTCACAAGTTTCCTTGCATTGAAACCAAGCATAATTTCACCGCAAGTTTCTCTGTGTGATCTGAGGTCGAACACAGGGACTGTTTGAGGTTATTGCATTATGCTTGTTATACATGTGACTAGGAGCTTTCAATTAATAAAACTTTTTGTGTACAAGAATATAAACATGCGATCAAGTAAAGTAAAGCGGTAAAGATGCTATAATAAAATAAATTGCGTTAAAGTAAATCTAAGCTAAGATAATACAAGGTACAGGTTTTATGATACAAGATACTAAGGTCAAAGTTGGCTGTTAAGATTATGCAAAGATCATGTAGTGCGGTGACAAGTCTTATGTACGAAGCAGAAACAAAAACGATAATTAATACAAACATCGCAAGTTCCTTAATTGCATTAAAGGCATAAATAAGATTCCGCTTTTCCCTTAACATACACCTCTTGGTGATCGGCCACGCTCCAACATCTCTATGGTGAAACAGGGACAAACATAATGAACGCAAGTTTGCTTCCATCTCTGGAAGAACTTCATGCTTTAGTTAATGCATTCTTCTAACCTTCTCTCGATATATTAGAATGGCATCTTCACTTCTGCTCTCACAGGTGAAGATGTCGTGTAGCATGCTTTAGCTAAATGCACAGAGTAAGTTACTTGTTTAATTCATATTAATTACCAAAGGATTAAGAAGACTTTATGAAGAAAGCGATAAACGGAGGAACGGAAATAGACAAAGAAGGGGATATGAAATCGATCGAGACACTCAATATTTCTATTCAACGTCTGATACATGATTTGTGAATGAAGAGATTAAGAAGCTGAAATACAGTGATGAATAAAGTTAGAAACAAATATAAATAAACGCCAGTCTTGGCGTTGATCTGGATGGAGATTTGCTTGCCAATATGGATGGATCGTGCAGACGGATGAACTTCCCTCTCAAGCTTGCTCAACTGCTAGTAGGGATCTAAGCATAGAGCTTCACGGCGGGGATCTGGCAGATTCGCCCTAAGACTCACCTCTCGATCTTGTCTCTTTTCTTCCTGGATTTCATCCGATCAGTACTCAGCTTAGCCTCTCTCTCAGTAATTCGGCAGCAATTAGCCCTCGTATCAATGATACTCGTATCCAGTAATTCTTTGAATTCTATGGGGGTATTTATAGGTGAAAAGATTTGACTCTTGGCTGGTGGACCCCACTTCTTGTGTAACATCCCACACCTTTTTATTTATTTATTAATAATGTAAAACTTTTCCCTTTTCAGTAATTGTCCTTAGTTGAAGGGTATGTTTGGAATTTTGAATTTAAAGTATAAGTGCGAGGATTTAAGTGTTGTTGTGGAAATTATTAAAAAATTATTCAATTTGAAAAGTTATGGCAGAAATTAATTATTTTTAGAAAAAGGAAAGGAATTAAATAGTATAAAGTGGGTTAAGGAAAGGATTAAATAGAGTTATACTATTTTCCTTTTATTATTATTTTTTTATTTTTTTTATATTATTATTTTTATTATTATCATTATTATTATTATTATTATTATTATTATTATTAGTATTTTAAAAAAATAAAAGGGCTCCCCCTCCTCACGCCTTCTCCCTCACGCGAGCCCCCCCCCCCCCGTTTTCTTCTTCCACGCTGCCTCACTACGTCGCGCCTCTCAGCCATCCAATCGTCGTCGTTCGTGGGTTCCGGCTGGCCAGATCCCGCTGATCAAACACGTCGCCAGTCACCCAGCTCTCCAATCAAGCGCTCGTCCAGACTACTCCAGCCGAGCCCAAGCTGGTCTCCACCGCCGCTCGCCGTGTAAGCTTCTGCCTAGCCGACTCCTTTGCCAACACGTCCGCCGCTCTTAACCCGACCAGATTCGAGCCACCGACGTCCTCCTGCCACCCAGATCCAAGCCGAGTCTCTCCTCCGCCACCCACCGCGTTACTGCCGGCTGCTTCCAGCGCCGCCACCCCTGTTCATCGCCAGGACCCGCCTACACCACTAGACTTGTGTTTTGACTAAGCGATTGATTATTTTTTTGGGCAAGATTTTGGTTGATCTAGTTTGATTACCCATTTGGATTTTGGGTTAAAAATTTGTTATCTCTATATTTGGAATCCAGATCCAAGATTGGAGTACTTCGGAGTGCGCAGTGTACTGTTTAGCGGATTCGAGTTCGTTCAGCAAGTATTCTTGTTTCTTGAAGGTTCCAAGTCGTTGTCCCTTGGGTTCTAAAATCTGCTAAGGGGAAATTTTGAGTCGAAATCTCGCGAGTGTTGGTTGATCAAGTTTCGTTGGGTAAGTTCATTTGTTATCCCTAAATTTAATTTATATGTATGGATCTTGGTTCCAAGAATTTAAAATTTGTGTTATGTTCTGTATTAGGGGAATTAGTTCAGGGCTTCTTGGTTGGAGATCATTAGCTTGGATAAAAAAAAAATCGGAAGTTGATTTCGAGGTAAGTAATCTTACTACTGAAACTGCCCACGGGCCAGGCTTTAGTTGTATGCTAGCATGATAAGTGTATGTTATGGTAAATGTTAGCATGTTGATTAACAGTATGACCTGAATCAAAGTACGTTCTGGCACGAATTCTGATTTGTTTACATACACACCTAAGTACTTGATCGTTAGTATGTGATAGTATGTGTTTTCATATGTCGATGTCTGATCTGCTGGTGTTGAGGCATACTTGCATGTTGTGGATTTATGATGTAAGTTATACATGGATGATTATAATATGTTATTAAGAAATATGTGTATGTGATGAAGCCATGGTATCAAGAATTTTTATGTATGTTTTAGAACTGTACAATGTTGTTTCTTAGCACGTTAAGACTGTGTGAATATCCTCATTAATTAGTTAGATGCTCACCAGTTTGTGTTTCCTTTGGGATTCACCAGTTTGTGTTTCCTTCGGGATTCACCAGTTTGTGTTTCCTTTGGGATTCACCAGTTTTGTGTTTCCTTTGGGATTCACCAGTTTTGTGTTTCCTTCGGGCATTACACCAAGTTTTTGTGTTTCCTTCAGAGATGACCAATTTTATGTTTCTCTAGGATTCACCAGTTTTGTGTTTCCTTCGAGATTCACCAGTTTTGTGGGCATACTTAACTACAATACAATGGGACTCAGTCTCTTGTCTGTTTCATGTGTTTATGTGCCATATGCGGGTATCTAGAAGACATAAGATGCCTATCCTGACCCAATGGTGGGGCTACTTACTGAGTATTTCATACTCATTCTTTCTATGTTTGATGTTTCAGGTAAGTGTGAGAGATGCACCGGTGATGGCGCAGTGGAATTCGTGATCGTGCACTGGGACTAGTTTTTACGCTTCTGCATCATGAGAATTTAGAGTTCTTTTCATGTTTCTCTATATGTTTAGTTTGATGTTTGAAACTTATTATTAAGAAATGTTTTTCATATGTATTTATTAACCTTTATGATTTATGGGTACCCTATTATTGTTTTTAACAATTGCATTTAATAAATGTCTTTTGAACTTCTCTTGTTTTAATTAGCATTTATTTCAAATAACTGAGCGTCATTTTAAATTCTTTGCATGCATTTATTTTAGTAACGACCTTACCTAAGTCCTAGGGGATCGGGTCGTTACATCTTGTTATGGAAATTCCGAAGGTGGAGGAATAAATATTCCTTCTGTTATGCAATCAGACTGTCAAATCTGCACAACGGTTAGTTGTACACGTGTCGCAATCCTCCGCCTTTGCGTTGCTCAGCTGCATCTTTCGATCGGTTGCTCGCATGTGGTGTTGCTTTTATTACCGCATGCGGTTGAAATTCAGCTCGAGATCGACTGTCACATTGCACCATCATTGTGTTAATGTCTCTTCATTTTTGATTGACGGGCGCAATGTGACAAAGATGCGTTATTCAGTTTCTCGTTGAGCCTTGATCGCAAGAGGTGACTTGGTTTCCTGCAAAATAGAGTAAAAATATCCTCTTCTACTATGTTGATGATGTTAGTGGGTGTAATTGTGTTAATTCATAATTATTGTATTTCTGAGCTAATTTTCATACAATCAACGCATATTCCTTCTCTTTTGGCCGCAACATCTAGATAAGCCAACATAAATAACTTGTATTTCTACAAGTTATCAACAACATCCTTAAACAATGAAGGCCAAAAGAATCCACTTTGCAAAACTTTGGCTGCAGTACGTTGCCCTCCAAAGTGCCCTCCATATGGCAAATCGTGGCATTGTGACAATATGCGTTGTTGGGCAGCATCTGGTACACATAATCGAATGATTTGGTCTGCACCTCTTTTATAAAGATTTGGCTCATCCCAATAATAGTGTCTGCATTCATTCTTGAGCTTCTTCCATTAATGGTAGGTGTAATCCTCAGGGAATTGTTCACAGACCAAATAATTAACGATGTCCGCATATCAGGGCAATTTTTCTATGTGGAACATCTGCTCGTCTGGGAACACGGCACTCACCTCAAATTCATTGTGGTCAACCTCAGGATTTTCCAATCTGGACAAGTGATCCGCAACTTGATTGTCTGTCCTCTTCAGATCAATTATCTCGATATCAAATTCTTGAAGGAGAAGAACCCATCTGATCAACCTCGATTTTGCAACCTTCTTTGTCATTAAATTTCTGATTGTCGAGTGATCAGTGTGAATGAGTACCTTTATTCCCAACAGATATGTGATAACTTGTAGAAATACAAGTTATTTATACTGTTTTATTTAGATATTGAGGCTAAAAGAAAGAAAAGTTGCGTTGATAGCATATAAATTGGCTAAGAAATGCGAAAATTATAAATTGTCATCAATACACCCACTAACACCATTGTGATGGTAGAATAGAATGTTTCAATTTCTGTTTTACAGGAAATCAGCCACCGCATGCGTTCATGGCTCAATGATAAAATAAACAACGCATCTACGTCGCATTGCGCCCATCATTCAGCAATGAAGAGATGATCAACGCAATGACGGTGCATGCGACAATCGATCAAGAGCTCTAGCAATCAACGTAAGTTCAACCGCATGCGGTAATCAAAAATAACACCGCATGCGGCGATCGATCGAAGATGTAAAGAGCAATGCAATTGCGGAGGATTCTGAAAAATGTATAGCTTTCAGTTGTGCATTTCTGATGAGTTGAACAGAAGGAATATTCACTCCACCATTTCAAGAACTACCATAACCATAAAGTGGGGACCACAAATGCAAAGAGTCAAGCCTCGCCTATAAATAACTTCTGCAAATTCACTGAAAAATATACATGAATACATAGAGACGTGCATATACTAATTCTGAGAGAGAGGCTAGTCTGAAGCAACTTACAGAGTAGATCCGAGTGAATCACGAGACAAGGCCGAGAGGTGAGTCTCCAAGCAGAGAATCCTTCCAATTCCCGTAGTTGAAGCTCTGTGGGAAGGTCAATTCTACCGAGAAAGCAAGCCTGAGAGGAAGCTTTCCTCTCCATTACTTCCATACGCCGGCAAACACAATCTCCGTTCGGAATCTATGTCAAGATGTTGACACTTCTTCTGTATTTGTTTCTAATCTCTATTTCATCATCTGTATTCATCTTCTTTAATCTTTCATTCACAACATGTATCAGACGTTTAATTTTAGTATTAAATGTTATGATAATTTCCATTGTCGTCTCTCTGTCTCTTTCCATACATCCATAATCCATTTTCTCTATGACGTTTTCTTAATCCCTTGGGTAAATAGCAAGAATTAAGCGAGTAAGTTAATTTGTGTTAAGAAAATAAGTAAATTTAGCTAAAGCATGCTCCACGGCATCTTCACCTATGAGAGCAGAAGTGAAGATGTTATTCCACCTATCGAGAGAGGGTTTGAAAAATGTGTTAATAAAGCAAGAATTATTTCTAGAGATGGAAACAACCTTACATTCATCACGTTCATCCCTATTTCACCATAGAGATATGGGAACGTGGCCGATCACCGAGAGGTGTACGTCAAGGGAAAGCAGAACCTTAGTTGCATCTTTAATGCAATTGACAAACTTGTGATGTTTTCACTATTTGCTCTTTCTCTTTCTGCTTCATTCATAAAGACATGCCATCGCATACATCAAATCTTTGTACAACTTCAAAGTCAGTTCTCGACCTCAGTTTCATGTATCATGTATCTTGTAACATGTATCATATTAGCTTAGGTTTTATTTTATTAACGTAATTTTATTTCACCAAAATTTATATTCCTATATAAACAAACATTCTTTATTCATTGATAAAAACCGATCGCATGTATCACAATAGTATCGCATTAACGAAAACAATCCCTATGTTCGACCTCGGATTATTCTGAGAAACTTGCGTTGGAATTATACTTGGTTTCAGCGCAAGGAAACTTGTGACATGCACGACTCCATCGCATATTACGAGCATCTCATTAACAACACATATTCAAAATGTAGTATCGCATAAGAATTATCTTTATCGTAAATCATTTCATCATCATAGTGCATGCATAATAAAAAGAACGTACACGAAACCAAGTTACAATATGCCCTGAATTCTTCCAATGTAAAAATCACAGCCAGGAGTTCTTTTTCAGCTGTGGTATAATTTATTTGAGCAGGGTTTAGAGTTTTGCTCGCATATGCGATGAGGTGCAAAATAGTTTTCTTCTTTTGTTCTAATGCAGCCCCCATCACATACCCGCTTGTGTCGCACATAATTTCAAATGGCGTTGTCCAATCCGGAGCAATTAATACGGGCACAGTAATCAGCACATCTTTTAAACTCTGAATGCGTTGAGGCAATTGTTGTCAAACTCAAATTTCCTGTTCGCCTCTAACAACACACTCAGTGGTCGTGCTATCTTAGAAAAGTTCTTAACAAATCGTCTATAGAATCCACCATGCCCCAAGAAGCTTCGCACAGCCTTCACGCTGGTTGGAGGTGGGAGTTTTTCAATTGCTTCAATCTTTGCTTTGTCCACCTCCAACCCTTCTCGGGAGACCTTGTGTCCCAACACTATACCCTCTTTCACCATGAAGTGACATTTTTCCTAGTTGAGCACCAGGTTCGTCTCTTCACATCTTTTCAGAATTTTCTCCAAATTGGCCAGGCAGACTTCATAAGTGTTCTCATTAACGGATAAGTTATCCATAAATATTTCCACTGAGTCCTCAAGAAAATCTGAAAAGATCGCCATCATGCTGTAACGCGTGATTTGTATGTATGATATTCAATGCTCATGATGATGCGATACTACTATTATTTATGCGTTAATTAGAGATGCTCAAGTAGTATGCCCTGTGTTGTCACAAGTTTCCTTGTGATGGAACCAAGTGTAATTCCACCGCAAGTTTCTCAGTGTGATCCGAGGTCAAACACGGGAAAGTGGTGTCGGATATTACGGTATGTTCATGGTATATGCTACTAGGTTTTTTAATTCTTGATAAAAGTGTGTACAGTATGTAAATTACAGTAAAATAAAGGAAAGCTGTAAAAATGCGATAAAACATAAAAATACAAAAAACCTAAGATAGATGTTACAAGATACAGGCTTTATGTGCAAGATACTAGGATTAAGGCTGGCTGTGAAGATTGTGCAAAGACATGGGATGCGACGACGAGTCTTGTGAACAAATTAGAAAGAGAAAGATAAGTATTACAAACAATGCAAGTTCTTAATTGAATTGAAGATATAAATACTTTTCCGCTCTTCTCTTGGCATACACCTTTCAGTGATCAGCTGTGTTTCCCACATGTCTGTGGTGAAACAGAGTTTAACGTAATGAATGCAAGGTTGCTTCCATGTCTGGAAGTACTACTCGCTTTAGTTAACGCACTCCTGTGAACTTCTCTCGATAGATCAGCATGACATCTTTACTTCTGCTCTCACAGGTGAAGATGCCATCCAACATGCTTTAGTTAAACATATTTTATAACTTTAATACATATTAAGTTCTTGGTGATTCATATTGCTCATCAAGGGATTAAGAAAACATCATGAAGAAAGTAACTAATGGGTGAATGGAAACAGACAGAGAATGCTAAACGAAATCTATCGAAACATTCAATATTTCTACTAAGTGTTTGATACACGATGTGTGAATAAAGAGATAAAGAAAATATGGAATACAATGAAAGAGAGATAGAACAGATACAATCCGGTGCCAATATCTTGGCACAGATTCGATGGAGATCTGCTTGCCGGATCGGATGGTTTCAATGGCAGGAAGAGCTTCCCTTTCAAGCTTGCTCCACCGGTAGCAGAGGTCTCTACACAGAGCTTCAATCGGGTATACAGCTAGTCAGATCTGAGATTTACCTCTCAACCTTATCTCTTTCTCTTCCCGAATTTCTTCTTTTCAGCATTCAGCTCAGCCTTTTTCTCTCTAAAATCTTACAGCACTTAGCCCAGTATCAAATAGTATAATTTTCTCTGAATTCACTGGGTATTTATAAGAGCAGATCCTTTGACTCCGGCCTTGTGGTCTCCACTTTTGTTATGGAAATTCCAAAGATGGAAGGATATTATTCCTTCTGTTATGCAATCGGACTGTCAAATCTGCACAACAATTAGTTGTACATGTGTCTCAATCCTCCGCCTTTGCGTTGCTCAGCTACATCTTTCGATCATGAGTTCACATGCGGTGTTTGTTTTTATTACGCATGCTGTCGAAGCATAACTCTGGACCGACTATCACATTGCGCCATTACTTTGGTAATCGTCTCTTCATGGTTGATCGACAGGCACAATGTGACAGAGATGCATTGATTAATTTCTCATGAGCCTTGAGTGCAAGCGGTGACTTGGTCTCCTGCAAAACAAAGTAAAGTTTGGCTTGTCCTCCATCTTTTTGGTGTTAGTGGGTGTAATTGCAAACATTTATAATTATTATCATACTAGGTTAATTTTCATACAATTGGCGCATAATTACTAACTTTTGGCCGCAATATCTAGATAAGATGGCATAAATAACTTGTATTTTCACAAGTTATCACATGCACCGCTGGAACGTGCTCAGCGCATTGCTGATAACTTGTAGAAATACAAGTTATTTATACTGTTTTATTTAGATATTGCAGCCAAAAGGAAGTTGCGTCGATAGTATAGAAATTGGCTAAAAAATGCGAGAATTATAAATTGTCGTCAATACACCCACTGACACCATTGTGATGGTAGAAAAGAATGTTTCAGTTCTGTTTTGCAGGAAATCAAGTCACCGCATGCATTCATGGCTCAAAGATAAAATGAATAACGCATCTATGTCGCATTATGCCTGTCAATTAATAATAAAGAGACGATCAACGCAATGACAGTGCATGCGACAATCGATCAAGAGCTTTACGATCAACGCAACTTCAACCGCATGTGGTAATAAAAAAACAACACCGCATGCGGGCAAACGATCGAAGATGTAACGAGCAACGCAATTGCGGAGGATTCTGACACGTGTACAGCTGACCGTTGTGCATTACTAACGGGATTGATTGCATAACAGAAGGAATATTCACTCCACCATTTCAAGAACTGCCTTAACATTAAAGTGGGGACCACAATACAAAGAGTCAAAGCTTCACCTATAAATAGATTCTACAATTTCATTGAAGGTATATGCTTTGTAATGCAAATTTTATTCTTAAACAATGCGCTGATACAAACATGGATATGAACGAATAAACAAGTCCATGTCCCTGTAACCAATCCCCGGCAATGACACCATAAACTTGTAACTTAGGAATTGATCTTATAAAAAAACACAACGCATGGTTATATATGATGTGATACTACTTCTAGATATGCGTTAATTAACAATGTTCTTGTAGTATGTTGTGCGTTGTCACAAGTTTCCTTGGGTGAAACCAAGTATAATTTCACCGCAAGTTTTTCGGTGCGATCCGAGGTCGAACACAGAGACTGTTTGAGGTTATTGCGTTATGCTTGTGATACATGCGGCCAGGGGTTTTCAATTAATAAACGTTGTTGTGTACAAGAATATAAACATGCGATAAAGTAAAGTAAAGCAGTAAAGATGCGATAATAAAATAAATTGCGTTAAAGTAAATCTAAGCTAAGATGATACAAGATATAGGTTTCATGATACAAGATACTGAGGTCAAGGTTAGCTGTGAAGATTATACAAAGATCGTGTAATGTGGTGACAAGTCTTATGTGTGAAGCAAAAACAGAGAAGATAATTAATACAAACATCGCAAGTTCTTTAATTGCGTTAAAGGCATAAATACAGTTCTGCTTTTCCCTTGACGTACACCTCTCTATGATTGGTTGCGCTCCCACATCTCTGTGATGAAATAGGGACAAACGTAATGAACGCAAGTTTGCTTCCATCTCTAGAAGTACTTCTTGCTTTAGTTAATGGATTCTTCTAACCTTCTCTCGATAGATCAGAATGGCATCTCCACTTCTACTCTCACAGGTGAAGGTGTCGTCTAGCATGCTTTAGCTAAACGTTCTTATTTCTTTAGCACAGTGTAAGTTACTTGTTTAATTCATATTAATTACCAGGGAATTAAGAAGACTTCATGAAGAAAGCGATAAATGGAGGAACGAAAATAGACAGAGAAAGGGATATGAAATCGATCGAGACACTCAATATTTCTATTCAACGTCTAATACATGATTTGTGAATGAAGAGATTAAGAAGATGAAATACAGTGATTGATTAGAGTTAGAAACAAATACAAATAAACGCCAACGTCTTGGCGCCGATTCTGGATGGAGATTTGCTTGCCAATGTGGTGGATCGTATGGACGGATGAACTTCCTTCTCAGGCTTGCTCAACCGCTAGCAGGGATCTAAGCATAGAGCTTCGCGGTGGGGATCTTGGCAGATTCGCCCTGAGACTCACCTCTCGGCCTTGTCTCTTTTCTTCCCAGATTTCATCCGATCAATACTCAGCTCAGCCTCTCTCTCAGTAATTCGGCAGTAATTAGCCCTCGTATCAATGATACCCGCATCAAGTATATAATCTCTGAATTCTATGGGGGTATTTATAGGTGAAAAGCTTTGATCTTGGCTGGTGGAACCCACTTCTTGTTATGGAAATTCGAAGATGGAGGAATAAATATTGGCATTTACTGTGTATATATAACTAGCAATACTGTACCTCGCTCTAATTCTGCTTCGGAATTATCCAATCAGCTAGTAATGAATTGGTCTCCATCCAGCCATAGAGTCAGAATGTCGCATAGCTTCTCCTCCGCTTCACATTTTGCCATTTTGCTAAGCTAATTGCCACCTCTATACAGAATATACCGAGAGTTGCTCTGAACATGCTAATTGTAGTCTTTTGTTTATTACTGCATGCGGTTGAAATTCAGCTCGGGATCGACTATCGCATTGCGCCGTCATTGCATTAATTGTCTCTTCATTGTTGATTGACGGGCGCAATGTAACAGAGATGCGTTGTTCAATTTCTCATTGAACCTTGATCACAAGCGGTGACTTGGTTTCCTACAAAACAGAGCAAAAATATCCTCTTCTACCATCTTGACGATGTTAGTGGGTATAATTGCGTTAATTCATAATTATTGTATTTCTGAGCTAATTTTCATATAATCAACGCATATTCCTTCACTTGTGGCCGCAATATCTAGATAAGGCAGCATAAATAACTTGTATTTCTACAAGTTATCATGCTTGAATACAAAGAAAAAGTGTATATACTGATCTGAGAGAGACACTGGTTGAGCGACTAATCAGAGTAGATCCAGAAGAATTAAGAGACAAGGGTGAGAGGTGAGTCTCTGGGCAAAGAATCCTTCCGAACCCCGCCGTCGAAGCTCTATACAATGGTCACCTTTACTAGACGAGCAAGCCTGAGAGGGAAGCTCTTCTGTTCATCCATTCCACATGCCGACAAGCAAAACCATCGTCCAGATCTGTGTCAAGACGTTGACATTCTTCTGTATTTGTTTCTATCTCTTTATCATCACTTGTATTCATCTCCTTATTCTATCATTCACACCATGTATCAGACGCCTAATCTTAATATTGAATGTTATGATCATTTCCATTATCATTTCTCTGTCTATTCTCGTTCATCTGTGATTCATTTTCTCCATGACGTTTTCTTAATCCCATGGGTAATTAGCAAGAATTGAGCAAGTAAATTAATTGGGTTAAGGAAATAATTAAGTTTAGTCAAGGCATGCTAGACGGCATCTTCACCTGTGAGAGCAGAAGTGAAGATGCTATTCTGCCTATCGAGAGAGGGTTGGAAGAATGCGTCAACTAAAGCGAGAAGTACTTCCAGAGATGGATCAACCTTGTGTTCACCACGTTCATTCCTATTTCACCATAGAGATATGGGAACACGGCCGATCACCGAGAGGTGTATGCCAAGGGAAAGTGGAACCTTAGTTACATTTTTAACGCAATTAACAAACTTGCGACGTTTGTACTAATTATTTTTTCTCCTTCTGATTCATCCATAAAGACTTGCTATCGCATACCACGATCCTTTGTATAAACTTCACAGTCAGTCTCGAACTCAACATCATATATACCATGTATCTTGTATCTTGTATCACATTAGCTTAGGTTTATCTTCATCGCAATTTAGTTTATTAATGCAACTTTACTTTACCGCAACTTTAAATTCATGTACAAAACCAATTCTTATTAATTGTAAAAACCGGTCGCATGTATCATAAAAGTAACACATTAACGAAAACAATCCCTGTGTTCGACCTCGGATTACTCTGAGAAACTTGCGTTGGAATTATACTTAGTTTCAGTGCAAGGAAACTTGTGACAAGGCATTATTCTATAGCATACTACAAGCATATAATTAACAATGCATATATCTAGAAGTAGTATCGTATAAAATATGCATGAGCATTAACATAGCATAAGATTACATTTAGCGTTACAAGTTTATGGCAACATGAGCTTGTAGCACACCATCATGCATGCACAGCATGCAACCAATTCCAAGTCATCAATTGCAGAGGCCAAATGGCATGCAGCGAAAAGCGAATTTCCCATATGGGTAGGTGAATGTGGTCGTCTTGGTCTTCAGGAGCTATCATGATTTGATTGTACTCGGCATATCCATCCAAGAAGCAGTAAAAATCATTCCCTGCTAGTCTGTCCAGCATTTGATCAATGAATGGCAGAGGGAAGTGATTTTTCTTTGTAGCCGCATTTAATTTGCGGTAGTTCATACATATGCGCATCCAGTGATGGTTCTTTGCAGTATTAATTCATTGTTCTCATTGGGGACTACCATCATTCCACCCTTCTTCGGCACATATTGCACGGGGCTGACCCACGTGCTATCTGTAATGGGATAGATAATGACCGCATCCAACCATTTGATAATCTCCTTCTTGATGACCTCATTCATCACAGGGTTGAGTCTGCGTTGATGTTCAATAGTTTCTTTGTGGTCATCCTCAAGACGAATGTGGTGCATGCAGTACGTGGGGCTAATTCCTCTGATGTCAACGAGCGTCCAGGAAATTACTCGTACATGTTTCTTGAGAATGCTCATCAACGCATGCTCTTGATCTTCATTGAGCACAGAGGAGATTATCACTGGCAGCTTCTCATTCTGCCCCAGAAATGCGTACTTGAAATGTGTTGGTAGGGTCTTCAGTTCAAGTGTTGGTAGTTCCACGAGGGAAGGTTGTGTTGTTTTTCTTTCTTCTTTTGGCTCTTCTTCTTGCGTTGTGATCATTTCTTCTTCTTTGTTTGTTTTTGCTACGATCGCATTGTAGGCAGCTACGGATACGTTGGCATCCTCTTCTTCACACTCTTCATCAGACTTTTCTTCTTCAATCAAATTCAGGTCATTGTCAGAATCTTGTAGGAATTCCTCATCCGGGAATTTCATGGCACGAATTATATTAAATTTGAGCATCTGTCTGTTTATGCTCAAAGTGGCTTCTCCCTTGTGCATATCAATTTGAGCACGACCCATTGATAGGAAAGATTGCCCCAAAATGATGTGCACATCTTTGTCGGCCTCATAGTCTAGAATGATGAAATTAGCTGGCAAAATAAATTTATCAATTGTGATCAGCACATCCTTCACCTTACTGATAACTTGTAGAAATACAAGTTATTTATACTTTCTTATCTAGATATTGCGGCCAAAAGATAGTGAATATGCACCAATGGTATGCAAAATTAGCTCAGAATTACAATAATTATAAATTATCGCAATTACACCCATTAACATCTTTAAGATGGAAGAAAAGAAGATTTTACTCTGTTTTGCAGGGAACCGAGTCACCGCTTGCGCTCAAGGCTCAAGAAGAACTGATCAACGCATTTCTGTCACAATGTGCTCATCAATCAACAATGAAGACACAATTAACGCAATGACGGCGCAATGCGACAGTTGATCCAGAGTTGATTTCAACCACATGCGGTTATAAAAACAACACCGCATGCAAACTCACGATCGAAAGATGTAGCTGAGCAACGCAAAAGAGAAGGATTGAGACATGTGTACATAACGATTGTATAGAATTGACGGTTTGATTGCATAACAGAAGGAATAATATCCCTCCATCTTTGAAATTTCCATAACAACAAGTGGGGACCACAAGGCCAGAGTCAAAGATCTTCACCTATAAATACCCCATAGATTTCAAGAAAAAAATATGCTACTGGATACGGGGCTAATTTATGCTAAAGTGTTGAGAGGAAAGGCTGAGCTGAGTGCTTAACTGAAGAAATTTGGGAAGAAGACGAGACAAGGCCGAAAGGTGAGTCTTAGTTCTATTCTGCCAAATACCCGTCGAGAAGCTCTGTGTTGAGAACCCTGCTACTGGTTGAGCAAGTCTGAGAGGGAAGCTCATCCATCCATCTGATCCATCCAATCCGACAAGCAGATCTCCACCTGAATCAGTGCCAAGAAGTTGGCACTTGTTTGTATCTGTTCTATCTCTTTTCATCATTATATTTCACCTTCTTTATCTCTTCATTCACACCATGTATCAAATGCTTAATAGATATATTAAATGTTTTGACTGCTTTCATATCCCATTTTCTGTCTACTTTCGTTCCTCCATTAATCACTTTCTCCATGATGTCTTCCTAATCCCCTGGTAGTTAATATGAATTAAACAAGTACTTAACTTGTGTTAAAGAGGTAAACGCGTTTAGCTAAGCCATGCTAGATGGCATCTTCACCTGTGAGAGCAGAAGTGAATATGCCATTCTGATCTATCGAGACAAGGTTAGAAGAATGCGTTAACTAAAGCGAGTAGTACTTCCAGACATGGAAGCAACCTTGCGTTCATTACGTTTCTCTATTTCACCACAGACATGTGGGAGCGCGGCCGATCACTGAAAGGTGTACGCCAAGAGAAAAATGGAACCGTACTTATGGCTTCAACGCAATTAAGAAACTTGCGCTGTTTATATTAGTTATCTTCCTCTTTCTGTGTTGTACATAAGACTTGCCGCCGCATTCTATGTTCTTTGCATAACTTTCACAGCCAGCCTGGACCCCAGCATCTTGTCTCATGAAGCCTGTATCTTGTATCATCTAGCTTAGGTTTATTATACTTATTTTATTATCGCATTTTTTTACTACTTTACTTTATCGCAATTTTTATATACTTTCAAAAACTATACTTTTATTAAATTGAAAAACCCGATCGCATGTATCATAAACATACCACAATAACCTTAAACAATCCCTGTGTTCGACCTCGGATCACACCGAGAAACTTATGGTGGAATTACACTTGGTTCCAACGTAAGGAAACTTGTGACAACGCATGGCATACTACAAATGTTGGATTTTATGTCCTAAAACTCATAGTTTTTAAATTAATAAATATATTCTGTTTGTTTTTCGATAAATTTGTTATTGAAATTGTAATCTTGAATCCAATAAACTAAGTTCCTGAGGCTATTTAATGTAGTTTGAACTTTATGTAGTGACATAAAGGTGGATCAAGTTCAAATATATAGCCAAAATGGTCTATAGTATATGAATAAGGTTGGGCGCCTTATTCTGGGGACACTATGGATGCGGCCTACTTTGTAGTTAGTACAAACGATGTGATCCTGAATCGTTCATATAGAGATATGTGAGTGAAGGCATCCTATGTAAAGAGTTTACATAAGACTGAACCATGAAATAGTCACTTTTTACGTTCTAAATATCATTTTATGTATAAAACTGACTATTTCGTTAATTGATGACCTAGGTAACTTAATCTTAATCCTGAGCTAACTATGAACTCCTGTTCACTCAGAATTATCCTTAGATTTGCATAGGTGAGGGTAGCTCAATATCGCTGGCTCAATAAGCCTCCCATTTCAGGGGTAAGATTGGGTGGATAGCTGGGAACATAGGGTGCAAGACGGAATTCACTCCTACCAATTATAGGGACGGTAGATAGGTTGTTCCCTTTAGTACTGAATCCAGGTCTTGAACAAGGGGCCCCACCCTCTCCTTGGCCCGAGAGGGATTCGAATAGGTTGGACCTTAAACCAATTGTTCATTAGAGGATCAGTGGAACTTAAGGAACAAGATGTAGTCTTGGGGGAAAAACGGTTTTTATGACCTAGCCGAGATTATGAACAACCTGTGAAGGATTAACTTACTAATCATGGTTATATCAAATGGACACAAATATATCTATAGTGAGGGGAGTGCAACTACGGGACTTTAGTGGAATGACCCGTTAGTTAACGAATTTGATTTGCTCCGCTAAAGAGTTTAGCTAGCTAATCTCGGATCATTGGAGCCATGATCTATAGGTCCATTAGGTTCCCCTACTAGCTCATATGGAATAAACTTAGAACAGTATGATAGAATAATTCGAATTGTTCGAATTATGTAGAGACAGAGAAACCGACAAGTATATGTGATATAGTGGTCAGGTTTTTCAGCTTAGAGATACAGCTTTAATATTTAAATGTGGTTTAAATATCAAGAATATGAAAATGTTCATATTCGGAAGCTCGGAAATGATGGAAATGGTCAAAGATGTAAAAAGTCAAAGAGTTAACTTTTGACTTTGAAAAATCAAACTTTGACCGACCTTATATTCAAATTTGATTTGAATTTCGAGAAAATGAATGCGGATTCATGCTAGGGAGGTCAACATTAGTCAACAAGGGAACAATCATAAAAAGTCAAAATGTTGACTTTTTGATCAAAGTTTGACATTGACTAAATGACTATTTTGCCCTTTGACTATAGTTAGTGGGAAAATCCAAACTTTTGTTGGATAATTCCACTAACAAAATAGTGGGCTAGGTGTTGGCTTATTGTGGAGATATTAAGCCCACTAAGATAATGGAATATAGGTGTTGGGTTTTTTATGCATTTAGTTCATATAATTGTTGCATAGATTTTTCTATAAATTGGGCTTTCATTTTGAATGAAAAGAGTTTTTGCAATTTTGGAAATTGGTTTTCATATTTAGGCTGGAAAAATCACAACTTTGAAAAAAAGAAAAAACCCAAACCTACCCAAATTCCATCTTATTTTCCATCACTTTTCTCTCTCTCGGTTTTCTTCATCCATCGGGTCCCACAACTCGATTATGAGTCCAGAGGATAGTAGGTCAACTCTAGTGGTGGTCCGAAAGAGTTCGAGTCGAGATTCAACGAGGAAAAGCGATTTTTCGGGAGCTTCAAAAGTAGTATCCTACACTTTTAATTCACTGTTTTTCCCTTCATTATGCATGCTTATTTCCTTTAATTTAAGAGCAATTAGAGTGTAATTAGATCTTAATTCCGCTGCGTATGTCTCGTGTTCCATCATAAGAACATTCATAATTAATGCATATCTAGAAGTAGTATCGCATCATTTCGAGCATAACATAGCATATCTTCTTAGCATCAATCTTAGCGGATCAACAAGTTTATGGCGCCGTTGTCGGGGACTGGTTAACGGTTTATTATTTGAGTGTGTTTTTAGTATTTTGCAGGACAGATCACTTTGTACTGGCTACTCTACACGGAGAGCAGTCTGACGGCTTGTGAGTGCTGGAGTGATCCAATGACTCTAAGCGGACCCAGAGATCAAGTGTACTATTCGCACAAGAGTTCATCAGGGCCAAAGTAATTGGTGAAGAAATATGGGTAATGAAGATATGGGACCAGCAGGAAACCAAATGGAAAATTTACCAGCAGAAGATCCAGTTTTTCTTGCTACTGACCATAATATCCCTATGAGGGATTATGTGGCGCCAGATTTTTATAATTTCTCACCAGGAATTTCAAGACCTATGGTTGAAGGGAATGTAAGCTTTGAGATGAAACCTATTATGTTGCAGATGATTCAAAATGTGGGACAATTTGGAGGATTACAAGGAGAAGACCCACACGCTCATCTGAAAAATTTTGTAGACATGTGCAGCGTATTCTCCATGCCTGGTGTGACTCAGGAAGGGCTTAAGCTATATCTATTCCCATACACATTGTGGGATGAAGCCAAGAGGTGGGCTCAAGCATTAGAGCCGAATGAAATTAATGAATGGGAGCAGTTGGTTGATAGGTTCATGAACAGATTCTTTCCGCCGTTTGTCAACGCAAAGAGAAGGAGGGACGTTTTGAATTTCGAACAAAAGGGTTATGAAACCTTGAGTATTGCTTGGGTGCGATTCCGACAATTAGTGAAGAGTTGTCCACACATCGAGATTCCCGATAGTATTTTAATGGAAACCTTTTACAATGGCTTAGACCAATCAACGCAAGCAGTTGCCGATGCCTCCGTAGAAGGGGGATTAATGAATAAATCATATACAGAAGCAAAGAACATATTGGATCGCATCTCGTGACATTCTGATGAGTGGGTTGATACCGGGCTTGAGGTAAGAGGTCGGGAACAAAAGAGAGTAGAAAGCGCTGATGTGTCAACAGACACAATGAGCGCACTGGTCGATCAAATGACCACAATGATCTCACTCCTCAAGACTGTGGCTAATCAGCAGAAAACTCTCTCTCAAGGATCAGTGCAAGCTAATGCGGTGACTCACGTAGCTGCAATGAATTGCACTCAATGGGAAGAGAGACATCCAGTAGAAGCCTGCCCATGGAATCAATAACCCGTATATGCTGTCTACAATGAATCATTTAGCAAATCCATAACCCTAATTGGTGGAACCGTCCAATTTTTGGTTTGGATGAGAATCTCAATCAGGAGAGCCATAGTTTTTATCAATTTAATTATCAAGGGGATCGAAGCAACCCTCCAGTCTTCACTAATCCGGACTGCAGCCCAAGTAATTCTTAAGGTATGCCACCCTGTGACCAACCATTCTTATATGACACCTCTTGCAGCACCTCTTCTCTGGAGACATCGTTAAAACATTATATTGAAAAGAGCGAGGCAATGAGACAATCGCAAGCCGACTCCATAAAAGAATTAGAAGAACAGATAGATCACCTTGCAAGGGAATTAAAGAAGACAATGCCTGGTACGCGGCACAGAAACTTAGGAGTAACAGGGCCCAGGGGTAAAGAACAATGTCATGAAGTGACATTGAGGAGTGGCAAAACAACTGCTCCTATTATGCCAAAAGCACCAGATGAGGCAACAACACCAGTAGATTTGACTATTAATGATGACCAATTGACTAATATTGGAAAAAGTACCAGTTTAGAAGTAAGCTCATCTTTAAAAGATGAAGCTCCTCAAGACATGAATTCACAATCAACACAACCTCCAGCTAATGATACACAACAAGCAAGGACCTCACAAACAACCAATTGAACAAGAAATACGGCGGGATCCTCCACCTTTCTTGTCCAGGCTGAAAAAGAAAGATGGTAGCAAGCAATTTCAGAGGTTTCTGGACATTCTCCGATAGCTACACATTAATACTCCCCTGATAGAAGCATTAGAGCAGATGCCAAGATATGTAAAGTTTCTCAAGGATATTCTCGCAATAAGAGAAAGATTGGGGAAAATGAAACAGTTGCGTTAACATATGAGTGTAGCGCTCTGTTTCAAAACAACCTCCCCACTAAAATGAAGGACCCTGGGACCTTTACATTGCACTACACGATAGGAGGGAAGATGGTCGGGAACACGCTGTGTGATTTAGGGGCAAGCATAAATCCGATGCCCTTGTCAATTTTTAAGAAGATGGATATCGACGAAGCAAGACCAACCACGATCACATTACAGCTGGTCGATAGATCGATAAAACTTCCTGAGGGCAAGATAGAAGATGTTCTCGTGCAAGTGGACAAGTTATCTTCCCGGCAGACTTTGTCATATTGGATTACAAAGCTGATAGAGAAATCCCTATCATCCTGGGTCATCCATTTCTTGCCACAGGGCAAGCACTGATCGATGTGCAAAAAGGAGAACTAACCATCAGGGTTGACAATCAGGAAGTAAAATTCAACGTGCTCAATGCGTTGAAGTACCCAGGTGATTTAGAGAACTACCAATATATCGAGGAACTGTGGGAAAAACATTGGCACGAACCCCTGAAGGAGCTGGAAGAAGAAAACTTTGAAATCGGCACAATATTAGAGGAGGGTTACACCGCAATTCAGGTAGAATCTAATTTTGAGCCACTCAAGTTATCTGAAAGAACATCACAATGCATTAAACCATCTTTGGAAGAACCACCGTGTTAGAGTTAAAGTCGTTGCCCGTGCACCTTAAGTACGCTTACTTAGGAAGTAACGACACATTACCTATCAGCATTTCTTCATCGCTGAGTAAGGAGAAAGAAGATGCACTCATACAGATCCTAAGAAATAACATAAAGGCCTTAGGATGGACTTTGGCAGACATTCGAGGAATTAGTCCCTCGTATTGTATGCGCAAGATTCGTCAAGAAGAAGGAGAGACTGGATTAGTAGAAAGGTAACGTCGCTTGAACCCTGCCATGAGGGAGGTCGTGAAGAAGGAAATAGTAAAGTGGCTGGATGCAAGTGTCATCTACCCGATATCTGATAGCAGCTGGGTGAGCCCAGTGTAGTGTGTTCCAAAGAAAGGGGGGATGACAGTCATCACTAATGACAATAATTAATTGATTCCCACAAGGACGACTATGGGGTGGAGAATTTGTATGGATTATCACAAGTTGAATTTGGCCACTAAAAAGGACCACTTCCCACTCCCGTTTATTGATCAGATGTTAGACAGACTTGTGGGGAATGAATTTTTCTGCTTTCTTGATGGCTATTCAGGGTATAACCAAATAGCAATTGCGCCGGAGGACCAAGACAAGACAACCTTTACTTGCCCATTTGGTACGTTCGCATTCCGACGCATGCCATTTGGACTCTGCAATGCGCCAGGCACTTTCTAACGATGCATGATGGCAATATTTTCAGATTACTTGGAGGAGTCAGTCGAGGTATTCATGGATGATTTCTCAGTCTTCGGCAGTAATTATGACTCCTACTTGTCTAACCTTGAAAAGGTCTTGAAGAGATGCGTGACAACGAATCTTGTTTTGAACTGGGAAAAATGCCACTTCACGGTGGAAGAAGGTATAGTTCTAAGTCATAAAATCTCTAAGGTAGGATTGAAAGTTGATCAGGCAAAGATCGACACAATTTCCAAGTTACCTCCACCAGTGAACGTAAAAACACTCAGGAGCCTTCTGGGACATGCTGGGTTTTATAGAAGGTTTATTCGCAATTTCCCTCAGATCGTAAGGCCTAAGCGCACTCTCGAAGCTAACTGAGAATAAATTTCGATGATACATGCACAAGCATTCCACAATTGAAGGAAGCCTCATCTCCGCACCCATTTTGATTGCGCACAATTGGACGCAACCATTTGCGTTGATGTGTGATGCTAGCGGATATGCTGTGGGCGCAATTTTAAGTTAGCGCAAGGATAAGGTATTTGATCCATCTTTATTATGTAAGTAAAAAATTGAACGATGCGCAGGAAAACTATACAACCACAGAGAAGGAAATGCTCGCAGTGGTGTTTGCACTGGAGAAGTTCCGACAATACTTAATCGGAACAAACGTGGTGTTGTATACGGATCACTCTGCGATCAAGTATTTGATGACGAAGAAGGATGCAAAGCCAAGACTTATACGGTGGATGCTGCTCCTGCAAGAGTTTGACCTGGAGATTAAAAACCGGAAGGACACCGAGAACCAAGTTGCGGATCATTTGTCAAGATTGGAGAATTGCGAGGTTCAAGGGATAGAAAAAGATATTGAGGAAAAATTCCCCGATGAGCTGTTGATGACAGTAGACATTAATGTTCCCTGGTATGCGAACATAGTAAATTTCATCGTTTGCGATCAAATACCGGATGACTATACATACCAGCAAAAAAAGAAGCTAAGACATGATGCTAAATTTTATTTCTGGGACGACCCATTCCTATATCGACAAGGACCTGATCATATATTACGTCGATGCATTCCTGAGCATAAAGCCAAGCACATTTTAGAGCTCTATCATAAGTCCTCGTATGGAGGACATTTTGGGGGGCAAAGAACCGCAACAAAGGTCCTACAGTGCGGCTATTTCTGGCCAACACTGTTTAAGGATGCCCATGCCCATGTTGTGCAATGCAACAAGTGTCAGAGGACGGGGAATATGTCTAAAAGGAATGAAATGCCATTGACAATCTTAGAAGTTGAATTATTTGATGTTTGGGGAATTGACTTCATGGGCCCATTTCCACCATCAGAAGGTCATCAATATATTCTTGTTGCAGTTGATTACGTATTGAAGTGGGTTGAGGCCATCGCATGTGCCAAAAATGATGCAGCCACAGTGGCGAAGTTTCTGAAGAAGAACATTTTTGCTCGATATGGGATGCCACGAGCCTTAATCAGCGATGAGGGCTCTCACTTTATCAACCGCATAATTTCCAACCTGTTAACTAAATTCAACATCAGCCATTGAGTTGCGACTGCTTATCACCCACAGACTAATGGGCAGACAGAGATTTCTAACAGAGAGATCAAAACTATCTTGGAGAAGGTAGTCAATACTTCTACGAAGGATTGGTCACCCAGGCTTAATGAAGCACTGTGGGCTTACAGGACTGCCTACAAAACACCAATTGGCTTGTCTCCGTATGCCCTAGTCTTTGGAAAAGCTTGTCATCTTCCGCTCGAGTTGGAACATAAGGCAATGTGGGCTTGCAAGAAGCTAAAGTTTGATTTAGCAAGTTCGGGGAAATTCTGAAAGCTACAATTGAACTAGCTGGTCGAATGGTGAAGGGACACCTACGAGAATGCCAAGATCTATAAGGATAAAACCAAGAAATGGCACGACGACCGCATAAACGACCAGGCATTCACTGAAGGTCAACATGTATTACTATTTAACGCACGTTTGCGATTGTTTCTAGGGAAGTTGAAGTCTCGATGGTCTGGGCCATTCCGAATCAAGACAATCTTTCCTCACGGCGTAGTGGAACTAACAACTTTAGACGGGAACAGCGCATTTAAAGTCAATGGTCAACGGATTAAGCCCTACTATGGAGGTGATTTCGATCGACGCATGGACACCATTGACTTGGGCAAGCAGAATTAAACCGCTTGTAGGGGGAGTGATTGCAGTAATTCTCAGAACCTCTTTCAATTAGCTTCCCTATTTATGTTTACTTGCTTTCCTTACAGCTCTCTTTTATCGCTTTCTAAATTCCGTATTTACTGTCTATTAGGATCAGTCTGTAATGCTTTCTATATTTCCTTCCAATCTAGTTTCAAGTGTATTTCCATACCTTAAATTTAATAGCGCCAGTCGTAGAATTTTTGTGAATGATTGGATGAATCACTGCAAAGTCTTTTCAACTCATGTTTTGATGAATTAAGAAGAAAAGAATATAAACTAGTATGTAATGAAATGATGGGTGTAGTAAGTGATACCAAGAGACGCCATGCGTCCAGTACACCCAAAGGCATTGCGGTGAGGGGTGTGTTGCATGCGTATATGTCCTTTGCCCGTCCTTAGCTAAATGCACTATGTTGAGGTATCCTCCAGAAATGTGTTTGGTTAAAGGGTGTGTTGCGGGGATATTGCGTGTTGCCCGTCCCTCGGTAAAATGTATCTGCAATTAATTGGAAGCATGGTTGTGGAAATGTTAATCGTGCACCAATCTGAACCAAATTTGAAAAGAAAGATCGAATTCTTTTATGTTCTTGTACAGGCACAAATTTTGTATTTGCTTAATTGTAATTAATTGTATACCTTTGTTAAAATATTCAATACAATGTATTCACTCCATTTTTTCCTGTGCCTTTTTCTTTATCATCCTTTGTCAATACTTGCGACATTCTCAATCTTTTACTTTTGTGTTCTTCATTACGTTGCTATGATGTATCATATGTTTATACTTAGAAACATTTCTAATACTTTGTAAATGCTGACTAACACTTAATTAATTCTTAGTTTAGCAGTACTTTACCTTTTATCTTTCAAAGATCAGCTCAAACCTTTTTTTTGAAATTTTCTTCTAAGTATTTGTCTAGTTTCTCCAACAATGCAATGAGGACCTTGCTCATCTTTAAATTCAGGGGTGGGGAAGGTCTGAGCATATAAGATTAGAATATGCAGTATTTAAGAAAATGCATTCATTTTCAGTTTAAAAAAAAATCATACAAAGCTCCAATGTCAGCGCAAGGGAAATCCTTAAAAATATTCCCAACCTGATAAGAATTTAGTTGTGAAAGAAGCATGCTCGTAGTTGGATGTTCGTATGACACCCGTAGGAGCAAGCCAAAACGAAGGTGGGTTTCCAAGAACAACGCAATATGAAATAGAAAAGAAAAATAAATGCAAGAGACAACTCCTCTAAAATTCATGAGTTAAAGTTGAAATTGGCACACAACCATGGGGACAAGCCAAAACGAAGGGTGTAACCATGACCAACAGTCTCTAATAAATAACGCAACGTTTTGACCATTGTACGTAGATATATCGAGTTGTTTTGATAAAGAGGAGATAAACATTCTATTTTGAAAACTAGAAAAGCATCTTTGAGCAGAATTTTGTTATATAGAAGAATAAAGTGGGACTTTGTTAAGAATTAGCAAGGATAGAAAGAAGTTGCGATGTTAAGTAATGTGCCTAAGTGTAACATTCGAAGCAACCAATTGAGCAAAAAAATATAGGATAGGAATTAAGCTTTATTGCCTAAGTAGAAGATATGCTTGAGGACAAGCATATATCTAAATTTGGGGGTGTGATAACTTGTAGAAATACAAGTTATTTATACTTCCTTATCTAGATATTGCGGCCAAAAGATATTGAATATGTGCCAATTGTATGAAAATTAGCTCAGAATTACAATAATTATAAATTATCGCAATTACACCCACTAACATTTTTAAGATGGAAGAAAAGGAGATTTTACTCTGTTTTGCAGGGAACCGAGTCACCACTTGCACTCAAGGCTCAAGAAGAACTGATCAATGCATCTCTGTCACAATGCGTCCGTCAATCAACAATGAAGAGACGATTAACGCAATGACGGCGCAATGCGACAGCCGATCCAGAGCTGACTTTCAACCGCATGCGATTATAAAAACAACACCGCATGTGAACTCACGATCGAAAGATGCAGCTGAGCAACGCAAAAGCGGAGTATTGAGACATGTGTACAACTAACGGTTGTGTAGAATTGACAGTCTGATTGCATAACAGAAGGAATAATATCCCTCCATCTTTGAAATTTCCATAACAACAAGTGGGGACCACAAGGCCAGAGTCAAAGATCTTTACCTATAAATACCCCATAGATTTCAAGAAAAAAATATGCTACTGGATACCGGGCTAATTTCTGCTGAAGTGTTGAGAGGAAAGGCTGAGCTGAGTGCTTAACTGAAGAAATCTGAGAAGAAGACGAGACAAGGCCAAGAGGTGAGTCTTAGTTCTATTCTGCCAAATACCCGCCGAGAAGCTCTATGTTGAGAACCCTGCTACTGGTTGAGCAAATCTGAAAAGGAAACTCATCCATCCATCTGATCCATCCAATCCGACAAGCAGACCTCCACCTGAATCGGTGCCAAGACGTTGGCACTTGTTTGTATCTGTTCTATCTCTTTTCATCATTATATTTCACCTTCTTTATCTCTTCATTCACACCATGTATCAAACGCTTAATAGATATCTTAAATGTTTTGACTACTTTCATATCCCATTTTCTGTCTACTTCCGTTCCTCCATTAATCACTTTCTCCATGATGTCTTCCTAATCCCCTGGTAGTTAATATGAATTAAACAAGTACTTAACTTGTGTTAAAGAGGTAAATGCGTTTAGCTAAGTCATGCTAGATGGCATCTTCACCTGTGAGAGCAGAAGTGAATATGCCATTCTGATCTATCGAGAGAAGGTTAGAAGAATGCGTTAACTAAAGCGAGTAGTACTTCCAGACATGGAAGCAACCTTGCATTCATTACGTTTGTCTCTATTTCACCACAGACATGTGGGAGTGCGGCCGATCACTGAAAGGTGTACGCCAAGAGAAAAATGGAACCGTACTTATGGCTTCAACGCAATTAAGAAACTTGTGCTGTTTATATTTGTTATCTTTCTCTTTCTGTGTTGTACATAAGACTTGTCGCCGCATTCTATGTTCTTTGCATAACCTTCACAGCCAGCCTGGACCCCAGCATCTTGTCTCATGAAGCCTGTATCTTGTATCATCTAGCTTAGGTTTATTATACTTATTTTATTATCGCATTTTTTTACTGCTTTCCTTTACTTTATCGCAATTTTTATATACTTGCAAAAACTATACTTTTATTAAATTGAAAAACCCGATCGCATGTATCATAAACATACCACAATAACCTCAAACAGTCCCTGTTTTCGACCTCGAATCACACCGAGAAACTTAGGTGGAATTACACTTGGTTCCAACGTAAGGAAACTTGTAACAACGCATGGCGTACTACAAGAACATTCATAATTAACGCATATCTAGAAGTAGTATCGCATCATTTCGATCATAGCATAGCATATCTTTCTAGCATCAATCCTAGCATTTCAACACTTACCTTCTGGATGAACTAGAGAACTGTCAACCAATTAGAGAGTCACTGATGTGGGCACAAGTTGCCCCACATTTAATTGTCTAAACATTGATAGTAGCATCAAATTTATGCTGGCCCCCAAGTCACACAGGGCTTGCCCAATATAGAGTCCTCCTATGGAGCAAGGGATAGTGAAGCTCCTAGGATCGCTCATCTTCGATGGAATAATAGATTTGGATCTTTGCGTTAATGCCACCATGGAAAATTTTCCAGTGCCTCTTTTCTTAGTTACCATGTCCTTCAGAAACTTGGCATAGGTAGGCATTTCCTCAATCGCTCCACTGAAAGGGATGTTAACATATAATTGCTTTAACATAGATAAGAAGCGTTGGTACTGTACCTCTTCATTTTTCTTCTTTCTTAGCCTCTGAAGAAAAGGTGGTAACTGGACTTTCACGGTTCCCATTTCATTTGACCTTTAGGTCGACGCAACATCAAGTTCCACTTCTTGATTTTCTCTTTCTTCTTGCGTTACCGCAATTTCAGGCTCAGTTGTGATGGAAGTTGTTCTACTCTGATCCTTCTTTTCTCCCTCCATAATCTTTCCATTGCATAATGTCACAACCTGACATTGCTCCTTACCTGATCCCCCTCGGTTGTGTGGAAGTTTGGTAGAACTTGGCAATGCCCTTTGTGGTCTACTTTTCAGCTCATTCGCAATCTGGCCCATTTGCAATTCGAGGTTGCGGATGGACGTAGCCTGACTTTGAAGTATTGACTCGTTTTTCTCTATATATTGCTTCAATAGGCTTTCTAGAGAAGAAGATTGCATTGGTTGTTGTGAGCTACTTGCTTAGTTGCTATACTGATCGTTATTGCGTTGGAAGAATCCTGGTGGCCCTTCTTTTTGCGCCACAGATTGAAAATTTTGTTGTTGATTCTTCCAAGCAAAATTGGGGTGGTTTCTCCACCCAGGGTTATAAGTGTTTGAAAAGAGATTATTCTTTACAAAATATACAGACTGTGGATTTTGCGGGCAATCTTCCATCGCATGCTCATTGTAACGGTCATGCTTGTCCAGGGCCTGTTGCCCATGGCCGCATGCCCAATCCAACCCCCTTCTAGCATACTTTCATGTCCTGTATTGTATTAGTTTAGTTAGCTTTCTTTCTTTACATTTTCATTGTAAGTGACCACTCGCACTTTTGCATATGCAAGGGCGCCAGTTGGCTTTTTGTTCAGAATGCACTATATGGGGATGAGACTAACCATCACTTCCTCATACCCGGAGTAGTACTCTATAAAGCCGTTGTTGTTGCTTATTGCTTTCTAGTCTACTACAATCTTTCTTTCTTTATACACACTCTCAAATCTTCTTACGAAAACATTTTCTCTAAACCCGTTTTCTAAAACCATTTTCCCTAAAACGGGGTTGGAGGTTGTAAGAGGCACTCGGTGTGCCATCGGCAGTCCGTATTCGAGTTGGCTGGCTTGTTCGTGAGCGGGAACAAGTGCCGCACAATCGCTAAGCGAAGCTTCCGAAAGAGCGATTGTGACAGTTGGTATCAGAGCCAAGTTGGCTTATAGAGGGAGATCAGTGATCATGTCGGCGACGAAGAACCTGAACAAGTCCCATGTGGACAGATTGGTAGAGATGGAAGAACAAATGCTCTACCTGAGAGAGGTCCCAGATAATGTTCGTTTCCTTGAGACTCGGCTACAAGAAGTTGCCGAGAAAGCCGATGGAATTGATGCGGTGGTAGGCCGCCTAGACGGATTACCCGTCAGAGAATTGATGATGAGGGTAGAGACCCTCGAGACCAAAACAGTACGATCCGGCAGCTTTGAACGAGGCGATAGCTCCTCGGGCTCTGTTGCCCACATAGAGGAGCGTGTCGAAGAGCTGGACAGCTCCCAAAAAGCAATACTTCAGATGGGCAAATTAATGCAATAAGTCAAAACACCGCAAGGTGTGCGACTTGAGGTGATGAGTGTCACAATCGCTCTTTCGGAAGCTCCTTTAGCGATTGTGCGGCACTTGTTCCCGCTCACGAACAAGCCAGCCAACTCGAATAGGACTGCCGATGGCACACACGAGTGCCTCTTGCAACCTCCAACCCCCGTTTTAGGGAAAATGGTTTTAGAAAACGGGTTTAGAGAAAAGGTTTTCGTAAGAAGATTTGAGATGTGTATAAAGAAAGAAAGATTGTAGTAGACTAGAAAGCAATAAGCAACAACAACGGCTTTATAGAGTACTACTCCGGTATGAGGAAGTGATGGTTAGTCTCATCCCCATATAGTGCATTCTGAACAAAAAGCCAACTGGCGCCCTTGCATATGCAAAAGGCGAGTGGTCACTTACAATGAAAATGTAAAGAAAGCAAGCTAACTAAACTAATACAATACAGGACATGAAAGTATGCTAGAAGGGGGTTGGATTGGGCATGCGGCCATGGGCAACAGGCCCTGGACAAGCATGACCGTTACATTCTCCCCCACTTAATTGGTTGACGTCCCCGTCAACCGACCTTGTTCAAAACCTACGATGGCCGGAGCTGCATTCTTCAAGTCTTCGGCCCGTTCCCAACTGATCTCTTCGTCGGGGAGATTCTTCCATTTCACTAAGAACTCTGTCAGTTCTTGTCTGGGTCTTCCACTACGGCGCGTACGTTTACCCAGGATTTGGCAACTTCTTTATCAGCAGAAACTCTTCATCGTGACCGGTGGGCGCCTTAGCACGTTTCGCTGTTCATCCTCGGATCGGGATGATAGGGCTTCAGGAGACTTACATGGATGACAGATGAATCTTCATCCATGAGGGTAACTGAACCCTATATGAGGTTCTCCCGACTTTCTCAATTACCTCCACTGGACCTTCATATTTCCTTACTAGCCGTTGGTCTCTCTGGCCTCGGAACGAAACTATTCTGGTCGTAGCTTGATCAGGACCTTGTCCCCAGCTTGAAACTCAAGGGCCCTCCGCTTCTTACCAGCCCACTTCTTCATCCTCCTCGATGCTCTTCTAGTAGGCGCGAGCTATCTCAGAGGTTTTGCTCCACTCTTTAGTGAAGTTATGTGCCTGAGGACTTTTGCCGGCATAAGGGTGGTCCACCAAGTGTGGCCTGAGTGGCTGCCTGCCGCACACTTCGAAGGGCGTTTTTCCGATCGCGGAACTCTGCTGGCTATTGAAGCTGAACTGAGCCGTATCTAACAACTCGTCTGACTATTTCCGACGCTCAGCCAATTCTGGCGGGACCATCCGATATGCATTTTTGGCAGGCGACTTGCCCTGGCAACAACTCAATCTCATGGTCAATCCATGGGGGTAAGGACTTGGGCAGGCTTTTCGGCATGACGTCCGATACTCTTCCAAGACAAATAGGACGTCTTGGGGAATCTCCTCTTCAGTGGACTCAACCGATTCTATCGGGATGGCCATGAACGTGGGTTCTCGTGGGCCAGGCCCCTCTTCAATTGGAGGGCTGAGATCATCTCACCCCATTTGGCCGCTTGATACTGGCTTGGACTACGGTCGGTGAAGATCCGGTAATGACTAAGCATTTGGCGAGGGGCATGGTATGACTTTATGTTCAAGTAGGAATTCCATCCCCAGTACCACATCGAAATCATCCATCTTGACAATCACGAAATCAACGAAGCCCTTCCAGTCTTCCTAACTTTACCGGAGTTCTCTTCGCTATCCCCGTAATCAGTAGGGCTGCGAAATTCACAGCTTTCATCCTCCCTGCATCTTCTTTCCCAATTCAAGTTCAGGCGGCGAGCTTCCGTCTCAGCCATGAAGTTATGGGTAGCCCCAGAGGTCAACCATAGTTGGTTGGCCGATCTTTGGTTGACCCAAGCGTCCACATACATGAGACCTTTCTCTAGTGGCTCCGTCGCCTTTCCCATATTCTTCTAGAGTGCAGATAGGAATTTCAATGCCCCCATCTTGGGATTCTCAATTTCTGCCGCTGGCTCGGTTACCGTCTCCTCTAGTTCAGCCCGTCTTTTCGGAGGTAGAGGCTAATGTGGCTTGAAAAGCACTGAACGCAGTTTGATTTGGACACTCGCGCGCCTTGTGTGGCCCTCTACATATGAAACAAGACAGGGGCGATTGTAATTGTTATGCTGTTTGTGGCGGCCCCCGCCAATTGTGTCCCGATCTCGTTTGGGATGATTTATGGTCCCCCCCTGTGTTCTTGTCTCTTCCCTCAGGTCTGGGAGGACTAGAACGGCTATTTCTGTTTCCCCATTTGGGGAAGTTGATTGCTTCCTCACATCTTGTGAGTCAGTGCTAAGGTCGTATAGCCGTTCAGCTGCCGCATAGGCAGAGGGAGATTCCTGTACCCTCTGTTCATATAGTTTTGATTTCGCCCACGGTTTCAGCCCCTCCACAAAGCAAAAGACCTTGTCTTTTTCAGACATATCCCGTATGTCCAACATGAGTCCTGCAAACTGTTTTACGTAGTCCCTGATGTTACCTGTTTGCTTTAGCTCTCGGAGTTTTCGTCGAGCCAAGATCTCGACATTTTCAGGAAGAACTGCGAACGAAGTTCTTGTTTCAATCTATCCCAAGTATCAATCGTGCAGCGTTCTTCCTGTATGTCTGTAAATCGTGATCTCCACCACAGTTTTGCATCTTCAATTAGATGCATCGTTGCTATTGTGACTTTCGACTCTTCAGTCACTGTGTTCGTCGCCTTGAAGTATTGCTCAAGGTCGAAGATAAAATTTTCCAAGGCTTTCGCTTCTCGCACCCCACAGAAAGGTTTTGGTTCTGGGATTTTTATTTCGGCTCACTGCCATTGCTCCCCCAGGTGGGGCTTGTGTCCCTACCGCTCGGATGGTGAGATTACCCCTAGCACTCACATCCGCTATCTCGGCTCTGACGACATCCAGGGCCGATCGAAAGTCTTCAGATAAATCGGTTACCATCTTGA
>NC_052357.1:52715199-52716708 GCF_009727055.1 Benincasa hispida
CGTTAGTCAAACTTCTTCAGTAGAGATGTTCGGGAACACAAAAGTATTGTAGATTTCAATAAAACTTTGGAGGTGGGTGTGTGGGTCCTCGCCATGCCTTCCTCCGAATTAACTTGCAGTCTGGATCATCTGCAGCATCACCAGTTTCATTTCGAATCTACTTCTGTCGAGGGCAGGCCTCATGATTCTCGGAGAGAAAACATATAGTTTTGGCGATGCATAGTCCCTAATGGGCCTATTGCGATCGTTTGCCAACAGAATCGAATTCTCCATGACATTATTATCATTTGGTGCTCCACCTCTAGGCTGCTCTACCATCTCTTCTTTATCGAATTGTGGTTGTTGTTGGTAGTCTCATAGTCTCCTTCGAAACATTCTCTCAATTTCTGGGTCGTAGCTCACTAGAGATTGAGAGTTCTGCAAAGAAATCACAAAAATTACCGTTAACAACTATTTTGCCGAAGTCCCCGGCAACGGTGCCAAAAATATGATGTGTTATTTTATGAATGAAAATATGGATGATATGCGTTGATGGATTGCATTGTGAACTCAAGTTTTCCTAGCGAAATTCAAGTGTAAATTCATCGGAGTTTCCTGGTAAGTCCAGGGTTGAACACAGGGACTTGTGAAAATAGTTGCATTGGTGATTTTTATGAAAACTTTGCAATAACGGGGAAATTTTCGATGCTTAATTTGTTTCTGATGTGTTCCTGCGTGAAAAATACACTTGATCTCTGGGTCAGTTTAGAATTTCTGGATCAATTCTAGTACTCATAAACCGTCAGCCTGTTCTTCGCGATAAACAGACAGTACAAAGAGATCTGTCCTGCAACATACCACAAAAGTATTCAACATTAACCGTTACCAATCCTCGGCAACGGCTCCATAAACTTGTAAGGAAATTTTGTGTATGTTATGTATCGCTTATTCACACTACTGATGATGAAAAATGATTCAAGTTCATGTTGCCATAATCTTGATGACATAATTTTAATCTCTTTATCTACTCTAACGCGTTGCTTGTGAATGAAATGAATGATATGCTAAATATGCGCTCAAATACTTTGCGATAAAGACAATTTTATGCAATACTACGTCTAAATATATGCGTTGTTAATGATATGCTCGTAGTATGCAATGAAGTAGAGCGTGTCACAAGTTTCCTTGCACTGAAACCAAGTATAATTCGAACGCAAGTTTCTCAGAATGATCCGAGGTTGAACACGAGGATTGTTTTCGTTAATGCGTTACTTATGTGATACATGCAACCGGTTTTTAACAATGAATAAAGAATGGTGGTTTATACAGGAATATAAATTGTGATGAAATAAAATTGCATTGATAAGTAAAATCCTAAACTAATATGATACAAGATACAAGATACATGATACATGATACTGAGGTCGAGAACTGACTGTGAAGTTGTACAAAGAATCGATGTATGCGATGACAAGTCTTTATGAATGAAGCAGAAAGAGAAAGAGTAAATAGTAAAAACATCGCAAGTTT
>NC_052357.1:52717243-52718527 GCF_009727055.1 Benincasa hispida
AATGGTGACTATCATAACATTTAATTCTAAAATTAAGCGTTTGATACATGTTGTGAATGAAAGATTAGAGAAGATGAATACAGATGATGAAATAGAGATTAGAAACAAATATAGAAAGAGTGTCAACATCTTGACACAGA
This sequence comes from Benincasa hispida, assembly GCF_009727055.1. Lineage (NCBI taxonomy): Eukaryota > Viridiplantae > Streptophyta > Magnoliopsida > Cucurbitales > Cucurbitaceae > Benincasa > Benincasa hispida. The sequence goes on from NC_052357.1 coordinate 52,717,384, forward strand.
TCCCGAACAGAGATAGTGCTTTCCAGCGTGTGGATATAATGGAGAGGAAAGCTTCCCTCTCAGGCTTTCTTTCCCATTAGAATTGACCTTCGCACAGAGCTTCAACCTCTAGAAGAAATTCGGGCTTCAATGTCGGTTGAAAATAATATTATTGGATGTATTATGTCGGTTGAAAAGAACGGATCTTCAATGTCGGTTTTAAACCGACATTGAAGGCCCCCCATTATTTTTTTTTTTTAATTTATCAAAATTTTGATTTCCCTCTCGCGCATGCGTGCCTTAAAATTTCATCTCTCAGCTCTCTCACTTTACCAAACATACTACAACACTCGATCGGTCGTTTGCCTACCCAAATAAACCCTCTCTCAGTTGTTATTGGTCGGCCATTTGCCTGCAGGTGGGGTTGTCTTCATCGGGCGGTCATCGGGCGGTCATCGGAAACGAGCTCGTCATCCAAGCTTCTCCATCGCAGGTATATTTGAACAACATTTTCGTTTGCCTTCAGATGGGGTTGTCTTCCTCTGTCATTTGATAGTTGAATATTTGAACAACATTTTCTTTTTTTATCGAACCTAATAACCACCAAAAAAGCAGCCTGTCTTGTTGTATCCATTTGAGAAATTTTGGGTTTATCTTCTTCAGAGCAGATTTATACTGTTGTTTAGCTGAAATTGGTTTAGCTAAAAGAAATTTCTGTCCAATTTATACTGTTGTTTAGCCATTCAACCTCAGACTTCATTAGACGGTGCACTGTTACACAAACAACAGTGTCATGAATCACGATGAATGAAAGAAAGGCTGAACAAATGTTCTAAAAATAGTCGAACCAAGAACACCAATGTGTTATCCATGTTTATGTTGCTTTGTTCTGTTACTCATCCACTATATATTCTAGAAACTTTCATGTGTTTACATTTACTTATAATTTACAAATGGTTTAATAACTCTTTATATCTGACCAATTCATCTTTTGATCCTCTATCTTGTTGTTATTCAAGTTGAGCAATATGGTTCCTATATAAGAAAATAAGAAATTAAGGCACGAATTATCCTGCACTTTAGTAAGGAACATTATTTTCGTTAATCTTTTGTAGCTTCGTGCAGTAGGCCTTTTTTCTCTTCTGTCGATCTAATTTATACGTAA
>NC_052357.1:52719915-52776839 GCF_009727055.1 Benincasa hispida
AATGTGGTCATTGATATTACGAAGAATTTTTTATAATTGATCAAGCAAGAATATCACCACACGTGAAGTCTCAAGATATCCGATCCAGAAATTTAGCCAATCAACTAGAATTGGCTAATTTAGACCAAATAGTCCTCATTCCATATAACATAGGGTAAGTAAATTGTGTTTACGTTGCGGCTAATTTGCATTATACATGTACTAATATTCGAAATTGTTGCTTTTATAGTTATCATTGGATATTGATTGTAATCAATCTACAAGAAAATTGTTGTTTATGTTTGGATTCTCTTCAAGCAAGTTCAAGAGGATTTTCATGGAGTTGTAAATATGTAAGTGTAATTGAACTTTCTTAGCTCTTAATTGAAGTATTTATGTTTAACTAATGTTTTAAACTATTTAGTGGATTGAAAACATGGCAAGCCAAGCACGATCTCCAACACTATCGGTCTTCTCCAAAATTGGAAACCTATAAAGATAAATTGTAATTGTTTCATTTTTTAACAATTTATGTTCATTCGACTTCTTTATAACAATTTAACAATTGTTTTCAACTTTATATGCAGTGCCCTCATCAATTAGATTCTGTAGGATGCGGGTACTATGTGCAAAAGTATATACACGAAATAGTGCATAATCCTACTACTCCCATTACTAGCCTCGTACATAAATTATTTATTTTTTATATAGTGCTAGCTTTAATTTAATAAATGAACGTAAACTTATGTTGAGTTTATCTTCTTTTTTTTTTTCCTTTTTGTAGTTCAATACAAAATATGCATATACGCAAGGAGAGATCGACGTAATTCGGACCCAATGGGCAAGTTTTGTTGGCCGATTTGTATAAGGATGTAATTCTTGTTTTTTTGTCTCAATAGAATGTAAATGCTAGCTTAGAATTAATTTGTGGATAAATTCATAGTTGGAAGACGTGATCTGTTTATTATTGGAAGTTGTATTTTGGTATTGTGATTCTTGTTTATTCATGGAATTATTATTACTTTATATTTGTGAATGAGAGAAATGATGGCTTTGGTGTAAGTATTCTATGAAATTCTGGTTATGGTATTGTGATTCTTGTGTGTGGATAAATTCATAGGTGGAAGACATGATTTGTTTATCATTGAAAGCTGTATTTATGGTATTGTGATTCTGGTTTATTCATGAAACTAGTACTAGATATTTGTGAATGAGAGAAATGATGGCTTGGTGTAAGTATTCTATGAAAGTCTGGTTCTGGTTGGCTTGGTGTAAGTATTCTATGAAAGTCTGATTCTGGTATTGTGATTCTTATTTGTGGATAAATTCATAGGTGGAAGACATGATCTGTTTATTATTGGAAGTTGTATTCATGGTATTGTGATTCTGGTATTGTGATTCTTGTTTATTCATGGAATCAGTACTACTTGATATTTGTGAATGAGAGAAATGATGGCTTTGGTGTAAGTATTCTATGAAAGTCTGGTTTTGGTATTGTGATTCTTGTTTGTGGATAAATTCATAGGTGGAAGACAAATATTGATGAGTATATGTAATGAATTGGAAATATTGATTCTTGTTTGTGGATAAATTCATAGGTAGAAGACACATATTGATGGGCTCGCCATGCAATTTTTTTTTTTATACTATTTAATATAAAACAATAACAGACATTTCCTGACCCAACACGAGACATATAATATCATTTTTAACTTATTTGACCAAAAAAATTGATTCGGCAACGGAATTTAAAAAAAAAACGGATAGATTCAGGCTTCAATGTCGATTAAGAATTTAAAAAAAAAAAAAAGGGCTTTAATGTCGGTTGCAACCGACATTAAAGACCTTTAGTCACTAAAGACCTTTAATGTCGGTTGCAAGGCTTTCAATATTGAGACTTTCAATGTCGATTGCAACCGACATTGAAGGTCTTTAATGCCGGTTGCAACCGACATTGAAGGCTGCAATATTGGTGTTACTGAAGGCCTTTAATAACACTACCTTTAATGTCAGTTGGCAACCGACATTAAAGGCCGAATTTCTTCTAGTGAACTACGGGAATTGGAACAGTTTTCTGCTCGGAGACACCTCTCGGCCTTGTCTCGTGGTTCTCCCAGATCTACTCTGGACAGTCGCTTCAGACCAGCCTCTCTCTCAGAATTAGTATATGCACGTCTCTATGTATATATGTATGTACCAGTATCTGTATCTGTATATCTTTCAGCGTGAAGAAGCTATTTATAGGCGAGGCCTTGACTCTTTGAATTTGTGGTCCCCACTGTATAGTTATGGTAGTTCCTGAAATGGCGGAATGGAAATTCCTTCTGTTACGCAATCAATTCGTCAGAAATGCCCAACTAAAAGCTGTACACTTGTCAGAATCCTCCGCAAATGTGTTGCTCTTCACATCTTCGATCTATCGCCGCATTCGGTGTTATTTTTTATTACCGCATGCGGTTGAATTGCATTGATCGCTAGAGCTCTTGATCGATTGTCGAATACGCCGTCATTGCGTCGATCATCTCTTCGTTCTCGATTGATGGGTGCAATGCGACGTAGATGCGTTGTTCATTTTGTCTTTGAGCCATGAACACATGCGATGAATAATTTCCTGCAAAACAAAACTGAAACATTATATTCTACCATCGAAATGGTGTCAGTGGGTGTATTTACGACATTTCATAATTTTCGCATTTCTTAGCCAATTTCTATACTATCGACACAACTTTTTTTTCTTTTAGCCGTAATATCTAAATAAAACATTATAAATAAAACAGTATTTCTACAAGTTATCACATTCCCTCCCTCGAACACTATATTTTATTAGCCGTCGACTATGAATCCAAGTGGGTAGAGGCAATGGCATGTGCCTCAAGCGATGCGGCGGTAGTCTATCAATTTCTGAAGAAGAACATTTGCACTCGTTTTAGCACCCCACGTGCCATAATAAGTGATGAGGGGTCTCACTTTGTCAATCATACTGTTAAGGAGCTGCTGTGCAAATACAATATTCTCCACAAAGTGACCACCGCATACCATCCGCAGACGAATGGTCAGGCCGAGGTGTCCCACCGAGAGATTAAACTGATACTCGAGAAGGTAGTAAGGCCTTTGCGAATAGATTGGGCAACAAAGCTCGACGATGCGTTGTGGGCATACCAGACTGCATTTAAAACACCCATAGGTATGTCCCCATATACGTTGGTATTTGGTAAGGCATGTCATTTGCCTTTAGAGCTAGAATACAAGGCAATGTGGGCGGTGAAGAAACTGAATTTTGATTTGAAGAAAGCAGGAGAAGCGCGAAAAATGCAACTGGTTGAGCTAGAAGATTGGAGGATTAACGCATATGAAAACGCAAAGATTTACAAGGAGCGCACCAAGCGCTAGCACGACAAACACATATGCGGTAAGAACCTTTAAGTCGGGCAGAAGATCTTACTATTCAACTCACGACCACAGCTTTTCCCGAGAAAATTAAAGTCACGTTGGTCCGGACCATTCATAGTTAGACAGGTATTCCCACATGGCGCGGTTGAATTATCAAATGATGACGGAACTAACATATTCAAAGTTAATGGGCAACAAGTAAAGGCGTATCATGGTGAAGGTTGGTATCGCCAAGTCAACTCTGTGAAACTAAAGAACTTTGAATAAAGAAGGAAGTAGGAGGTCCCTGCGTTATCAGACGATCGCAATCCATCAGAGACGCAAGTTTTTGGAATCATGGAATCTTCAATTCTTCTCTACTACCCATAATTTTCAATTCACTATATCTTTTCAGTCTTTATCTATTCTTACTCTTATTATTCAGAAAAAAAAATTGCGGAAAAAGAATGTTGTTTTGTTTAAACATATTTGACCCTCTCTCTGTTTTTCTTGCAACGATTGAGGCGATGGATTGCGGAGGTGTTACACAAAGAAGCAACTTATCTCATTCCATCATCGCAATCCAAAGAAGATAGATTTCCGTAAAGAAGGATGCATCAATACACAATGCGGGCAACAGCGCAAATTTGGGGGTTGTATTCTTCCTTCACTTTTTTTTCAAATTTCGCACTATCGCATCGCATTTTAGTTTTAAAAGTCTTATCACCACATCCTCTTTGATTACCGCAATCATTTGACATGGATAAATTTAGTAAGTTACTGCATGTTGTCTCTTTGCCAATTATGATTTCAATGATGGAAAATATACTTCTATTTCTTTCATATATACTAGAGTCAACTTAACTTTAAGATAGTCACCTCATTAAATATTTCTAGGGGTTTGTTAGCTTTCTTTCAAACTTTCTTTATGAAGCTTTCTAAGAACATCGCATGACTTCTTTCAATCTTTTGGCAATGAGGACATTGCCGCATTTTAAATTTGGGGGTGAGGTATTTATTTTCGACCTTGCTATTCTAAAAAAAAAAAATTGAGAATAACAACTCCACTGTCAACGCAATAGGGAAACCCATGTTGATAAGAGCTAAGTTGAGAAGGGCACTTACCGGTAGTTGGATGTCCGCATGAAACACGTGGGGGTAAGCCAAAACGAAAGTAAGTTGCCAGGATCAATGCATAAATATAAATGACCGCAACTCTGCTGCTAAATAGGTATGAGTTTAGTCTGAGAAAGAGCGCATTGCTCGTAGTTGGATGTCCGCATGACACACGTGGGGGCAAGCCAAATCGAAGGCAAGGCACTTGGATCAGTGCAAGGTTAGAAAAAAAATAATAATGTCAAGAAATATGCAAGGATAAAATCATTTGACACCCCGGTGGAAAAGTTTTCTTTTTGAAATAAATCATGCGATGTCCCGAAATTAAGTAAAGTCCTTTTGAAGGGTCCCTAGGTCTTAGAAATATTTTAAGAAGAGACTTGAATAAGACTTAAGGAAACTTTGGTATATAGGATTTGAACGAAGTATCCTTAAGAAATCTAGGAAAAGAACTGATAACTGGCAGAAATGCCAGTTATTATAAGCCTTTTATTTAGAATTATGAGGGCTAACAGGTAGAAAACACAGTGATAATACTTAGAATTTGTGAAAATTTGAGTTTTGCGTCGATAAGCACCTAAAACCTCACTGACTCAATATTATGCATTATTTCGTGCCAAAGTGTCTATTTTTGTAGCTATCGTAGGAATCAAATGCATGCGTTTGTAATAAGCAATCACAGACAAACGCATGCGCTGAATCCAGACGACCGCAAAAGACAAACGCAGATGGCAACCCCATGCGTCCAACGCATGGAAGTTGCAGTAATCACATGCGTCCAACGCATGGAGAATGCAGTGAATAAATAGAGATTGCGGCCACGGATTGACAGCCATAATAGAAGATCGCAAGATGGGAGCATCAACAAGATAAGGTGATGTGACAATGCCCATACCGTAACAAAAGTAGTAGTGAGCCATACCTTCATCATTTCAGGTCAGACGCATACCTTGGGAGCATCAACAAGATAAGGTGATGTGACAATGCCCATACCGTAACAAAAGTAGCAGTGAGCCATACCTTCATCATTACAGCTGTTGGCATCCAAATTCTATAAATAGCCCTTGAGACCTTCATTTTGAGACATCCGAGATTCTGCCTAGAGGCAGAAGTTTGTGAACACAGATGAGAGCTTGAAAGAGATTTCTAGTGAGAATTATTCATCTCCACAACCCAGACCGAGTGACGATCGAAGCATTCGCCGGAGATAGAGCTCGAGAGAGACATCTTCACCATTCAACCATGGCACCACCGGCAGCCTTAATGCAGAGTCCTTCATCTCCCTTCTAATCTTTGTATTGTATTACATTTTAGCTTGAGATATTAAGATATTTTGTGATCAATGCAAATCTTAACTCCTTCATTACCGTCTTCTTCATCATCTTCATCTCTATCATAGTTTTTCTTCAGCATTTATTTATCAAAGTCAATCGCATGCTTAATTATGTAGCCTAGAGATAGGACGCATGTAGTAACCCACCAAGAGGTGTGCGTTGTGCAAGTATAAGTGAGTTAATCCTCTTTGCTTGGTGAAAGGCTGTGGCAACGCCTGTCTATGGGATGTTGCATTGCTTGTCTATAAGTTAAATAGCAGCATCTAATTGCCTGAGAAGGTAAGAGATGGAACGCACTAAGCAAGGTTCGCATTGTTCCTAGAGATAGGCACAATTTTATGCTCAATGCAACCACACACTATAGAGATATAGTCATGCGGCTGACCATCGAGAGGTGTGATGCGTTAATGCAATGAGTTGGGATTACTAGGGCGATTTAAGATAGTAAATATTACTATGCGTTATTGGTTGTTGTGTCTCTACTTATTCTCATTGCAAGTCTTCTATAGCTCAATCTATTTAGTTAGGAGTAGGAGTAGTATGTAAAACATTTAAACCTTCTTCGCTTTATTTTTATTCTTATTCATCGTCTCAAACGCATCACCTCATAAATATTATTGAGTGATAAATCCCCGTGTTCGACCTTGGATTACCCAAGAAACTTGTGTTTGTGTTATACTTGGTGCAAGCATAAGAAAACTTATGATAGGAACGCATGATCATTGCATGCTAAGATTAACGCATTATCATTCCGACGCATGACCTCAGACGCATGGGAGCAAACGCATCAGTTATGTCTAACACATGATTTCAAGTTCAAACCCATCCGTCCTTAAATAAAAAAATAAAACAAAACAAAACGCGTCCATAAATTATCCCAACAAGAACATTGCGGTCGACTTGCTAAAGAAAATCTTTAGCTTAGTCTTGAGAAGAAGCATTGTTTAAATTTGGGGGTGTGATAACGGGCAGAAATGCACATTATCATAGTGCTAAGTTCTTAAACAATGTTGGCTTGCATTGATAAAAAATGTTAGATTGCGTCCAAAAAGCATCAAGTTCATAATATTGCAGTCGCATGCGTTCATCGCATAGGAACAGTTAATTTCTGTATTTTTATGCAAAATATGCGTTGACGCAAGGTGGAAATTGCGATCATAGGAAATCATTGGTCGAGCGCAATATTATCACAAGGCTTTTTGGTGATTTTGTTTGCAAATATTTGCTCAAGAAGAATTGGTGCAACTTGGTGGACGTATCTGGGTAAAAGGCATAATTAATCGTGAAGGGACAGATAGCTGATGACGGTCGAATCCGAATTAAGCTGACAGCCACTAACGATAACAAGTACATTCAGCTTTTCGGTGACAAATATTCGGCGCATCAGTTAGGGAATTAAAGTCATCCCATCTGAGCAATCATAAGAGAGAAGCCGCCTTCACACTGAAGCTCTATAAATACCAGAAGCATTCTTCAGAAAAGGGGTTCACCAGTTTGAAAATTCATAAGTTCAGATCAGTTAGCTCAGCACGCCTTTGTCCATAGTTTTTTCTTTTTATTTTAAGGCTGAGCACAAGAAAAGTAAAGACTGGAGATCGCTCAGGGCAACTTGAGAGAGAACCTTGAGGCGTAGAAGCAGAGAGCGGGCCGACTCTCGTGAGAGCAAGATTATCTTTTGAACACGAGTAGAAAAATAGTGTAAAAGCCTGGGCAACAAGAGATTGCTACCAGGCTCTTTATTCTATCCTTGCATTGTTGTTCTGTACTTCATCTTTATATTTATACAATGGAAGTTCTTATTCTACATCTGTTCACTCTCTTTGCACGCATGAGTAGCTTACTTGTCGAATGGGTTGAGAATAACTAAGCTAACATGACCTAAGAAGTTCATTGCTTGTGATTATCTTGGGTTATGCTGTGCCAAATATCCCTTTAGAGCTACTCGAGAGAGAGTCTGAAGAAAGAACCTAAGACTCAAGAGAGCTAGGTTAAAATCTAGACTCGAGAGAGCAAGATTACTGTATAAACAAGAGATAGGGACTTAGAGATAAGCTCTGTTTGTCAACCTGCATCGCATGCATCCTAAAGATAGGAATGATATTATGTGGTCGCCTTATTTGTGTGTGTGTCATTTTGTCATCGTATAAATAAGAATAGATGCTTATGTATAGGTCCTATAGACTTATCGCATATATCGCATGTGTTCTAGCCTTAGAAGTCGTGGCATTCGCACCGAGAGGTGGTTTATGTTGTATGCATGTTGCATGATCGCATAGCATGAACGCATCCTAGGATGTGTTAGCCGAAACTTTTCTCAACCCATTCACCGCATACTCATCGCATCTTCCGTTTATTCAACTCTTTTCAAACTCCGCCGCATTTGTTTATTTTTCATTATCGCAAACAATAAACCTCAACAACTATTGATTTATTTGATTACCGCAAGGTTTTACTAAAAATTACCACTGCAACCTATTTTTTCAAGTCCCTGAGTTCGACCCTGGACTTACTAGGAAAATCAGTGGAGTTTACACTTAGATTTCATTGAGAAAACTTGAGTGCTCAATGCATTTTCATCATCGCATTTCATCCACATTTCCACATCATAAAACCACGCACCAGTTGCACTCTCTCAAATGCTACATTAAACCTTTGAGCGCTCAGCGCAGTGCATAGCTTACACAGCCGAGCTCCCACTACAAGGGCATTTTTGTAATTTCTTCTTCTCTTTGAAGGTTGGTGCTCCAAACTTCTTTTTTACTCTTTTTTATCTTGGTTTTGCTCCAAATGATTGTTCTACCCTTTAATTACTCAATACCTACAAAAGAGGATAATAAGCATGTAAAAATCCACAAATGAACTAAATTGAGCTAAGGAAAATAACACTTTTATGGTGTTATCAGTATCTTAGATCTTTGTAATGAAATATTATTAGAATTTATTATTTTTGCACTTTTATTAAATTTATTTTGCATTTAATTACTTTTTGTTGAAGATGTTATTGATATATATCTACATAGAATTTAATTTTATTAAACGTTTTTATTAATTTTAACACTTCAAAAATTTTATAATCACCAAAAACAATTTTATTTAGAATTTAATTTATATTTATATTATTCTTTTTAATATATAAAATAAAAAAACAATTCTCACTTGTATGAGGTCATTCGATTTATTTATACTATAAATTCTTTATAAAAAATCAACTTATTGATATTATAACTTTTCATTTTTAATTTTGAGTCGGAGGCTTTAAGGTAGGACTCCCATGAGACCATTTCAGGGACCGGATAATTTCGCTTAGATTTGCGTTCTATGCGCCCCTTTTGCAACTCAGGTTCGTTAGGGCACGACATGTATTTCATTCAAAAAATTTCGCTTCTTCCATAAAGAGACTTGATGTTTCCACTCACATGGGGCCATTTCAATCATTAAAAAAGAGTTCGTTGACATTTTTTTATTTCGAGCACACCTTTTGCAATCTAAGTTCATTAAGGCATGGAATGTATTCTATTCATAAAATGATGCTTTCTCCAAAAGGGGACTCGGTGTGATAAGAAAATATGTGACACATTGATGAAAAAGTTAGAAAGTTTCTTATACAAGGTAAAGCGTTGCAACCTTCCATATTTATTATATATTTTGTGTCTTTTGAAACCTGAAAAGGTTGCAACTATTTAGTATGAATAAGAATTTTTAGCTTAGCCCTTATATATGTGAAGATATCACTTAATCTTTTCTCTTATCAATATGGCTTCTTTATGAAAACTTGAGGTTTCTACTCATATTACCCTCATAAAAAAGTTAGTAATAATTATGAAGAAGCAAGAGAAAATGAAAATTTATGACACAAATAAAAAAGAAAAAGAAAACAAAGATGGAATTCGAAAGTGGATAAGGTTTATGATTAATTAGGAGTAATTAAAATTGATTACGTAAATTTGGAGGCTTTGGCCAGCCAATGAAAGCGCGTCCAAGTCACGTGAGGGGATGTGCAATGAACGCAACAAAAAAGGGATATCAGAAAACCGGATTCCTTATATAACCGCGCGTTCAGACCTAAACAATATTTGGAAGTAACGGATACTTTTATTATTTAAAAACAATTATCATTAATTTTATGAAAAGATTCTGCTTGCTAAAATGCTTTCACACTGAGGACTAGTGCGAATATTCCACGTTTCTTCCCTTTCACATTGCTTTTAGTATTATTTTTTCCAATTTTGTCTTTTTGGAAAAAAGTGGGTAGATTGCTTTTTTTTTTATTTTTAGAATTTGATATTATATTTGATAGTATGAGATTTTATCTCAAAATTAATTAACAATAGGAAGAGTAGCTGCCTGTGTATCTTATAAGGAATATGAGTTCCTCTAATTTTTCTAATGTAGAATTCTCAACAAAGAGCTTCAAAATGAATAAATACTTTTATTAGTGACAAGACTTGAATTGCTATTACTTGATAATTGAGATATCTCTTATGTGCTTCTTAATATTCACTAACACTTATGAGAAATAATGGCGAAGCTTTATAATCAAAATTTGTAATATGACTTAGAAATAAGTGGCATATTAAAAGGTAATATATGTATAAGATATCTCAAGATGCACATATTTTTTTCCTTTTGAAAAGGTATTGTAATTAAAGTGTGGGATAAGGGAATTTCCTCATACCACGAGGTTGATAGTATGAATACTATGTCAGTTGAGCTACGCTCTTGTTGGCTCAAGATGTACATATATCTATGCATCATTTGTCATTACTCACATATAATTAAATTAAAATATATTAAAAAATAAGAAAAATTATTTTAAATTCTAATACTGCTGAAAATATTTACAAAATATAACAAAATTTTGGAATTATGAATGATAGACGTTGATAAACATTGATAGACTCAGTGTGTCTATCGACATCTATCATTGATAGTTTTAAAATTTTACTATATTTTATAAATATTTTGATTATTTTTTTTATATTTAAAAATAGATTAAAAAAATAAAATGAACAAATAATTTTTAACATATACAAGGACAAGTGCTCCAGATATACCTAACTATTTTTATATTGGACTTTGGACTAGGGAAAGGACAAGTGAGTGGGCGAAAGTAAGTATCATGGCTGTCGTCACTGACCGCCTTTAACCGGTGGGAATTGCTTTGATTTAGCAACTTTTGAAACTGACCCGTCCCTTTCCCAGTCAAGTCTCCCATTCTTCAATCCTACGTGGCACCCCAACCCTCCACCGCACTCCTTTATAAGAGAGGGAAATCATATTTTACCCAAATTCCCAAGTTCCTTTTCTTTCTGCTTTTTTCATTCATCCAAATCCAAGATCCTCTATGGGCAACTGTCTACGGCGGGACGACGCGGTGGCGCAGTGGGCCGGCGAGGACTGGGATTTTCTTGCGGCGGAGGGCCACGATGGTCAGGAAGGGCTTCTCAGAGACGGCGAGAAGAAAAAGTGTTCCGCGGCGGTGGCGTCCACAACGGCGGCGACGGTGAAGATTAAGATCACGAAGAGGCAGCTAGAGGAGCTTTTGGGAAAGGTGGATATTAAGGAAATATCCGTACAACAGGTTCTGGCTCAGTTGATCGGCGTCGGTGATCAGTTTCACGAATCACGCCATCGTCACTGGCGGCCGGTGTTGCAGTGCATACCGGAAGTTGATTGATCTGCGCCAGCGACGGCGAGGTGTTTTTCTTTCTTTTTTTTTTTTTTGTACTTGTAGTGTGGCTTTCTGTGACAGTCAGCCGGAAGTAGATGGTCAGAGTTGTAGCGGCTGCCACTGGGGAGAGGAAGTCTAGATAATTGAATTGTACATTTTGTGCAGGTTATAAATTTTTTATATTATTACACATAATAGACTTTTTGTATATTATTAAATGATTATTTTGGTTTTATACTTTGATTCCGTCCATTTTCAAAATTGAAAATTTTAGTTGTTTAATAACTTTTGAAATTAGGCCATGTTTATCAAATCTTAATGAAAATTGGTATAATTGTAATAGAATTTTATTGATAAATCAATTATGATGAACTTGAATCGCAGATGTAATTGAATTTATTTTTATCACATTTACTTAAAATTATGAATTTTATCAAATTTATTGTTACCGTTACATTTACCTTTACCTGTCAGAGTCAAGCGGTAACAGTAATTGTAAAGATGCCAAAATTAATAATTTTTCATTTGAAACAGTAACAATAATGGTAACCATATCGATCCTAACGATATGGCGTTTCTAGGTGATAGCACTCGAAAATTGCTAATTTCCCTAGCTTAATTTGGCGTCGTTAGTGGATTTTACTTGTTTATTATACTAATTTGTAGGTTTTGAGTAGCTAAAGAGTTGAATCGATAATTAGAGCGGAAGCAAGACTTAAATGATTAAAAACGAAGCTTTTTGGAGCATTAACTGTGAAGAAAGAGGGTGAAAAGACCCAAATGCCCCAGGTGTTGGCTTTTTTGCCCTTAATCTCAAATTAATTAATTAATTAATTAATCAATATTTTGATGATAACAAACTCAATTTTTAATTACTGAAAATTTTAGTATTTTAATATGTCCATAACGTAGAGCTCGGAACAACGATTCCAACACCTCTTGAATCACTCAAATCGAAGCTAAAACGAAAACGATATGACCGAAGCAAGTCTATAGAGAAAATACTGTGGTGGATGACGTGGCATGACCAGATCATTTGCATGTCGACATGTGGCAGCATATTGGTTGAATGATGGATCATTAAGAGATTAACATATGATGGATTTTTTATTTTTGGATTGATTTAAAAAATGAAATTTAAAAGAAATTTAAAAGGAAAATAAATTTAATATTATTTTTATGTTTGTATCTAACGGCTAGTTTTTTACGCATGGTATGTTTTTTTTTTTTGGATTGACTCTAAAAAGAATGAATTTAAAATGAATTAAAAGGAAAATGAATTTAATATTATTTATATTTGTGTCTAACGGCTAGTTTTTGACACATGATATGTTTTTTATTTTTTAGATTAATTTTAAAAAGAAAAGGAATTTAATATTATATTTTGTTTGTATCTAACGACTAGTTTAATTTAAAATCTCCACCATTGATTTTTCTTTTCTAAAATCTAATGGTCCAAATTAATTGTGGTTTCTAAAAATTTTTCCATCTATAAATCATCTTCCTCTCCAAATTTTACATTTCATAATCTTCCAAAACTCAAACGTTTCCATTGTTGCTCTCTCTAAGCTCCCAATTTTTTTTTCTTTTCATCTTATTCTTGAGAGAGTGTTATTGTATTGTGAGGATAAATTTGTTGAATGCTTAAACATGTAAATCCACTCTAGTGAGAGTTGTATTGTGTTCTTCAAACTAACATTTGTAATGGTTTGATCCTAAATCGTGGAAAGGATCGAGTTTTCTCTTGAACCCGTAAAAGGAGCGGTGGTGTAATGGTTGGGCTCTAATTTGTGGAAAGAGTCGGAAAGATTTTATTCAAATTTCCAAGAGGCACTTGGGGAGTGGAGTAGGTCGAGTTTGACCAAACCACTATAAAAATTACAGTGTCTTCTTCTCTAACTCTTTCCTTTTTATTTTTGCAATTAATTTAAGCAATTTATTGTATGTTTTAGTTTGTTCTTATTTATTTGCTAAATTTTGATAGAATTAAATTATCACATTTTTGTAATCTTATTTGTTGCATAAATTGAATTTTTCTTATTATTTATAAAAAGTGTATTAATTAGTTTAATTAGGTTAATTTAGAAAAAATGTTTAATTAAACCCTATTCACCCCCCTCTAGGGTTCCCATATCGATCCAACAATTGGTATCAGAGCCGGTTGCTCTTCTTGAAATATTTATTTCTTGATCAACTTAATTGTTTTTGAGTTATGGCAACTTTAGGTTTTATCCCTTTTACCGATAGTCAATCTATTACAAAGCCTCCTTTCTTTAATGGTACTAATTATAGTTATTGGAAAAATAGAATGAGATTTTTCTTGTTTTCTATTGATTATGATTTATGGGATATTGTTGAGGAAGGTTTTAAAATTCCAACAAAAGATGTTGATGGTGTTAGCACTATAAAACCTAAGGAAGAATGGTCAATAAATGAAAAGAAAGCATGCTCTTTAATGTCAAATCTAATTAATTGCTTATTTTGTGCTTTGAATGAAGTTGAGTATAATAGAGTATCTATTTGCAAAACCGCTAAAGAAATATGGGATAAATTAGAAATTACTCATGAAGGAACTAGTCAAGTAAAAGAAATAAAGATTAACATGTTAATTCATCAATATGAAATATTTAAAATTGATGAAAATGAAGCTATCGGACTTGGGAAAAAGTACTCAAATCTTGAGAAGATAAAGAAGCTATTGTGGTCTTTGCCTAAACAATGGGAGCCTAAAGTCACTGCCATTCAAGAGGCAAAGGATCTCAAATCTCTCTCCATTGATGAACTCATAAGCTCGTTGTTGACGCATGAGATAAAGATCAAGAAAAACATGCAGGATGAGAAGAAAAAGAAAGAAAAGAGTATAGCTTTAAAGACAATCTCTTTAGAAGTTGACTCCCAAGATGAATATGACCTTGATGAAGATGATGTTGCCTATCTTTCACATAAGTATAAGAACTTCATCAAGAGAAAGAAGCAATTCAAGAAGCATCTCTCCAACCAAAAAGAGTCAAAAGGTGAAAAGAGCAAAAAGGATGAGGTAATATGCTATGAATGCAAGAAGTCGGGTCATATTAGAACTGGTTGTCCTTTTTCTCAAATCATCCAAGAAATCCAAGAAGAAAGCAATGAAAGCTACTGTCACATCCCGCCCCAGACTAACCTCTAAGCCTGAAAAAGGGCGTGACTGCAACAGTTATCAACCCTTTGGCTGACACTTACTGCCTAATAACTCTTGCGAAATAACTCTGATACCAATATATAACTCATATATAGCGGAATATCTTTAGGCCAAAATTTATTAATTTAGAAGCATAACATATTTAGAGTCATTACAACACTAGATTCACAAGTCCCACAACCTACAAACCCTAGTCCTTATATGAACAACAATAATATGTGTACAATAGTAACAGTAACCACCTAAACTAACGGGTTATAAATCTCTTATTCCTTTAGTGGCAGAGCAGATGCAGAGCTATCTTCAGAGGATTTGACCTCTATCTATGGGGGGAACAAAAAAAAAAACATTTGAAAACGGGGTGAGCTTACGCCCAGTGAGTGACTTAAGAAAGATAATTGATTCTCATGCAAAATCTCAATAAAGAGTTTAACTTAAATATAAGCTTCTACAGTACTTGTATTGCAGTATAAACATTTTCCAAGCATGAAACATATAAAGCTGTTTTAATTATAAAACAGTAAAACTCTTTCTCAGTTGAGGATAACCCTACTGTGGGTAAAAATAATCCCAACACCAACTACTAGTCAAGAGAGAACTCTTTTGCTCAATCTCTGACTCTACCTATGTGCATGTGGCCATACTAAGTACCGTCATACCTTAGGTACTTCTGCTCAGATACCTTCTCAAATATCCTTCAGTATCTGGTTGGTTTGGTACCTTCTCAAACATCCTTCAGTACCAATAGATACCTTCTCAAATGTCCTTCAGTATCTAGTTGGGTGGATACCTTCTCAAATGTCCTTCGGTATCGCATTTTAAGTAAACCTAGTCATAAATGACTTTCTCTTTAAAGCATGTAAAGTACAACACATATAAAAACATGGCTTTAAAGGTACTAACGCATGCTGAGTATATTTAACACATATAAATCGCTTTTCAACAATTTCTCACACATGCATGCGTTTAAAACATAACTTATGGTTTGCTTGGAATTCACTTTGTCAAACTAGCTGGCATGAGAATAATCTTCTTTAAAACATGCTTTCTATAACACGTTGTAACCAAACATTTTAAGCAAATGTTTTAGTCAAAACGTTTTAGCCACTCACCTTGATTGCTTAGGAGCTTTTCACTCTAGTAGCTCCCTTTTCTACCTCGGGCTCCTTTTTCACTCCTAGAATCCAGATTCAATTTACAGCTTAGATTACTCATAGTTTTGAATCTTATTTTGAGATACTTTCTTCTAAAAACATATTATAAAATGTCTCTGGAAGCTTACCCTAAAATTTGAGCTCAGAACTCCTCGTGGTTTGGCCAGAATCATAGAATCTTCAAGACTGGCCTAAACTGATCCAATAGCCTGACCCTTCTGTCTTCTTCTCAATTTCTAGCCCGATCCCTTTGAGATTTTCTTCCAGCAGCCCTACCCTGAAAACTAGACTCTCCGAGCTTTCAGGTGGCTTTAAAATCACTCCAAACGCACAATTAATTGGGTGAAGTCCTTGTCCCAAGTTGATGTGTCCTCTTTAGACTTCACTATCCAATGCATCCTCTATGACTAACGCATGGATTTGGCTCCAACGCAAGGTTTTCTCACTCTCCCACTCTTTTTTACGATATTTTTGAATTTCTGATCTAAAAATGAAGTCTCTTGGCTCTATTTATAAGCATCCAAACCTTCTCCAGAGTTGACACTTGGTTGCATGGCCAAGTGTCTCCTTCTCACCCCATCAACGCAGTACTGTGATCATCGCAAGCTAAGTGTCTTCCTCCTGTGTAGCCAATGCATGAGCTTCCAATCAGATGCCACCACCTCAAATTCTTAAGGCTTAAGGCTTTGATTCCAAGAAGACACATGGTTTTGATGATGTTCTCCTACTGATCTCAGCCCTTGTATGCGTCCAACTCTTGGATGTTCAACACATAATCCATACTCAACGCATAGCCTATCATCAACGCATAGCAAGCCAAATCACTATCATCATAATTCAACTTAGCCATCGCAAGAGCTAACCATCACCAACGCATAGGGTGACCGTCCAACCTCGACGCATGGCTCACTAGGTAGCATTGCACAGCTTGCTTGGCATGGGCACATGTTGCTGGCCACCAACGCATAGGCGTGCTGCATAGGTTGGTCGCTCGATGCATAGGCTGGTCGTTCGACACATAGGCACACTGGCCGCTCGATGCATTGGGCGTGCTTGGCCACATGGGCTGCGCACGGCGCCTTGATGCTTGGTCGGGTGCTTCGGCGCATAGGCGTGCTGCTTCGAGACATGGGCATGCGGCGTATGCTGGCCGTCGCTCGCTCACTCGACCACATGGGTTGCGTGCTTGGCTGCATGGCAGGGCACTCAATGCATGGGTGTGGTCGCTCGACAGTGCGCTCAATGCATGGGCGTGGCCGCTCGGCAGTGCGCTCAATGCATGGGCATCTGGCCGAGGCTGCTCGATGCATGGCAGGGGTGCTGGCCGAGGCTGCTCGACTCATAGGCTGCCTTCCAACACATCACCTCCATCTTTCTTCCTTTAGCCACATGCCATCCCTTACCACTCTTCCAACGCATCAACACCAAAATTTATACTTAGCCAATTTCCAAATTTTCCCAAAAGTTAAACTTCCAAATTTTCTCTTTTCTTCAAATCTCCACTTTTTCCTCTACCATTACACACTAGTTTCCACATCAACCTACTCATCACACTAGTCTTAGTAGGGAACATACTCAAGTAGAGAAATTAGGATTCGGGGTTCACATTTACCTCCCCCTTATAAAAATTTCGTCCTCGAAAATTCGCTACAAGTCTATAAATTAAACAACTGTGAATACTTATTTCTGATTTGCTCTTCGGCTTTCCATGTTGCTTCTTCCGTGCTATGGTTTCGCCATAGTACCTTCACCAATGGGATTGTATTATTCCTTAAAACCTGTTATTTTCTGTCAAGAATCTCCACTGGTTCCTCTTCATAAGACAAATTCTATTTCAATTGTACCGGTTGCTCAGGCAACACATGGGTAGGATCTGACACATACTTTCTAAGCATTGCCACATGAAACACATCATAAATACGAGATAATTCTGAAGGTAAATCCAATCGATATGCCATTGGGCCAACTCTTTCTATTATCTCGTAAGGTCCAATATATCTTGGGCTTAATTTCCTTTTCCTACTGAACCTGAGTATTCCTTTCCATGGAGACCGTTTTGGACGACTCCTCCAGGAGAATCAAGCGATCTTGGTACCGTTGGAAATCTTTGTGAGTCTAGTTTTTGAAGCCGAGCCACTGGAAGGAAGTCTCGTTGGAAGAAGGCCGGAGAAGGAAGGAAGTGGCAAAGGGTTTCGTTTTTGGGCGATTCCGGGCCATCGATGAAGAATTTAAGATCCAAGCCGAACGACATGAAATTTTAAGCTGAAAAATTAAGGTAATATTTTATCACCATTATAAGTAAGTTGTTAGAAGGAACTTTTGCAGAATAAGGTATGGGGTTTGAGTTATATATTTTGGAAGTTAAACCTAGAAATTGTTGAACAAGCAGGTAGCTACGCGATTTAGGGCCATAGAGGAAGATTTAAAGCCTTAAATCAAATCACAAATATTTTTATTTTGAAATTTTGAGGTAACATTGTTACCACAATTCTGAGCATGTTTGAAAAAGGAATTTTCTTAAAATGAGTTATGGATTTCGAGTTATTGACATTAAAATCTGAATCTGGAATTTGTTGGACGAATAGTGAATTACTTGCTAAACGTGAGTTTGACACCCCATAAATCCTACTAAGTATTGGATGTGGCCATTAGAAAGGAGGCGACTGATGACTGAAAATTAGATGTCAATTACTCGACAACTAAAATCCGGTGAAACACGATATGCGATGCATGTTCTTAAAGTATGCGTTGATTGTCATGCGTCGATGATCATGCGTCAGAATGACTATGCGTTAACGAATGTATGCGATGACCATGCGTTCCTGTCACAAGTTTTCTTACGCTCATGCCAAGTATAACGCGAATGCAAGTTTCTCAGGTGATCCGAGGTCGAACTCAAGGACTTGTAACTAGATGAATGCGGTAATATGCATGTGGCGGTTAAATAAAAGAATGGATGGGAGGTTTCTATACTAACCCTACTCCTACTCCTAAGTAACAGACAACACAATGAGAATATGAAAGAGAGGTGGAGACACGACAACTCTTGACATGAAACAAATGAATGGGAAAATAGATAAAATGTGGAGATGTCTTCATTGCAACTCTTAAGAGTGACCGCTAGGGCAATCTCAATCAATGCAAGCCATGCGATCATGCTACACACACTAACAACCTAGATCTAGTACGTATGCGGTGTGTATGTATAAATGTCCAGATGACCGCATACAACCACCATATCCTACTTCTTGGATGCAACCATCGTCCTCTCTGTAGGGTGCATACGCTGTGTAATAACAAACAGAGCTTATTCCTAAGTCCCCATTCTTGCTTATGCAAACCTAATCTAGCCCTCTCGAGCATCGATTCTAACCTAGCTCTCTCGAGTCTTAGGTTCTTTCTTTAGACTCTTTCCCAAGCAGCTCTAAAGGTGTGATGGGCGCATACATAAGACAAGGTAACCACACAAACTTGGCTGACGCAAGATTATTCCGATCTATAGTGAACAATGACTTCCATTGCTTAACGTGACCAACCACTTACCCTCTTGGACAGTTGGTTGTTGCTGACTTTACTCATAGACAAGCATTACGTTAGCCTATAGACAGGTATTGCTACAGCTTCACATCAAGCAAATAAGGTTTTCTCACATGCTCACACAATGTATACCTCTCGGTGGGTTGCTACATGCTTCATATACATAATCCACATGACTAAGTATGCAATACTCAAGCAATCTCACTAAGTGATGCAATGAAAGTTAAGGATGCTAAGTAAAGAAGATGGAGATGGAATCGCAAGAAACACATAAATGCATTGAAAACATAATGTATTAATTTCTTAATCACAAAATATAATACAATACAATATGAGAAAAGAATAGAAAATGAAATGACCGGCTAGAAGCAATGTCTTGCTTCCAGCGGATGTGCGTCAAGGCTGCTGGCGGTGCCATGGAAGGGCGGTGGAGTGATAACTTGTAGAAATACAAGTTATTTATGCTGCTTTATTCAGATATTGCGGCCAAAAGAGAGGAAATATGCGTCGATTATATGAAAACTAGCTAAGAAATACAATAATTATAAATTATCGCAAATAAACCCACTGACCCCATCAAGATGGTAAAAGAGGATATTTCTATTCTGTTTTGCAGGAAATCAAGTCATCGCTTGCGATCAAGGCTAAAAGAGAAACTAAATAACGCATCTCCGTCGCATTGCGCTCGTCAATCAACAATGAAGAGATGATCAACGCAATGACAGTGCAATGCGACAGTCGATCCAGAGCTGAACTTCAACTGCATACGGTAATAAAAACAACACCGCATGCGGACACACAATCGAAAGATGAAAATGAGCAATGCAAATGCGGAGGATTGCGACACGTGTACAACTAATCGTTGTGCATATTCGACGGACTGATTGCATAACAGAAGGAATATTTATTCCACCATTTTTGGAATTTCCATAACAATAAAATGGGGACCACAAGTCAGAGAGTCAAAGCTCTCAACCTAAATACCTTCACAGAACTCACTGAAGATATACTTGATACGGGAGAATTGATACTAGGCTATTGAGAGAGAGGCTGATTTGAGTGCTGATCGGAGAGAATCCGGGAAGAAAAGAGACAAGGTCGAGAGGTGAGTCTCAGCACAATTCTGTCAAATCCCCGCCGTGAAGCTCTGTGCTTAGATCCTTTATATCGGTTGAGCAAGCCTGAGAGGGAAGCTCATCCTTCCGTTCACTCCATTGACGCCGGCAAGAAAAATCTCCATTCCAGATCTGTGCCAAGACGTTGGCGCTCATTTGTATTTGTTTCTAACTCTCATTCATCAATTGTATTTCATTTTCTTAATCTCTTCATTCACAATCATGTATCAGGCGCTAAATAGTATTATTGAATGTCTTGATCATTGTCATTTCCACTTTTCTATCTACTTCCGTTCCTCCATTAATCGTTTTCTCCATGAAGTTTTCTTAATCCCTTGGTCATTAATATGAATTAAACAAGTAACTTAATCTGTGCTACAGAGATAAATGTGTTTAGCTAAGGCATGCTAGACGACATCTTCACCTGTGAGAGCAGAAGTGAATATACCATTCTGATCTGTTGAGAGAAGGTTAGAAGAATGCGTTAACTAAAGTGAGAAGTACTTCCAGAGATGGAAGCAACCTTGCGTTCATTACGTTCATCCTTGTTTCACCACAGATATGTGGGAAACGCGACCGATCATCGAGAGGTGTACGCCAAAGGAAAGCGGAACCGTGCTTATATCATTAACGCAATTAAGGAACTTGCGATGTTTATATTAATTATCCTTTCTCTTTCTACTTCGCACATAAGCCTTGCCACCGCATAACACGATCTTTGTATAATCTTCACAGACAGTCTCAACCTCAGTATCTTGTATCATGTAACCTGTATCTTGTATCATCATAGCTTAGGTTTATTTTATCGCACTTTACTTTTACTGTAATTTACCTTATTATCGCATTTTTATCGCTTAACTTTACTTTATTGCATTTTAAATACTTGTACACACAACCTTTTTATAAATTGAAAACCCCCGGTCGCATATATCATAAATGTAATGCAATAACCTAAAATAGTCCCTGTGTTCGACCTCGGATCACACCTAGAAACTTGCGGTGGAATTATACTTGGTTCCAACGCAAGGAAATTTGTGACAACGCACAACATACTACAAGAGCATTCATTAATAATGCATATCTAGAAGTAGTATCGCATGAAGTAAATAAATTCATCATTCATCCATGTGTTGTATGACATAAGATTAGAATACATTGTATGTTGTCAAGTTTATGGCAATAGAAGATACATCTATGTCTTTACAAGTTACATGAAGTTGACTCTCCCGAGATCTAGCTCCGGTCGTCACTCGGAATGGAGGAAGGAGATGAAGAACTCTCAATCTTTCTTCTCATGCATTAGTCTGGATCGTAGGGATAAACCCTGGATAAGTTGAAATTCTGCTCATCAGCTTCTTTATATAGAGCTTGAATCACCGACAACATTAATGGACTGCTCTGATTCTAACATTCGCGGCGCGTTTAGTCCTTTCTGAATCTCTGCTGCTAACAGTGTGGTAGGTGAAATGTCAACATCATCTTTTGATTCCCCTGAGGTAGATGTGTTGATGCGTTTATTCTACCAACCTTGTGTTGACCCCTTTATCATGCGTTATCGTGTAGCCGCAATCATGTAGTGACCGCATGGTTTGATACTGCAACTTCTTGACCGCAATCGCTTGGCGAGCGCAACTCCCATGCGATGGATGCATGCGGCTGATTACCGCAACACCCATGCGTTGATCAAACGCGTTCGCCTTTGCGATGGAGAGTTTTCTCCGCATGCGGTCATCTATGCGGCAGTCCGGTTTCCGCGTTTGCGTCCACTCCTGCATTAGCTACAAAAATAGACAATTGAACGCATAATAACGCATAATAGTGGGATAGCTGAGATTCTTAATGCTGAACGCCGCAAGCGTAATTTCTTATGAATTCCTAACATAATTGCCGCATACCATGCTTACCAGCCCTTATAATTCTAAATAAAATGCCTAAGATGACATGCATTTCTGCATGTCATCCGCGACCATCTGAAGTTTAAGCCTTTTAAATTCGACTAAGTGTTGTGTTTTATGTCCTAAAACTCGTAATTTGTAAAAATTAAACATATTCTATGATCAAATAAAAGATGTTATTCAACATTTCTTCAATAAAGGTATCAAATCTATTAATTGCATTCATTAAGTCTAAATCTAATAAACTAAGATCCATGGCCATTATATGAATACTTGAACTTTATGTAGAAACATAGAGATGGATCAAGTTCTAGTAAATAGCCAAAATGGTCTATAGTACATGATTAAGGTTGGGTACCTTATTCTGGTAATGTGAAACCCGGATTTCCATTTTTCCTACTTAAGCAAGTGATTAAGGGATTAACTAGGAGAAAGTTAAATCCTATGTTGAAGAAAAAGGAAATTTCTAAGTGTTGAATAGATTTTCCTTGAGTAGCTTTGAGTTAAGCTTAAATCCTTGAAAATTGACTAAGTGTTGGACTAGGCATTGCTATGTGAGTAGCTTTGAGTTAAGCTTAAATCCCTGAAAATTGACTAAGTGTTGGACTAGGCATTGCTATGCATTGGCCACAAGATCCTAGAAAGAGTACTTGGGTAAAGGGAAAATTTGGAAATTTGGCTAAGTATAGAATGTTGTGTGGGATGCGTTGGAAGGAGGGAAAATTTGGAAATTTGGCTAAGTATAGAAAGTTGTGTCGATGCATTGGAAGGGACCAATGCGTTGTAAGAAGTTGTATTGATGCGTTGGAAGGGACCAAAGTGTTGGAAGAAGTTGTGTTGATGCATTGGAAGGGACCAATGTGTTGGAAGAAGTTGTGTTGATGCGTTGGAAAGGTTGTTGGTGATGGCATGCGGGTGAAGGAAGGAAAATGGGAGTGATGCGTTGAACATCCAAGAGTTTGTGTGGTGCATATGAAGGATGAACTCATGGTAGATGTCATCCGGACATGTGTCTTGTTAGGAAGAACTCTTAAGCCTTAAGTAAAAGAGGTGCGCAAAAAGAAGACGTACAAAGTTAAGGGCATGTGTTGTGAGAAAAGGAGAAGAAGACACATTAGGTTGTGCTGATGCAAAGATTGCGTTGATGGTGTAAGGAAGAGACACTTGGTCATGCGGTCAAGTAGGAGGTGTCGGCCATGGAGCAATCTTGGACGCCTATAAATAGGACCAAAGACTTCATTCTTCAGATCACAACTCAAAATACATTTAAGAGGAAAGTTGAGAAAACCTTGCGTTAGAGCAAAATCCATGCGTTGGACATAGAAGTTCAAAGAGGACGCATTGGACAGTGAAGTCTGGAAAGTAGCATCAACTTGGAGCGAGGAGTTCTCCGCAGAATACTCGTGCGTTTGATGTGATTCTAAATCCATCTGAAAGCTAAAAGAGTCTAGTTTTCATGGTGGGGCTTCTGGAGAAGAATCTCCAACGAATCGGGCTGGAGAATGAGGAAAAAATAGAAGGGTCGAGCTGTCGAGTAAGCTGGGCCAGTCTTAAGTTTTTTATGATTCCGGACAAACCACGAGAAGTTATGAGCTAAGATTTTATGGTAAGCTTCCTGAGAAATTTTAGAACATGTTTTCAGAAGTAAGTATCTTAAAATAAGGTCTAGAACTATGAGTAATCTAAGCTGATATTTGAATCTTGAATTTAGGGTTCAAAAGGGAAACCAAGGAAACCTAAGGAACTTCGGAAAGGAAAGTTCCTAACCAACCAAGGTGAGTGGTTATGGTATGTTGTATTGTTGATATAATTACTATATATAGGTAAATATATATAGGGGATAATATTAAATTGGCATGATCAGGGATATATGTTTATCTGATTGCTATGCTTGTTAAGATATTGCTTATATGTTTGGTATGATCAGGTAGCGGAAGGTGAGGAGTTCCAGGGTGCTGCTAAGATTAAGATTTGCCACAAGCCACAGTTATAGTTCCGGAGGGTTTTACGGTTGTTGTTGTAAACTTTGTTTTTAAGTCTTTGAATTGTATAAATGCTACATAGTTGTAATACAATGGGCCTACTTAATCAGTTGGTTGTTGAATTTCTTCATTGGTATCAGAGTTATTTCTGCAAGAGTTATTAGGCAGTAAGTGTCAACAAAAGGGTTGATAACTGCTGTCAATCACGCCCTTTCTCAGGCTTGGAGGGTGATCTGGGGCAGGGTGTGATAGGTAACACTATTGGATGCGCCTACTTTGTAGTTGTTAAAAGTTGTTGTAAAGATACTACAAACGAAGTGATCCAGATTCTGTATTGTCATGAGGAGTGGGGGTGTCCTATACAATGAATTTGCATAAGATCGGACTAAGAAATAAGTCATTCTTATTTTTTAACGTTGTTTACTATATAAGACTGACTATTTCCCCTAGATGACCTAGGTAACTCAATCTTAATTCTGATTTAACTATGAACTCTTGTTTATTCGGGATTATCCTTAGACTTGCATAGGTGAGTGTTGGCTCAACAGTGTCGGCTCAACAGGGTGCAAGACAGAATTCACGCCTACCCGATTTAGGGATAGGAGAAAGGTTGTTCTCTTAAGTACTGAATCCAGGTCTTGAACAATGGGCCCCACCCTCTCATTGAGCTGAGAGGGATCTAGTTTTGTGACTGGATCACAAATCAATTGTTCATTAGAAGATCAGTAGGAACTTAAGGAACAAGACGTAATATCGGGGGTAAAACAACATATTGACCTAGCCGTTATTACGAACAACCTGTGAAGGGTCGACTTACTAGTTATGGTTAAATCATGTGGACACAAATATATCTACAGTGAGAAGAGTATAATTGTCGAGCTATGGTGGTGTGACTTGATAGTTAATGGATATGGATTAATTTGGTCTAAAAAGTTATAGTCAATTAATCTTAATCGTTGGAGCTCATGATGTGTAGGTTCATAAGGCCCTTCTACTAGCTCGTAAAACATGAACACCTTGAATTAGTAAATTGAGAGAATTTGTAATGATATCAATTTGAAATGTTCAAATTGAAATTAGGGTTTGTATAAGTTATATTTAATATAATTATTTAACGTTTAATTTATTGAAATTAAATGAAATTGGAGAGTTTATGATATATAAATATTGATTTAAATATCAATTACATGAATTAGATTCATGTTTAAATTTAATGTATGATTAATTTGATATTTTATATTAAGTTGATTAATTAATTAAATGTTTAATTAATAAAATTCAAATTAATTTCCAATTTTAAATTTAATTTTGATATTTTTGATTAAATCAATTTTTGATTAATTTTTTAATCATTGATTATTGAAATGGAAAAATTGGAAAAAGTGGATTATATGGATTTTGCCCACAAAACACCTTGAATAGAAGGTGTTCTTCCTACAAGCACATACAAATCCCATTTGAATTGAGAAGTAGGTTCTGGCCATTTGATGGTTAAGGAATGCTTGCATGCTGAAGAAATATAAAACTCTCAATTTTGAAGAAGAAGTTAGTGGTTCTTGAGCTGAAAGCTGTTTCTGCTACTTCATCTTCTTCCTCACAAGAACCCTCAATATCCTTCACCAAATTCACTCAAATTCGAGTTCCACCATTCAAATTCAAGGTTAAGAATAGTAGAGAAGATCTCTTGGTAGTTTACTATCAATTTGGAACTGATTTGGAGTGAGGAGTGATGCTTGGTTTTATTAAATGTGGAATTATGGATGATATGTGTTGATGGATAGCGTTGTGCACTCAAGTTACCACAGCGAAATCCAAGTGTAAATTCCTCTGAGTTTCCTGGTAAGTCTAGGGTCGAACACAGGGACTTGTGAAAATAGTTATGTTGGTAATATTTATGAAAACTTTGTGGTAACCAAATAATAATAAATGCGGCAGAGTTTGAAAAGAGTTAGTGAACGGGAAATATGATGAATATGCGGTGAATGGGTTGAGAAGGGATTCGGCTAACACTCCCTAGGATGCGTTCATGCTTTGCGATCATGCAACATGCATACAATAGTAAACCACCTCTCGGCATGAATGCTACAGTTTCTAAAGCTAGAATGCATGCGATAAATATGCGATAAGTCTACAGGGTTTACACATAAACTTCTATCTCTAATTATGGGATGAAATTCATACAAATATGCGACCACATAATATCATTCCTATTCCTAGGATGCCTGCGATGCAAGTTGACAAATAGAGCTTATCTCTAAGTCCCTATCTCTTGTTTATGCAAGCCTAATTTTTCTCTTTCGAGTCCAGATTCTAACCTAGCTCTCTTGAGACATTAGATTCTTTCTTTAGATTATCTCTTGAGTAACTCTAAAGGGGTATTTAACACAATATAAAACAAGACAATCGCAAGCAATGAACTTCCTAGATCATGTTAGCTTAGTTCTTCTCAACCCATTCAACTAGTTTAGCTACTCATGCGTATTAAAAGAGAGAGCAGATGTAGAAGTAGAACTTCCATTGAATAGATATAAAATGAAGTCCAGAATAACAATGCAAGTATAGTAAAGAGCCTAGAACAATTTCTTGCCACCAGACGTTACACTGTTTCTACTCGTGCTCTAAAGATATTCTCGCTTTCGCGAGAGTCAGCCCGCTCTCTACTCTTACGCCCCAAGGTTCTCTCTCGAGCTGCCTTGGATGATCTCCGGCGTCACCACTATTCTCTAGCTCTGCCGTAAATGGAAAAGAAAACTATGAATAGAGGTGTGAACTTGTAAAGGTGATGAAGTAATCGACTGCTTAACCCCTTCTTTGAAGAATGCACTTGGTATTTATAGGGCATCAAAGGTGAAAGGCGGCTTCTCTCTCCTGGCTGTACAGATGGGATAACTTTAATTTCTGACTGACATGCAGGATAATTGTCACCGATAAAGCTGGATGTACTTTGTGACCGTTATCGGCTGTCAATCTTAATTTGGATTCGACTACCGTCAGCTTTTTGTCCTATCGATCTTAATTGTCCTTTCGTTTGGATGCACCCACTGTGCTGCGGTGATTCTACTTGGGTGAATGTTTGCGAGCATGATCAACACAAAGTCTTGCGGTGAAGTAGCGCTCGACCAATGTATTCCTATGATCGTATTCTTCGCATTGCGTTAACGCATTATTCTGCACAAAAATATAAAGATCACCTGCTCTAATGCATTAGACACATGCGACCGCAAAAGTATGGAATTTATGCTTAATGGACACAATTTATCATATTCTATCACCGAAATCCAACATTGTTTAAGAACTTAGCACTATGATAACATGCATTTCTGCCCTTTATGAAGGAGCAGCTTGGATTTGGGAGAAATCATCAAAGGTATGTTCTACTTGAAACCCTCTTTTGAATTTATGAAATAACATGTTTTAGAACTCAAATTAAATGTAATTAGAGTGCTTATTGATTCTATTTGCTTCTGTTGCATGTTTTTGTATTCCATCACTAAGTACCTGACGACCTAAGGTAAGTTACGAAGAATTGAAAGCGAAAGGAATAGATGTGAGCTTGGTTTAAAAAGAGTAGTCTCAAAAGGGAGACCAAGGTAGTTGTTAAATTATTATTCTTGTGTGTAGGAGCAATGCCCATTGGAGAAACCTATGAAGCCTAAGAAAACAAACCTAAAGACCCGTGAGTGACTAAATGTCCTCAAAACTTTATATATAAAAGATCATGCGTTCCAAATGAATTTCATGTTGAGGTTTATATGTTTTTCCAAGCAACTAAAGTTTATATATGTATGATATTAAAGAATTCATAGCATTTCTTGAGTATGATGTTCCAAGCTATTTAAATAAGTTTTACTAGTTCTAGTGCATGTCAAGGCTAAATGTTAAAGTATTGTAAAAGCTAAATGCTTATATTTCATGAAGCATGTGTGTTGAAATGTGACAATGCTTTTATGGTGAGAGCTAGGTAAATGCTATGCCTAAAGCTTTATTTACACATGTATTCTATGAATGGTATGATTCTAGTAAGCCAGATATTAAAGGGATAAAAGGTATCCAAGGAAGTACCTAAGGTGTTGACGGTACTTAGTATACTCTACGTGCACATAGGTAGTTCAATATGAGAGGCCGAAGTATGGGTCTCCTGGCCACAGTTCATTGTAATGGGACTGAAGTATGGGTTTCATGACCATGAATGGATGTTGAGAGCTTGAGCTACGAATGCTCGTTCTCAACTAAAGTGTGTTAATATGTACAAAATATGATGTTATGTTTAATGTATGTTTCTACAAAAGTTTCTTGAGACTAATTTTAGCATGTTTACATGTTTAATATTTGTATGAAAGGAGTGAGACGAACTATTTTTCTATAAGTCAATCACTAGGCAACCAGTTCACCTTTTTCTCAATGTTTTTCTTTTTCCCCAGGTAGCGGTCAGATTCCCCGAGGTTGAACCTGTTGCTGCTTGCCACTCAAGACTCGGCTAGGAAGAAGAAACTTAAGTTAAAGCTTGTAATTAATGTACACATGTTGTGAGAGGAGTCCGAGACTAGTGAATATGTTTTTGGGACCCATTGTATCTGTCCTTATGTTATTTTTGGATGTATGTTTTGTTTGTCGTTTCTGAGTTTGTAATTAAGTTGCTTTTGTTGGTTCAAGTTATATATAAGCAAGTTAGGCAGTAAGTGTTGGCGAGTAGGTTGGTAACTACTGTCGTCACATCCCCTTACGGGTTAAGAGGGTAAACTGGGAGGGGGTGTGACAAATATATCTACAGTGAGGAGAGTGCAACTATCAAGCTATAGTGGTGTGACTCGGTAGTTAAAGAATATTTATTAATTCGGTCTAAAGGGTTTAACCAATTAATCTCAAATCGTTGGAACTCATGATCTATAAGTCCATAAGGTCCCTCTATTAGCTTGTAAAACATGAACACCTTGGATTAATAAATTAAGTGAGTTTGAAATTATTTCAAATTTGAAGTGTTCAAATTGAATATAGGGTTTTTAAATTGAAGTGTTCAAATTGCAATTAGGGATTGAATAATTATATTTGATATAATTAAACGTTTAATTTATCAAAATTAAACGAAGTTGGAGAGTTTATAATATTTAATATTGATTTAGATATTAATTACATGAATAGGAATCACGTTCAAAATTAGGTGTTTGATTAAATTAATATATGATATTAAATTATTATATAATTAATTAAATTTATTTAATTAATTAAAATAAAATTAATTTCCATTTCTCATTCAATTTCAGGAACTGAATATTGATTTTTTAGTTTAATTAATTTTGAATTAATTAAAATGAAAATAAAAAATTAGAATTGGTAGTGAAGAAATCCAATTTTTACAAATTGGATATGTCTTTTTCTCAAAACAGCATCTAGCCCACTAAAACCATCCAATTGAAGTGTCAATTGGTTTGTGCTATCAGTGCTTGCATGGGATTAATGAACATAAACTCTCATTTTTCTAAGACAATGTAGAGAGTTGTAGAATTTTGAGAAAATCTCTGAAATTCTCTCTCAAGTACTCAACCCCTTCACAATTCACTTCAATCTTGAGTTCCACCATTAAAATTCAAGGTTGAGAATAGTAGATAAGATCTCTTGGTGGTTCACTGAAGATTTGAAGCTGAGAATTCGTGAAGAGTAGCTTGCAATTGGAAGAATTCAACAAATGTATGTTGTTCTTGAAACCCTCTTCTAAAATGTTTTGCATGCTTTTAGAACTCAAATTAAATGTAATTAGAGTGCTTATTGGTTTTGATTACTTTCACGGCATGCTTATACATTCCATCAATTGGTATTAGAGTATGATTTAAGCACTCAATTAACGTTAATTTGAGTTTGGTGGGTGAATTTCTTTGATTGCATGTTTAGGGATTGATATGGTGCTTCAATCAACTTTGGCATTAGATTTCTCTTTGATTCCTAAGTTAAATTTTTAATTGGCTCTTGATTGATGAGCTTATATGTGTGTTCTAGAGTATCTAATTTATTTGGAGTCAAAAGAGTCGAAATTAGGTTGTAATTTGAGGATTGAAACAAGTAAGGTCAGCAATAGAAACTGGAAGGAGTGCTTCTGCCAGGCAGCATCGCAACGCTGCCCTTAGAGTGTTGCAACGCTGCTCATCCCAGCCCAACAACGCATGCATTCATGAGTCAGTTCGCGCAGAAGGTTCGATTTGACCGGTTTTCAACCATTTTGGTACTGTTCAGCCATCCTTGGACCGATTCAGCATCTTTGAAGGTCTGGAGGTTTAGTTCGGGTGGTTTGGGTCAGTTCGTGCAGTCCAAAAACCATTTTGAAGCTTCTTTTGACCTGTTTTGTAATAATTTAGTTATTATTACTTGCTTAGGATGCAAAAGTTGAACAATATTAGTGTTGTTTAAATATTTATGCATGTGATGCTTATATTTAAATGAAAACATCTTTTTGCATATTATTTGCCATGAAGATTTAAAATCCCACCATAGGAAGTATGTTACATGTATTGGATATATGTTATAAAGAGTTATAATATACAATACGCATGTTTAGGGTTTCTTTTGCTTAATATAAGTTTTATATTAAATGTTGAATGCCTTTGTTGAATGTTATGAATACAAAGCATGTCTTTTTTTATAAGTTATTATAAAATTTAATTAGACATTAAAATCCATAACAAAGATAAGTTGCATGCTCACATAGGTTAAACACTTGTTTTAATAGTTAAAATAGGTCGTTATCTTATAAAACACGGTAAAAAACTCAACTGGTATATAATTCTGTCTAAGCCTGTAGGTTTTTAAGTTGACGGTCTGCGGAACACCTTCTATCTGGGGATTATGGCCGAATAATTGAGCATTGATAACCGATTTTATAAGCGTACGTGGGTGGTGTGAGGTAATAAAATGATTTATCACTTAGACGTCATAGGTTAAAATCCATTTATAAGCACTATACTTGGATAAACCACACAGACTTAGGGTTGTTTAATTAGCTGAAATAAACCTAAGTATAAATATACCCAAACAATTAGTAGAACACTCCAATGGGAGTTTAATAACATATACGATATGTTCTTAGAATGCTTCAGTGGGAATTTAATAACGTATATGATATGTTGTTAGAACGCTTCAGTGGGAGATTAATAACATATATGATATGTTGTTTTTAGCTCTCGCATCCCTAAGAGTTCCCTTCGAGATTCATGCTTCGCTTTGTGTCACCTTGGGAGTGTCCTCCATTTGAAAAGTGTTTGCATGAATCGAAATCTAGGTGAATAAGGGAAGTTA
Source organism: Benincasa hispida (assembly GCF_009727055.1). NCBI lineage: Eukaryota > Viridiplantae > Streptophyta > Magnoliopsida > Cucurbitales > Cucurbitaceae > Benincasa > Benincasa hispida. Next base: position 52,751,530 of record NC_052357.1, read on the forward strand.
TTCACAGTAAAATCAAATATACAATGTTTTGATTTTAATTCTCATGTCCTTAAAGAGTTCACACCGTGAGGTTCATGCGACATTTTGTGTCACCCTGGGAGTGATCTCCATTCGAAAAGTGTTTGCATGAGTCAATATAAAGGTGAATAAGGAGAAGTTGTTCATTGTAAAATCAAATATGTGATATATTGATTTCAACTCTAACGTCCCTAGAAAGTTAACACCATGAGGTCTATGCAATGCTTCATGTTGATTATACCTCGACTGCCCCATTCGTAAAGTGTTTGTATGGGTCAAGATCAAGGTGCATGGGGGAAGTGGTTCATAGTAAGTGGGTGAAGGATATGTGTCAATGTGTCCTGTAGTCTCTTTCGTTGGTTTGGACCGTGCGATTCCTATGTTGCACCTGGTGGTTAGCTTTAGGCGGCCCTTGCTAGTCATTTAGCAACGACTATCCTCTCGGAGGATTGTAACATAGGATTCGAAACAACTCAAACTCCATAAATGGATAGGATTTCTTAAGTCCATTCCTAACCTTGGCTCTTCAATCTGTATAATCGTTGGGGCCAACCTCTGAAGTCTGAAAATGGAGAGTTACACTTACAAAATTACTAAGTGTTAGTAATTTTTGACTGAAAATGGTAACTAAATGACTATAGGAATAAGAGTTATTCTCAATATAGTATTTAGTCAAGAATGTCTTGCTTTAGTGAAGGAGTATATGACTGCCCCTCGGTAACACTTATTTTGACTTACTATAATATCATTGCAAAAAAATAATGATTATGGGTACATTATTACTTTTTGCTAAAACTTGATTTGGATCTAGTTGTATTTTACTAACAAGAATTTGTTTAAAATTTCAGCATGTTGAATTCTTCTAAAATATTTGTTTCCGCATTAGTTAACGGTAATAACAATTCAACATGTAAATTATTAGCAAATGATGATTCGAAACATGTTTTAATAGAGGAATGCCCTCTATCTCCCAACACATCTAAAGTTTTGAATTATATAGATGAGAATGCAAAAATTGAATGACATAGTAAATACAATTTACTTGTCATCGAAACATACTTAGTGGAAAACGATAAGAAAATCTAGATAATATTTAGGTGTCGCTAATCATATCTTTATTTTCTCTCAGGAAATAAATTCCTGGAGACAATTTACAGAAAGCAAAGCAACCTTTAAGGTAGGAATCTAGGAGGCTGTTTCAGCTAAAATATTGAGAGATATGAAGTTATTTATAGAAGATAGGTACATTTTAATTGAAAATGTTCATTACATCTCCCTTCTATGAAAATGAATTTAATATCTGTCTCATGTTTACTAGAATAAAATTACAAAGTTTCTTTTGAAAATAATGAAGTGTTCATTACTTCGAAATATATCAAAATTTGTTCTGCAAAACTAAAAAATAACTTGTACATGTTAAAACCATCTAAGGTAAAAGCCGTTTTGAATATAGAGATGTTTAAAATAGTTGAGACTCAAAATAAGAAAAGGAAAGTTTCTCCAAATGCCTATCTTTAGCACTTGAGACTTAGTCACATAAATCTCAACATGATTGAAAGATTGGTGAAGAACGGTCATTTAATCAGTTAGAAGACAGTTCATTACTGCCATGTGAATGTTGTCTTGAGGGTAAAATGACTAAAAAGATCTTTTTTTTTTTTTTGGAAAAGGTCTTAGAGCCAAAGAACCATTAGAATTGGTACATTCAGACCTTTGCAGTCCGATGAATGTTAAAGCTAGAGGAGGGTATGAATATTTCATCAACTTCATTGATCATTATTAAAGGTATGGTCATATTTACCTAATGCATCATAAGTCTGAAACACTTGAAAAGTTCAAGGAATATAAGGCTGAGATTGAGAACCAATTAGGTAAAAGGCTTAAAGCACTTGGATCAGATTGAGGTGGTGCGTATATGGACTTAAAATTCTAGGACTATTTGATAGAACACAGAATCCAGTCTCAACTCATAACACCTGACAAACCCCAACAAAAATGGTGTGGCAAAAAGGAGAAATAAAACCTTGTTAGACATGGTTCATATATGATGAGTTATGCTCAGTTGCCAAGTTCTTTTTGGGGACACATAGTAAAGACTACGACGTATATTTTGAACATCGTTCCCTCAAAAAGTGTTTCCGAAACACCTTATGAGCTATGGAGAGGACGTAAAGGTAGTTTACATAACTTCAGGATTTGGGGATGCCCAACACATGTGTTGGTGCAAAATCCTAAGAAGTTGGAACGCTGTTCAAAGATATGCCTATTTGTAGGTTACCCTAAAGAGACAAAAGGTTGTTTCCTTTATGATCCTCAGGAAGATAAGGTATTTGTATCGACAAATTCAACTTTCCTAAAGGAAGACCACACTAAAAATCATCAACCTCACAGTAGGCAAGTAATAGATGAAATGACCAAAGAAACGACAAATGCATCAACAAGAGTTATTGATCGAGCAGGTCCATCAACAAGAGTTGTTGATGAAACTGGTATTTCACATCCTTCTCAGGAGTTGAGAGTGTCTCGACGTAGTGGGAGGGTTGTGCAACAGCCTGACCGATACATGGGTTTAATTGAAACTCAAGTCATCATACCAGATGATGGCTTAGGGGATCCATTAACTTTCAAACAAGAAATGGATGGTGTGGATAAGGACCAATGGATTAAAACCATGGACCTTGAAATAGAGTCAATGTATTTCAATTCAGTCTGGGATCTTGTAGATCAACCAGAAGGGGTAAAACCCATCGGTTGTAAGCAGATATACAAGAGAAAATGAGACCAAGCTAATAAGGTACATACCTACAAGTCTAGGCTTGTGCCAAAAGGGTTTACCTAAAGAGAGGGGATAGACTATGAAGAAACCTTCTCTCCGGTTGCCATGATAAAGTCTATTAGAATACTCTTGTCTATAGCTACATTTTATTATTATGAAATCTGGCAAATAGATATCAAGACAACCTTCCTGAATGGCTATCTTGAGGACAATATCTATATGTCTTAACTAGGAGGTTTTATAGAACAAGGTCAATAGCAAAAAGTTTGTAAGCTTAATCGATCCATTTATAGGTTGAACAAGCATCTTGATCCTAGAATATGAGATTTGAAAATGCAATTAAATCTTATGCCTTTGAACAAAATGTTGACGAATCTTGTGTTTACGAGAAAATCGTTAACAAAACTATCGTTTTTCTGGTTCTGTATGTTGATGATATTCTACTCATAGAAAATGAGGTAGAATGTCTAGCTGAAGTCAAGAGATGGCTTGCTACGCAATTCCAAATGAAAGATTTGGGGGAAGCATAGTATGTTCTTTGGATCCAAATAGTTCGAAACCGCAAGAATAAAACTTTAGCATTATTTCAGGCATCTTATATAAACAAGATGTTGTCTAGATTAAAATGCAAAATTCCAAGAAAGGAATGTTGCCTTTCAGACATGGAATTCATCTGTCTAAGGAACAAAATCCTCAGGCACCTCAAGAGGTTGAGGTTATGAAACGAATTCCATATGCATCAGTAGTAGGGAGCTTAATGTATGCCATGTTGTGAACTCGTCCCGACATATGCTATGCAGTTGGAATTGTCAGCAGATTTTAGTTCAATCCAAGATATGATCATTGGAATGCCGTTAAGAACATCCTCAAGTATCTTCAGAGAACGAGGGACTATATGCTCATGTATGGAGCTAAGGATCTGATCCTTACTGGATAAACTGATTCTAACTTCCAAACCGATATTGATTCAAGGAAATCAACTTCAGGGTCAGTTTTCACTCTAAATGGAGGAGTAGTAGTGTGGAGAAGTATCAAGCAAAGTTGTATTGCTTACTCCACAATGGAAGCTGAGTATGTAGCTACAAGTGAAGCAATAGAAAAAACAGTATGGCTTAGAAAGTTCCTGATTGATTTAGAAGTAGTTCCAAATATGCACCTGCCAGTCACTCTACATTGTGATAATAGTGGAGTGGTTGCAAACTCAAAGGAACCTAGAAGCCATAAACATGGAAAGCACATCGAGTGAAAGTACCATCTCATTAGGGAGATTGTACAAGATTGTCATGTAGATAGCCTCACAAGACAACTTGGCTGATCCATTTACGAAGGCCCTCTCAACTAAAGTGTTCTAGGGTCACCTAATGGGGATAAGACTATGAGATACTTAGAACTAGGGCAAGTGGGAGAAATAATGGGTATCTAATGCCCTAGTTTATTGTATTTATTCTATTGTATGTTTTCTCTCACTGAACTCAACATTGTATATATTTGTATATATCCACTCTTGTTTTAGTCCAAGTGGGATTTTGTTAGGTTATATGTCCTAAAACTCGCAATTCGTAAAATTAAACATTTTTTATTATAAATAAAGATGTTATTTAACATTTATTCAATAAATTTGTTATTGAATTTGTAAATTGCATTTATAAAGACTAAATCCAATAAACTAAGATCCATGGCAATTATATGAATACTTGAACTTTATGTGGAGACATAAAGATGGATCAAGTTCGAGTAAATAGCCAAAATGGCCTGTAGTATATGAATGAGGTTGGGTGCCTTATTTTAGTAACACTATCGGATGTGTCCCACACTATAGTTATTACAATTTGTTGTAAGGTGCCACAAACGAAGTGATCTTGATTCGGTCATGTATTGACATGAGGAGTGGGGGTGTCCTATGCAATGAGTTTGCATAAGATTGGACCAAGAAATAAGTTACTTTTACTTTATAACGTTGTTTATTGTTTAAAACTGACTATTTCGCATAAATGACCTAGGTAACTCGATCTTAATCTTGAGCTAACTATGAACTCCCATTTATTTGAGATTATCCTTAGATTTTCATAGGTAAGGGTTGACTCAATAGCGCTGGCTCAATAAGCCTCCCATTTTAGGGGTAAGATCGGGTAGATAGCTAAGGAAATAAGGTGCAAGATGGAATTCATGCCTACCCGATTTAGGGATAGGAGAAATGTTGTTCTCTTAAGTGATGAATCCAGGTCTTAAACAAGGGGCACCACCCTCTCATTGGCTCGATAGAGATCCAGTTTAGTGATTAGATCACAAACCAAATTTTTATTAGAGGATCAGTGGAACTTAAGGAGCAAGATGTAATTTCAGGAATAAATCAACATTTGACCCAATCATTATTACGAGTAACCTATGAAGGGTCGACTTACTGATTATGGTTAAATCAAGTGGACACAAATATATCTACAGTGAGGAGAGTGAAACTATTGAGGTATAATGGTGTGACATGGTAGTTAATGAATATTGATTAATTCGGTCTAAAGAATTTAGCCAATAATCTCAAATCGTTGGAGCTTATGATCTATTGGTTCTTATGGTCCCTCTACTAGCTCATAAAACATGAACACCTTGGATTAGTAAATTGAGTGAATTTGAAATGATTTCAATTTGAAGTGTTCAAATTGAATTTCAATTTGAAATGTACAAATTGTGTTTAGGATTTTTAATTTCAAGTGTTCAAATTGCAATTAGGGTTTGAATAATTATATTCGATATAATTACACGTTTAATTTATCAAAATTAAAGGAAGTTGGAGAGTTTATAATATTTAAATATTGATTTAAATTTCAATTACATGAATAAGATTCATGATCAAAATTAGGTGTTTGAATTATTATTTATTTAATTAATTAAAATAAAATTAATTTCCATTTCTTATTCAATTTCAGAAATTGAATATTGATTCTTTAGTTTAATTAATTATGAATTAATTAAATGAAAAATGAAAAATTAGAATTGGTAGTGGAGAAATCCAATTTTTACAAATTGGATGTGTCTTCTTCTCAAAACACCATGCCCATTACAACCATCCAATTGAAGTGTCAATTGGTTTGTGATATCAGTGTTTGCATGGGATTAATGAACAAAAACTCTCATTTTTCTGAGATGAGGTAGAGAGTTGTAGAATTTTGAGAAAATCTCTAAAATTCTCTCTCACGCACTCAATCCCTTCACAATTCACTTCAATCTTGAGTTCCACCACTCAAATTTAAGGCTGAGAATAACAGAGAAGATCTCTTGGTGGTTCACTGAAGATTTGAAGCTGAAAATTCTTGAGGAGCAGCTTACAATTGGAGGAATTCAACAAAGGTATGTTGTTCTTGAAACCCTTTTCTTAAAATATGTTTTGCATGCTTTTAGAACTCAAATTAAATGTAATTAGAGTGATTATTGATTCTGGTTGCTTCCGTTGCATGACTATACATTCCATCACAAGAAGCATCAATCCTATTAATATAAATCTATATGAATTCAAGCAAAAATAAAAAAAGTTAACAATAAATAATTTAGCAACAAGCTAAATCCTAAAAGAAGAATAACAAAATCCTATCCCCAAGTCGAAAAGTTACCTTAGTCGCTCATATCCATGAGCAAAACTCTGATACAATGTAAAGAAATTGCAAGAAAATTAATGGGGAAGAGTGAAAGAGAGATGAAAGGGTGAAAGAGGGTAGAAAAGCTCCGTGGAGGTTGGAGAAGTATGGAGTTCAGACTGTAAAATTGACCTAAAAAATCGTGCATCCATTTATAATTATAGTTCAAACACAGCAGCGCTAAACAAAGTGCGGTGACACTCTTATTGTAGCAGAAACCCCAAGCATTGTTGCACTCAATGATGATCTCCCTTCGAATAGGTTCATTCATTTGGTGTTGGTGTTCCGTCAAAGTTTGGAACGGTGGCGCTCCCTCGAATGGGGGCATTCTGCCTTTTAGCGCTGCACAGAACGTCGGCCGAGGGCAGCGGTGCTCAGTAGAACACATAGCTACTGTTAGAATATAGAAACATGCAACAAAAGAAAACAGGATCATTAATCATTCTAATTCATTAATTTTGACATCAAAATAATCATGTTCACAGAGAATTAAGAAGAGGGTTTCATACTAACCTTTGAAGAACATTTTGAATCTTGATCTTCAGTTGCAATCTCCTTTTTCTTTGGCTGTGAACCACCATAAGATCTTCCTTACTATTCTCTTGGAGCCTTAGATTGAGTTGTAGGACTCAAAACAAGCTTGAATTAGGGAAAAATGGAGATGAGGTCATTGGTTTACCGTTCTTCAACCTCTAGAATTTCTCAGCAAATTCAGTCAATTGCATGAGAGTCTTTCAGCTGAAGCTTATGTCATATATCCTGGAATATCATGCAATCCAATTGCATCAAATTCTGCCAGCTTCAACTCCAATTTTTGGTAGTGAGAAGTGAATAAGTTGCTTGATTAGAAAGTGGAAAAATCCCACTTTTGGTGGGTTTTTTCATTTTCTAATTTTTCATTTTTCTATTAATTTTGAATTCATTTTCAAAATCAAATGTCATTTTCAGTTTTTTAAATTCAAAATTGAAATTAAAAACTAAAATGTCATTTCAGTTTTTTAAATTCAAAATTAATTTTTCTAAAAAAATAATAATTAATAATTAATTTAATAATTTAATTAATTCCAATAATTTAATATCAAATATTAATTTAATTAAATCACCAATTCTACTACCAAGAACCCCTATTCATGAAATTAATATTCAAATCATATTTATATATTAATCGATTCTCCAATTACGTTTAATTCCAAAATTAAACGTTTAATTATATCACATATAATTACTAATTTCCTTAATTCAAATTTGAACATTTCAAATCAACTTATCACGCTATTCTAAGGCTTAGCCATTTGTGAGCTAGTTCAGACCTAATGGACCTACAGATATGGGCTCTAACAATCCGAGATTAATTGGTTAAACTCTTTACACTGAATTAACCATCATTCGTTAACTATCAAGTCACTCTGCTAAAGCCTAGAGTTGCACTCCCCTCACTATAGATATATTGTGTCCACTCGATATAACCATGATTCGTAAGTTAACCCTTCACAGGTTGTTCGTAATAATGGCTGGGTCAAAAGGTTGTTTTACCACCAAGATTACCTCTTGTTCCTTAAGTCCCACTGATCTTCCAATGAATAATTAGTTTGTGATCCGATCATCAAATCGAGTCCCTCTCTGGCCAATGAGAGGGTAGGGCCCTTTGTTCAAGACCTAGAGTCAACACTTAAGGGAGCAACCTCTATACTATCCCTGAAAGCGGGTAGGAGTGATTTTATCTTGCACCCTAATCTCATATAAAATACAAATTTTCCCTAAAGGCCGAATTTGAATATTTCAAATTCTTACTTTACCTAGTTCTTCAATTTTGTTTATATTGAGCTAAAAAGAGACTCGATGGACTTACAAATCATGGGCTTCAACGATCCAAGACTAATCGGTTAAACTCTTTAATCTATTTAATTAACATTCATAAACTAATAGGATTGTCCATTATAGCCTGTAGTTGCACTACCCTCACTATAGATATATTATGTGTCCATTTTATATAACCGTTATCAATAAGTTAATCCCTCGATGATGAGTATTGTCGTGATCATATGTTTCCAACTTGAAAAGTTGTTGCCAGTAAGTTTTTCGCTAAGCAAAGCGATTATGGGTGTAGCCATTTTTAAAACCGTTGCTGAAAAATGAACAAACTTTTATAAGACTTTGCCAAACCACATTTTAACCAATTAGTTTTAGCAAAACAGTTTCCAAGTACCCTAAGTTATAAGACTTCTATTTTGCAATGATGCCCCAGCGTGGCAGGACAAACGTCACCGGTGAGGTCATCAGATGCCCCTTCATTGAGATGGGACATTCTCCACCATTAGGCAGAACAACTCTTGGAACTGAACCTAACAACCACCAGTTATTTGGTCTAGAACTATTAACCCTTAACAATTCCACGTAAGTGTGACTCCTCGTTTTCGATGCCAGAGTCCCGCCTTAATGAGCCCACCGTAGGAAAGAAGTAGATTAGGACAAGATACTAAGTAACCTTATCCTCTTACAGGAGATTAAATAAAGAAAGTGCAAAACTACCATCCTATAGGGACACTCCTAGGGTGTCTCGAGGCGATGCGTAGAAACTTTATTCAACCTAACGAGAGAGACCATGGGATGTGTTGTCGCACTTCCCCCTCCCACTTACTATGAACATTCTCTCCATCCACCTTGATATTGACCTACCTAAATACCATCCTTTAGGGGGACACACCCAGGGTGCCACGAGGCCGAGGGTAGGTCTCATGGTGTGGACTATAAGGGAGAAATGCGAAAGGTTTAAATGAAGCATCATATGCCCCAAGTATCTCCTACTTAATGTTCTACCTAGGGGTTCATTAACCTAGACAATCCGGCTACTGATTTTAGTCTAAGTCATTTATTAAGCAAGCTAAAAAACAACTTTTGTCTTTGAAATAAAAAAAATTCAAGTAGTCGCATTAAACGCTTTAATGGACTGTCCTTAACCTACATGCATGCATCAAATCTATTTAATTGACCTTTCCAGGTAGGTTTCTAGGTAGGGGTATTATGTTTCCGTCACCTTAAATATCCCAGCCTAAACAGACCCGCCTTAGACAAAAGGTCCCTTATAGATAGATTTGCTACACCTTAACCTTTTATTAGTCAATTTAATCATGTTGGGGATGATGCCCTAAAGTCTCATGTCTTGTAGTTTGTAAAAAATTTGTACGAACGCTTGTGATGTCTAATATATGATATTTACTTCACTTCTTGACTTTGCACATTGGATGTTTTATTTACTTTACCACAAACATAGAAACTAAAATCCCTGGTTGTCATTATGTAACTTAAACATGTATGTGGTGACATACAAGTGAATCATGTCTTAAGTGATAACCAAAAGGCTCTGTAGTATATGGATATAGGAGGGAAACTTTATCCTGGTAATGCTATGGACACGGCCCGCTTTGTGGAATGGTCACAAGTGTTTTGACTTGTCATAGATGGTCTGATCCTGATCATTCATGTTGGGGACATGCGAGCGGGGGCGTCTTATACAAAGAGTTTGTATAAAACCTGACCATGAAGTGTTAACATCTCGTTATATAATACCATTCATGACAGAGACTTCACTCCACTAGGATGACCATAGGTAACATGACCTCAATCCTGAGTGAGTTGGGAACTCCTGCTATTGAGGGCGGTCCTTTGATTTGAATCGGTGCGAGTGGCTAGGTCGCCGATTCAAACCTACCATTTTGAGGATTCGTCTGATTTGGGAGCTGGGAACTCAGCTACACAAGATGGAATTCACTCCTTCCCTGAGGCAGGGGTAAGAAGATAAATGGCTTCCTTAACGGTTGATTCTGGGGCTTGAACGATGTGGCACCACACACCTTCTCTTGGCCCAAGAGGTATTCACACATAGTTGGACTATGTTGTATTGTTCATTAGAGGAATCAGTGATACTTAGGAGTGAGATGTAACTACAAGGTCAAAATGGTAAATTGGCCCAGCTGTAGTTATGAGCATCTGCGAAGGGTCATCGTACTCATGATTGGTTATATTCGATGGACCACGAAATATATCTATGGTAAGAAGAATTCGGTTGTTGGTCTTTAGTGGAATCACTGACAGTTAATGGATGGTGAATCTCATGGCTAAAGAGTTTAGTCAGCTATTCACGTACTGTTGGAGCTTCGAGCCATAGGTCCATTAGGTCACCTGGATAGCTTGGATAAAGTTGAGAACCAGTTGTTTGGTTAATTTGAAATGTTCAAATTGACAAGAGGAAGTTCAATTATATATGATATAATTGGATTGGTTATATATATTGATATAATTGCTAAATGTATGAGATCATTATTTTAGAGGAAATTAGATATTTATTATCAAGTAGAGGAGAAAAACTATAGTAGATATATGATATCAAACTATAGGATATAAATATAATATGATTATATTTATTAATTAATTGATTGATTAATTATATGATAATTAACGAATTTATCCACATTCGGATGTGGGAAGTGCACTGCGTAGGTTATGGTAACCGGCAGATTAAAAATGAAAATCGTTTTCATTTTTCAAGATCGTGCATTCATTTTTTCGTCTACGCCCAAAAGAATTCATGAAAGCGATTGCGAGAGCCTATACGATAGAAGCTCGCCCATCTAAACGATCTTCTACCTCACGTTTTCTCTAAATGATCGTATACATTTTTTCTAAACGATCATTCAGCCTTTCATACACGATCGTGTAGCTCTTCTATACGATAAGCATTTCCGCTATACGATAGCATAGTTTCATCTCCCACTTGCTTATCGTCTACATGACGCATTGTCCTCCGTCCACTACCAAACTCACCAACGCCCACTCTTTGGGTTTTTGACTCCAAGGATACCGGGGTTTCTCTTATGGTGGTTCGTCCATGCTATAGTGTCTATGTACGTTCTGATCGTGCTGTTGCACTCGACATACTCGCCGGGTGCTAGTAGATCTGTTGGCGGGTTTCCGCTGCCTAGGGTTCAGACATTCGAAGAGTGTCTTCATCTTGTATGAATCCTTTCCTTGTTAATTATTGTATTCTGAGCATGCCGATAATTAGGTTTATATGTATAACTGGTTGTGTGGAATGTATGATTTTTGTGTTTCGGTCACTGTGAAATCGAAGTGATCTAAACCCGCTCATGGAACTCTCGGTATGAGATCCTTCAATCGGTATTAGAGTCAGGTTTCTGATACTCCGATTTCATCTATTGCAACGAAATAACGTTTACATTCACAGTGGGTGCATTTCTACGCTGTTTTAAATGTTAAATTTACTATGGATGTGCTGGATTAATGGATATTTTCGGGATGATTTGGCTCGATTTGTTTAATTCCTTTTACATTTGCAGTTGTTTGTAAAGGCCCCTGTTTTTTTGGGAATAAATAATCATAATCGAGTCTGTATTCATTTTGTTTGATGTCTTGAGTCGTTCGTCGAAGTTCTGGGCAAAGGTTACGGCTCTTCGAGAAAGGATACGATTTAAAGTTGATCGCATCATTCAGAAGAGGTTCTACGCGATCGCTATCCATCGCATCGTAAAGATGAAGAAGTACGCGATCGTGGTTAAACGCATCGGTTAAACGATGGAGTATGTGATCAAGAGTTGGTCGTATCGGGTTGACGATCGGGCACGCGATTGTTGAGAATCGTTTAATGCGCACGCACTAGACGATCGTTTAGGTCAGCAAGCTTCATTGCTTAGTAACTGACTAAGCGATCGCTTAGCATCGCAAGGTAAATCGTTTACCAAGTTGCACACATCGGTTAGACGATGAAACGCTCGTGTATCATTTAAAGCGTGCTAGACGATCGTTTAGGTCAGCAAGCTTTATCACTTAGTAACTGACTAAACGATCGCTTAGCAACTCAAGGTAAATTGTTTACCTGTTTTCGCGCTACACGATCGCATGGACGATCAGGCTTCACAGCCTCATCATCGTCTATGCGATCGTTTGCTAATGTTCCTATCGTCTAGTGCATGCTGAACGATCGTCGACCTACTGGAGTTTACTACATGATGAAGACCTCCTAGCGGTTCAAGACCTGGTTCGCCTGTGAACCGGTTTGCTCGATGAAAAATGTAATAGATAGGGTTTTTCATTCCGGTTTTTGGTTAAAAGGCTCATCCTGGTCCATTAATCCTTTGTTTATTACATGCGATGTATGTTTTATATGTCATATGGTATGCATATATAGTAAATCCCACCTTAGGTTATGCAATGATCATGCATCATCTCTTTATTGTAACTGTTATAATTTAGAAAAGCATGATTTTAATTATGTAAGAGCATGCTCATGCATCATATAATATAAGAGTTATATTTATGCAGGCATAAAAAGCATTGACATGCATCATCTTTATATTATAATTTTTATAGTATAAGGGTGAATGATAGCATGTTTGCTTAGTTATTATGCGTAATATAAAAGTTATCTAGTAATGACCGGACATTGCATAAAGCATGACACATAGGTTACTTTATAAATGTTATAAAAGCCTCGTCATGTGCAATGTTTTTTAGTTGTTTCTTTTTAAGAGTTAAAGAGAAATTAGAACTAAAAGAAATAAGAAAGCCATGCATGCTCACTTGGGTTTAATTCATGGTTTTAAAATGTTTAAAACTTGGATCACATAGACCTAAGATCATGGTTTTAATATGATTAGCAACCCCAAGGCTTTAATCTTTTAATCGGTTTAATAGGATTAAATTGGCTATTAAAAAGTTAAAGTGTATCAAATCTATAAAGGACCTTTTGTCTAAGGCGAGTTCTGTCTAAGCTAGGGTATTTAAGTTGACGGAAACGTAACACCCCTACTTGGAAACTTACCTGGAAAGGTGAATTAGATAGATTTGATGCATGCATGCAAGTTAAAGACAGTCCATTAAAGTGTTTAAATGTGACTACTTGAACTTGTTTATATTTCATAAACAAATGTTGTTTATGAGCAGGCTTTAAAAAAGACCACTTAGACTAAAATCAATAGTCGGATTCTCTAGGTTAATGAATCCCTAGGTAGAACATACAGTGGGAGGTACTTGGGGCATAAGATGCTTCACTTAAACCTTTCACTTTTCTCCTAAAGTCCACACTTGAGATCTATCCTCGGCCTCACGGCACCTTGTGTTGACACTTATGACGCTTCGGTATGAATGAATGTTATTAAATGCTAGTAATGATGTGATATTACTACTATTTATGCGTTAATTTGGGATTGCTCAGGTAGTATGCCCTGCATTGTCACAAGTTTCCTTACGATGGAACCAAGTGTAATTCCAACGCAAGTTTCTTGGTATGATCCGAGGTCGAACACGGGGAAGTGGTTCCAGTTATTGCGGTATGTTCATGGTATATGCGATCGAGTTTTTAATTCTTTATAAAAGGTGTGTACAGTATGTAAATTGTAGTAAAATAAAGGAAAGTAGTAAAAATGCGATAAAACATAAAAATACAATAAACATAAGCTAGATGTTACAAGATACAGGCTTTAAGTGCAAGATACTAGGATTAAGGCTGGCTGTGAAGATTGTGCAAAGACGTGGGATGCGACGACAAGTCTTGTGAACATATTAGAAAGAGAAGGACAAGTATTACAAATAACGCAAGTTCTTAATTGAATTTAAGGTAAAAATACTGTTCCGCTCTTCTCTTGGCGTACACCTCTCAGTGATCGGCCGCGTTTCCCACATGTCTATGGTGAAACAGAGTCTAACGTAATGAATGCAAGGTTGCTTCCATGCCTGGAAGTACTACTCGCTTTAGTTAACGCACTCTTCTGACCTTCTCTCTATAAATCAGAACGACATCTTCACTTCTGCTCTCACAGGTGAAGATGTCCTCTAGCATGCTTTAGCTAAACGTATTTTATAACTTTAATACATATTAAGTTCTTGGTGATTCATATTGCTCATCAAGGGATTGAGAAAAAATCATGAAGAAAGTGACTAATGGGTGAACAGAGATAGACAGAAAATGGTAAATGAAATGTATTGAAACATTTAATATTTTTACTAAGTGTTTGATACATGATGTGTGAAAGAAGAGATAAAGAAAATATAGAATACAATGAAAGAGAGATATAATAGATACAATCCGGTGCCAATGTTTTGGCACAGATTCAATGGGGATCTGCTTGTCGGATATGATGGTTTCGATGGTAGGAGGAGCTTCCTTCTCAGGCTTGCTCCACCGGTAGCAGGTGTCTCTGTACTGAGCTTCGATCGGGTATATGACAGGTCCGATCTGAGATACCTCTCAGCCTTATCTCATTCTCTTCCCATATTTCCTCTCAGCCTTATCTCGTTCTCTTCCCAGATTTCTTCTCTTTAGCACTCAGCTCAACCTTTTCTCTCTAAAATCTTACAGCACTTAGCCCAGTATCAAATAGCATATTTTTCTCTGAAATCGCTGGGGTATTTAGAACAGATCTTTGACTCCGGCCTTGTGGTCCCCACTTGATTGTTATGGTAATTCCGGAGATGGAGGGATTTTATTCATTCTGTTATGCAATCAGACCATCAATTCTGCACAACAGTTAGTTGTACACGTGTCTCAATCTCCCGCTCTTGCGTTGCTCAGTTGTATCTTTCGATCATAGGTTTGAATGTGGTGTTTGTTTTCATTATCGCATGTGGTTGAAGCATAGCTCTGGACCGACTGTCGCATTGCGCCGTTACTTCGGTAATCATCTCTTCATGGTTGATCTACGGGCACAATGTTACAGAGATGCGTTGATTAGTTTCTCATGAGCCTTGAGCGCGAGCGGTGACTTGGTCTCCTACAAAAAAAGAGTAAAGTTTGGCTTGTCCTCCATCTTTTTGGCGTTAGTGGGCGTAATTGCAAACATTTATAATTATTGTCATATTAGGTTAATTTTCATACAATTGGTGCATAATTACTAATTTTTGGCCGCAATATCTAGATAAGGTGGCATAAATAACTTGTATTTCTACAAGTTATCACCTTTGGCGTGTCCCCTCAACGGAGGGTGTTTAGGTAGGACAATATCAAGGTGGATGGAGAGAATGTTCATAGTAAGTGGGAGCGGGAAGTGCGACAGCATATCCCTCGGTTTCCCTCGTTAGGTTGAATAAAGTTACTGTGCATCGCCTCGAGGCACACTGGGAGTGTCCCCCTAAAGGATGGCAGTTTTGCACGTTTCTTTATTTGATCTCTTGTAAGAGGATAAGGTAACTTAGTCTCTTGTCCTAATCTGTCTTTTCCCTATAGTAAGCGCATTAGGGTTGGACTCTGGCACCGAAAACGAGGGGTTAAACTTACACGGAATAGTTAAAGGTTAACGATTCTGGACCAAAAAATAGTGGCTGTTAGGTTCAGTTCCAAGAGTTGGTTCTGCCTAATGGTTGAGAATGTCTCATCCCAGTGAAGAGGCAACTGATCACCCCACCGGTGGCATTTGTCCTGACTCACTGGGGCATCATTGCAAAATAGAAGTCTATAACTTAGGGTACTTGAAACTGTTTTGCAAAACTAATTGGTTTAAAAGTGGTTTAGCAAAATCTAATAAAAGTTTTGTTCGTATTTTCAGCAACTTTTTCAAATGGCTACAGCCACCTTATCATTGTTAAGTGCCAAAAAATTAACTAGCGACAATTTTTCAACATGGAAACATATGATCACAATGATCCTAATCATCGAGGATCTCATGTTCGCTCTCACGGAGGCTTGTCCTCCTATTCTAGCTCCAAATGCCGCTCGAAATGTTCGGGAGGTATACAAGCGATGGACAAGGGCGAATGAGAAGGCTCGAGCCTATTGGCAAGTCTTTCTGATGTCTTGGCCAAAAAGCATGAGCCTATGGTCTCAGCCCGTGAGATCATGGAGTCCCTGCGGGGGATGTTTGGACAACCGTCTAAACAGCTTATGCATGAGGCTCTTCAATACATTTCAACTCCAAAATGCAAAGAAGGCACCTTCTGTTTGAACATGTGCTAAACATATGGTCCCACTTCAATTGGTGGAGTTGAATGGGCTCTACCAATCAAATGAAGGTAGCGAGGTTAGCATAATCCTGCATCTCTTGTCAGAGGCATCCTTGACAACTTTGTTAGTAATGTGATTCTTAACAAAGTGAAATATAACCTTACAACTCTCCTCAACGAGTTGCAGACATACCAATCTTTACTGAAAAGTAAGGAGAGACAGAAGGGTGAGGAAAATGTTGCTTCATCCTCAAGGACATTCCATAGAGGTTCGACCTCCAGAACGAAGTTTGCATCTTACTCTTCTAACTCTGCAAAGGGGAAGAAGAAGAAGGGTGGTAAGGGAAAAGGGAAGGCACGTATTAACACACCGCCTGTCGCCCCGAGGAGGTGTCCACCAATTGCTAAAGGAAAGTGTTTCCATTACAACCAAGATGGACACTAGAAGAGGAACTGTCCTTGGTATCTGAAGGAGAAGAAAGCAGCCAAGGCAAAGGCCAAGGCAGATAAAGGTAAATGTGATTTACTTGTGCTTGAAACTTGTTTAGTGGAGAATGATGATTCTGCCTGGATAATTGATTCATGCGCCACTAACCATGTTTGTTCTTCTTTTCAGGGGATTAGATCTTGTCGACAGCTGGAGGCTGGTGAGATGATGATGTGAGTAAGCACAGGGCACGTTGTCTCAGCTGTGGCAGTGGGAGGACTCTAGTTAGCTTTACATAATAGGTTTCTATTTTTAAATGATGTATATATTGTTCCTGAACTAAAAAGGAACCTAATTTCTGTAAAGTGTTTATTGCAATGTAAATACACTGTTTCTTTTAATTTGAATAAAGCGTTTATTCATAAAGATGGTGTTTTTATTTGCACAACAAATCTGGAAAGGAATTTATATATGTTAAGCCCGTTAGCCATTAATTCCTTCCATAATACTGAAAGGTTCATAACTGTCGTAACTCAATCAAAACGTCGACGAATTTCTCCAAAAGAAAATACCCAATAGGATTGAGAGATTGGTGGAGAATGGACTTCTAAGTGAGTTAGAAGAAAATTCTTTGCCAATGTGTGAATCTTGCCTTGAGGGTAAGATGACTAAACGACCTTTTATTGGAAAAGGTTCTAGAGCCAAGGAGCCTCTTGAGTTAGTACATTCCAACCTTTGTGGTCCTATGAATGTGTGAGCCCGAGGTGGCTATGAGTATTTTATCAGTTTTACTGATGATTACTCCGGGTACGGGTATGTTTATCTTATGCAACGGAAGTTTGAATCCTTTGAAAAGTTCAAAGATATCAAGGCTGAATTTGAAAACGTATTGGATAGGCGAATTAACACACTTCGATCGGATCGAGGTACAGAGTTTTTGAACTTAGCATTCTAGGACTATTTGATAGAACATGGAATCGTTTCCCAACTCTCAGCACCAGGTACACCTCAGCAGAACGTTGTAGCAGAGAGGAGAAATAGGACCTTGTTAGACATGGTTCACTCGATGATGAGTTACGCTTCCTTACCGGACTCGTTTTGGGGTTTCGCAGTGGAGACTGCGGTGTACATACTCAATTGTGTTCCCTCCAAGAGTGTTGCAAGAACACCTCTGAAGTTGTGGAACGGGCGTAAATCTAGTTTATTACATTTCCGCATTTGGGGTTGCCTTGCATATGTGCTTGAGGCTAATCCCAAGAAGTTGGAACCACGGTCAAGGTTGTGCCTCTTTGTAGGCTACCCCAAAGGTACACGAGGGGGTTATTTTTATGATCCAATGGAAAATAGGGTGTTTGTTTCAACAAACGCTACTTTCCTGGAGAAGGATCATATAAGGGAGCACAGTCCACGAAGCAAATTTGTGTTGCGTGAGCTTTCCAATGAAACTACTGAAACATCAACAAGACTTGTTGAAGAGCCTACTACATCAACAAGAGTTGTTGATGGGAGTTCATCCTGTAGGTCGATTCCACCTCAAGAGTTGAGGAAACCTCGACGTAGTGGGAGGGTTGTGAACCCACCCATTCGCTATCTGGGTTTCACGGAAATCCTTCTATGGTAGCAGATGGCGACGTTGTGGATCCGTTGTCTTATAAGAAGGCAATGGAGGATGTTGACCAAGATGAATGGGTCAAGGCCATGGATCTCGAGATGGAGTCGGTGTACTTCAACTCAGTATGGGATCTTCTAGATCATCCTGATGGGGTTCGCCCTAAAGGTTGTAAATGGATCTACAAGTGCAAACGGGGTGCTGATGGGAAGGTACAGACCTTCAAGGCTCGACTTGTGGCAAAGGGTTATAACCAGGTAGAGGGAGTCGACTATGAGGAGACTTTCTCGCCTGTTTCCATCTTAAAGTTGATATGCATCCTCCTGTCCATTGCAGCTTATTATAATTATGAGATCTGGTAAATGGACGTCAAGACAACCTTTCTGAATGGCAATCTTAAGGAGACCATTTATATGGTGCAGCCTAAGGGATTCATAGCCCAAGGTCAAGAGCAAAAGGTTTGCAAACTGAATCGGTCCATTTATGGACTGAAACAGGTGTCTCGATCTTGCAACATACGGTTTGATGCTGCGATCAAGTCGTATGGCTTTAACCAAAACGTTGATGAACCTTGTGTCTACAAAAAGATCATCAATGCTTCAGTAGTCTTGTTAATGTTATATGTAGACGATATCCTACTGTAAAGATATAAATTTGTGCTTACGCGCTGTGATTTATGATATGATGATTCAAGTTCTTATCCACGGCAACAGCGCCAAAAACTTGTAAAGATATAAGTTAATCGTCAATCGCCAATAACTTGTTAGGTTACTGACGACGTATATATATGTGTATGTATATGTGCTTTGCGACAATGATATGCGATACTACGTTCTAAATGTATGCAATGTTAATGATATGCTTCGTAATATGCATTCGTGTAGTGCGTGTGTCACAAGTTTTCTTGCACTGGAACCAAGTATAATTCCAATGCAAGCTTCTCAGAGTGATCTGAGGTCAAACATAGGGATTGTTGTGATTAATGCGATATTAATGTGGTATATGCAACCGGTTAACATAAAGAATAATGAATTGGGTTTGCAGAAACATAAAATGTGGTAAAGAGTAAATTGCGGTAATAAAATAAATTGTGGTGAAATTGCAGCGATAAAATAAATGAATAAACAATTAATTATACAAGTTGAGGACTGGCTGTGAAGTTGTGCAAAAGAATCTAATGAATACGGTGGTAAGTCTTGTGAAATGAGTCAGAAAGAGAATGGGTTGAGAAAAAGGACATCGCAAGTTCGTCAATATTGTTGAGAACGCAACAAGGTTCTACTTTCCCTTGGCTTACACCTTTCAGTGATCGGCCGCGTTCCCATATGTCTATGGTGAAACAAGGATGAACGTGATGAATGCAAGGGTGTTTCCATCTCTAGAAATAATTCTCGCTTTAGTTAACGCATTCTTCCAACCTTCTTTCGATAGGCGAAATAACATCTTCACTTCTGCTCTCACAGGTGATGTAAGGCCCTAACACTAAATCTAGGGTGGAAGGTTATAAGGAGAAGGAAAAATCCTAAGTAATAAAGAAATATTACTAAAAGGAGTATGTATTGGGGCAAGATAAAATGGGGAAAGCGTTAGTAATAAGTTATGTGAAAATAAGGAGGATCAAAAGGTGGCAAGTGTTTGGGAATATGGCCAACGCATGTAGAGGGCCTAAGCACACTGAACGCAAGGCCTTAGGGTGCGTGGGAGGCTGGCTTCATGTTGCACAAATCGTTGGATGAAAAAAGGCGTGGGCAGTGGCCATGGGCTTGCACGCATGAGCAGCTAATGCAAGGGTATGCACAAGGCATGTGGACACAAGGTTAGGCAAGGACGTGGGCAAGGCATGCGCTGGGGGCATGCGTCGAGCGGCCACGCCAAACGGCCCTGCCCATGCATCGAACGGCCATGCCAGGCACCCAGCCTATGCGTTGAATGCCCTGCCGAGTGTCCATGCATCAAGCGCCTCTATAAGGTGCCCAGCCCATGCGTCGAGCCCAAGCATTCAGCCTATGCGCCCTACCAAGCGGCCATACATCAAACACCCCAGCCTATGCATCGAATTCCATGTCAAGCACCCATGCGTCGATGGCATACGTCTATGTTACGGCCATGGTAATTCAATGCGGCCAAGCGCTTAGGCATCAATGCAAACCAAGGCATACGGCAAAGGGGCTTGCAGCAAAGAAGGCATGCACCGTTGGCCGAAGGCATGCGTCGATGTCATTTAACATGCGATGGTTATAGCCACCTTAGGTGATAGTTAATAGATGTATGGGCGCATGGACAAAAGGAAGGCTGACCGATGGAAGAAAACCTCAAGAGGAGATGGCATCATTCAAGAGATGCGTCCATAAGCCTACCAAATTATATATATAAACATTTTTAAGTATTAAGTGAATGAGGTGGCGGAAGGAGGTTCATACAAAAGTAGTCCTATCACTCTAAGTAAGGAGGTGGAAGAAGGAGGTTACATGCAAAAGTAGTCTTATCACTCTAAGTAGGAGGTGGAAGGAGGAGGTTGCATGCAAGATAAGAAATTTAGCTAGGAAATTAAGATGAAAACAACTCATGGCTTTTCTAGAATGGGCTTAGTGTTAGCAGCCTTAAAAAGGGACAAATGTAAGTGGAGTTGTCACAAGGGGGTGAACTTGGGATGTCTATAAATAGAGGAGTTGGGCGAGAACAGTTTATTCATGCCATCACCAAAATCCAAGTGTTAAGAGCTTATTTAGAGTGTTAAGTTTGAGTATTGAGACTGCCAAAATAATTAGGATCTGAAGGAGCTGAAGTTGCATTGATGAAACTTTGAAGCTAGTACGGACGCATACACCCAGCCAGCCAATGTATCCATCGCAACCGCAGCGCGCGCCTTGCGCCTAACCAATGCTACGTCCATCCATCGCAAAGCAGCGCGCGCCTCACACCAACGTGTCGATCATGCACGCCAGCCCAACGCTGCAGCCTACCGTGCAACGCAGCATGCACACTCACTGCACACGGCCGAATGCCTCAGCTGCCTGCCAGGCTTCTTGAGCTCACACGGTTAAAATAACCTCTAAAGGGGCTGATTTTGAGATTTTGGCTGAGTTTTGAGTAGGGTAAGCTGGTACTTTTATTATATAAAGGATATTTGTCTATTTTAGTATTATTTATTGATAAAACAGTATTAATTGAGAAATTTTCATTGATATGGAGGAAATCTCAGGAAGATATTCTCAAAGTAGTTTCAGTAGAAAGTCTTTCTAACGGTGAGTGGTTATTTAGATTTATGTATTTCTATATGAATAAATGCATAGGTATGTTCAATATGCATGATTATGATATTTTGCTTGCCATGATATTGTCTGTGTAAATTACTATGGAAACTAAGATTATACCCGAAATACATAGTTAGCATGCTTAAAAGTGTTACTTGGTGGGAAAATATAGTCGGCTTCGGTCGGCGGGAAATGATAGTTGGTGACGACCGGCGGGAAATATAGTCAAGATACCTAAGCATGGCTAATAGGGAATAGTCGATGTGCACATTGGCGGGAAAACAGGATATAGGAAAGTTTCCATGAAAATTTGTTATGATTGTTAATATATGCATGATATGAACATGCCAAGTATAGCATGTGATTGGAGGATAATGATTGAGTAGGATTACATGTGATCATGCATAGACTATAATGAAATTGTGATTATGTGATTGACTTCCCAAAAGTATGTTTTGTGATTAAAGCTATTGTTATTCTAAAAGGAACCACTCACTAGGCTTATTAGCTCATGCTTTTCCAAATGTTTTCTTCTGTTCCCCCCCTCCCAGGTTGCAAAGCGGCGCGTTCAGAGAAGAGTCTACAACCACCAAAATACCAGGACTTGGTAATTTCTCAGGGCATGGCTCAGATCATGTAATAAAAACGTATAGGAAATTTAGCTACATGTATGAAATTTAGATGGTTATTGTAAACATGTTAAGACTTTTAATAGATAAAGGGGAAACGTTAAATCAAAAATATTGTCTTGAAAGATACTAGTATGTCTTCATGCTCTCTTCTAAGTCTTGAGTTAAGGCTAGGGAGGGGGTGTGACAGGTGAAGATGTCGTCGAGCATGCTTTAGCTAAACTCAACCGATTTCTTTAACAAGGATTAACTCACTCGCTTAATCCTTCCCCTTTACCCTGGGGATTAGTTACACATGATGGAGAAAATAGATGATGAATGTATGGAGAAGAACAGAGAAAGGACAATGATTACGATAATGATATTAAATCTAAGAATAAGCGTTTGTTCCAGATAGTGAATGAAAGTTTAAAGATGAACACAGTAGATGAAAGGAAAATAAGAACAAATTCGGAAAGAGTTTCAATATCTTGACACGGATCCCGATCGGAGACGATTTGTTTGTCGGCATGTGGTAGAAATGGAGTGGAAAGCTTCCCTCTCAGGCTTGCTTTCCAGGTTGAAGTGACCTTTTGCGCAGAGCTTTTTATTCGGGAATGGAAATAATTGCTTGCTCAGAGACTTGCCTCTCGGTCTTGTCTCGTCTTTCTCCCGGATTTTCTCTAAATTGTCTCTTCAGACCAGCCTCATTTTCATTGAATTTGAGGAACCTATTTATAGACCTTGGCTCCTTCTATATTAGTGGTCCCGCTTTGAAAATCTGATAATTCCTGCCATGGTTTGGTGGAAACGTCCACTCTGCTCCACAATTGATTTGTCAGAATCGTACAACAGAAAAGTTTTACACTGTCAGAAGTCCTTGCAAATGCACTGCTCTTTACATCTTCGATTGATCGCCGCATGTGGTGTAATTTTTTTGATCTTTTATCGATTGCCACATACGGTGGAGATACGTTGATCGTTTGAGTCCATGATCGATCATCGCATGCGTTGCAATTGCGTTGTTCTTTTTCGTTCTTGATCGATTGTCGCATGCAATGTGGATGCATTGTTCATTTTTGTCCTCGAGCGGTTGTCGCATGTGGTTACCTATTTTCCTACAAAACAAAGACTTGTACATTCCATTGGTTAACGGGTGTGCTTACGACACTTTCTATACGGTTGACGCAACTTTTCCTTCTTTTTACCGCATAATCTAAATAAAACAGTATAAATAACTTGTATTTCTGCAAGTTGTCACCTACTCATTGGGAATGAATAGGTCTACTGACTGCAGTTAAGAACTGGCTAGCGACCCAATTACAAATGAAAGATTTGGGAGAGGTTCAGTTTGTTCTAGGTATACAGATCTTTCAAGATCGTAAGAACAAAGTACTAGCACTATCTCAGGCATCATACATTGACAAGATGTTGCTCAAGTACTTGATGCAGGACTCCAAGAGTGACCTACTGCCGTTTCGACATGGAGTCACTTTGTCTAAGGAAATGTGTCCTAAGACATCTCAAGAAGTTGAGAAGATAAGACGAGTCCCATATGTGTCTTCCGTTGGCAGTTTGATGTACGCGATGTTCTGTATTCATCCAGACATCTGCTACACTGTGGGGATAGTCAGTAGGTATCAGTCTAACCCAGGCCAGGGTCACTGAACCGTAGTGAAAAACATCCTCAAGTATCTTCGGAGAACGAGGGACTACATGCTCGTGTATGGTTCGAGGGATTTGATCCTTACAGGATATACGGATTCCAACTTTCAGACTAATAAGGACTCTCATAAGTCCACATCAGGGTCAGTCTTTACTCTTAATGGAGGAGCTGTAGTGTGGCAAAGCACCTTGCAGGGGTGCATCGTCGACTCCACTATGGAGGCGGAGTACGTAGTGGCTTGCGAAGATGCTAAGAAGGTCGTCTGCTCAAAAAGTTCTTAACATACCTAGAAGTTGTTCCAATATGTCTAGGCCCATTACCCTCTATTGTAATAATAGTGGGGCAGTGGCGAACTCTAAAGGAGCCAAGGAGTCACTGACGCGGGTAAACAACATAAAGCACGAAGTATCATCTGATTCCGCGAGATAGTGCAATTGAGGGGACGTGATCGTATCACACAGATCTCTTCGAGAGCACAATGTTGTTGACCCGTTTATCGAAGACTCTTATGGCTACAGTGTTTGAGGGTCACCTACGGAGCAATGGTCTACACGGACGACCCGCGGACGGACTAGGGCAAATGAGAGATTTATTGTACTGGGCTTTTATGTGACTCTAGCTTATTGTTTTGTACTAAGTTTTTGTACACCCCACTGCGCTTTACGACAAGTGGGAGATTGTTTGGGTTGATGCCCCTAAGTCTTCATGTCCTAGAGTTGTAAACAGTATGTACGAACACTTGTTGTTAATATATGATATTTACTTCACATCTTGTTTATTTGCTCAGTGTCTTATTTGTTTTTAATTTGCTTTTACAACAAAACTAATAAACATAAAATCCCTGATTATCTTTATGTGACTCAAGCATGTACGTAGTGACATACAAGTGGTCATGTCTGAGTGATAACCAAAATGGTCTATAGTAAATTGATAAAGGAGGGAAAACCTTATCAGTGGGTAACTGCTTACGACGCGGCCTGCTTTGTTGGAATGGTCAACAGTAGTTGTGATTTTGTCACAGATGGATCTGATCTGATAATTCAATGTTGAGGACATCGTCACTGACAGCGAGGGGCGTCCTATACAAAGAGTTTGTTATAAGACGCTGACCACGAAGTGTTAACGTCTCATTATATAAACACCGTTCATACAGAGACTGTCCTTGCACTAGGATGACCATAGGTTCATGACCTCAATCCTACGTGAGGGGAACTCCTGCCATTGAGGGGGTCCTTCTGATTTGTTGGGTGCGAAGTGGCAGGTCCCATTCAAACCTACATTTTGGGGATTCGTCTGATAATTGGAGCTGGGGACTCAGCTACACAAGATGGAAATTCACTCCTTCCCGAGGTTAGGGGCAAGTAGATAAATGGCTCCC
>NC_052357.1:52777373-52783174 GCF_009727055.1 Benincasa hispida
TATATATCTGATTTATAAATTCGGGCTAAAAAATTTTCTGTTACTTGTATATAATTTAATTAACCAAACCCAATATAATAAGATTATAATTGGGATACGTTAATTATATATGATATAATTGGCTAAATGTATAAGATACGTTATTTTAGAGGAAATTAGATATAAATATGATTTATATTAAGTAGAGGAGAAAATACTATAGTAGATATAGGATATCAAACTATAGGATATAAATATAATATGATTATACTTATTAATTAATTAATTGATTAATTATATGATAATTAACAAATTTATCCACGTTCAGACGTGGGAAGTGGGTTGCATAGGTTATGGTAACCAAGGATACCCAAGTTTCTCTTGTGGTGGTGTCGTCCCCGCTGTAGTGTTCATGTATGTTTTGATCATGTTGTTGCAGTCAACATACTCGTCGGGTGCTGGTAGATCTATTGGAGGGTTTCTACTACCTAGGGTTTAGACGTTTGAAAAGTGTCTTCATCTGGTATGAACCTTTTCCTTGTTAATTATTGTATTCTGAGCATGCCAATAATTAGGTTTATATCATAACTGTTTGTGTGGAATGTATGGTTTTTGTGTTTCGATCACTGTGAAATTGGAGCGATCTAAACCCACTCATGGAATTCTCGATATGAGATCCTTCAGAGACGACTTCTGAAAATGAGTCGAGTATCGCACGGGTAAGTGTGGATTGTCAAATGGAGGATCGAGTATTTGATAGCATCGCCCAGAGATTGGTTACAAGTGTAGGATCAATTTAGACAGATCCAGAGAAGAAATTCAGCGTCGAGAGGTTGAAAGCTTTAGGGGCCACAACGTTTGATGGAGCCATAAATCCAACAGATGCTGAGGTTTGGTTGGACTTGATTGAGAAATTATTTAGTGTTAATGTATCAAATATATTATATTAATTATATCATATATAATTAATTTGAACACTTCAAATTAATCCAAATTAATTCTCAATTAAATCTTTGTTGAGCTACAGAGGGGACCTTATGGATCTGTAGATTGAAGCTCCAACGATACTCAGATAATTAATTAAACTTTTTAATTAAATTACACATCTGTTAACTACCGGTCATTCCACCAAAGACCAACAGTTGCACTGTTCGCACTATAGATAAATTTCTGTGTCCATTGGATATAACCATTCAACAGTGGATGACCCTTCACAAATTGCTCGTAAGTACAGCNCACTATAGATAAATTTCTGTGTCCATTGGATATAACCATTCAACAGTGGATGACCCTTCACAAATTGCTCGTAAGTACAGCTGGGCTAAAATTACCGTTTTGCCCCTATAGTTACATCTAACTCCTTAAGTACCACTAATCTCTCTAATGAACAGTAAGTCATAGTCCAACTATGACTAAGTCCCTCTTGGGCCAGGAGAGGGTGTGGCCACTATGTTCAAGACCCGGAATCAACCCTTAAGGGAGCAATTCATCTACTATCTACTTGTCCCTAAATCGAGGAAGGAGTGAATTCCGTCTCGTATAGCTGTATTTCCAACTCCCCAGTCAGACGAATCCCCAAAATGGTAGGCATGTTGAACTGAAAATCTGGCCACTCTCACCCATACAAATCAAAGGATCGCTTTCATGAGCAGGAGTTCACAACTCACTCAGGATTTAGGTTATGTCACCTATGGTTATCCTAGTGAAATGTAAGTCTCTATTATTAACGACGTTATATAAAGAGACTAATCATTTCATGGTTTGGTCTTATACAAACTCTTTGTATAGGATACCTCCGCTCACATGTCTCCACGTGAATAATCAAGATCAGATCATTTGTAGCAATTTACAACACTTGTAACACCTGTTGAGGTTGATGCCCTAAAGTCTCGTATCCTGTAGTTTGTAAACAGCTTGTATGAACGCTTGTGATGTAATACATGATATTTTACTTCACTTCATGATTTTGCTCAGTTGTTTATTTTATTTGCTTTACCACAAACCAATAAACATAAAATCCCTGGTTATCAGTATGTAACTTAAGCATATATGTGGTGACATACAAGTGGATCATGTCTTGAGTGATAAACAAAATGGTCTGTAGCATAGGATATAAGAGGGAAACCTTATCCTAGTAACGCTATGGATGCAGCTCGCTTTGTGGAATGGTCACAAGTATTGTGACTTGTCACAAATGGTCTAATTTTGATCATTCGTGTAGGGGACATGCGAGCGGGGGTATCCTATACAAAGAGTTTGTATAAGACCTGACCACTAAGTGTTAACGTCTCGTTATATAACACCATTCATGACAGAGACTTCACTTCACTAGGATGACCATAGGTAATATGACCTCAATCCTAAGTGAGTTCTTCATTGCATGGTTATTGGTAACCAAGGATACCCAAAGTTTCTCTGTGTGTGGTGTCGTCCCCTGTAGTGTTTATGTATGTTTTGATCATGTTGTTGCAGTCAACATACTCGTCGGGTGCTGGTAGATCTATGGAGGGTTTCTACTACTAGGTTTAGACGTTTGAAAAGTGTCTTCATCTGGTATGAACCTTTTCCTTGTTAATTATTGTATTCTGAGCATGCCAATAATTAGGTTTATATCATAACTGTTTGTGTGGAATGTATGTTTTTGTGTTCGATCACTGTGAAATTGGAGCGATCTAAACCCACTCATGGAATTCTCGATATGAGATCCTTCAGAGACGACTTCTGAAGTAATGAGTCGAGTATCGCACGGGTAGGTGTGGATTGTCAAATGGAGGATCGAGTATTTGATAGCATCGGCCCAGAGATTGGTTTACAGTGTAGGATCAAATTTAGACAGATCCAGAGAAGAAATTCAGCGTCGAAGAGGTTTGAAAGCTTTAGTGGGCCACAACGTTTGTATGGAGCCATAAATCCAACAGATGCTGAGGTTTGGTTGGACTGATTGAGAAATTATTTAGTGTTAATTGATCAATATTATATATATTAATTATCATATATAATTAATTTGAAACACTTCAAATTAATCCAAATTAATTCAATTAAATCTTTGTTGAACTACAGAGGGACCTTATGGATCTGAGATTGAAGCTCCAACGATACTCAGATAATTAATTAACTTTTTAATTAAAATTACACATCTGTTAACTACCGGTCATTCCACAAAGACCAACAGTTGCACTTTCCGACTATAGATAAATTTCTGTGTCCATTGGATATAACCATTCAACAGTGAATGACCCTTCAACAAATTGCTCGTAGTACAGCTGGGCTAAAATTACCGTTTTTGCCCCTATAGTTACATCTAACTCCTTAAGTACCATAATCTCTCTAATGAACAGTAAGTCAAGAGTCCACTATGACTAATTCCCTCTTGGGCCAGGAGAGGGTGGGCCCTAGTGTTCAAGACCGCGGAGATCAGCCCTAAGGGCAATTGCATGCTACTATCAGCTTGTCCCTAAATCGAGGAGGAGTGAGAATTCGCGTCTCGTATAGCTGTATTTTCCAACTCCGCCAGTCAGAGCACCGGCAAATTTAGGCAGTTGAACGATGACTCTGGCGGTCTCTACCGCATGGGAGCAAATCAATCTAGCTTATACAAGTTCACTATTGTCCAACTCAAGGAAGTAGGTGAATCGGTCACGGTATATGCGTTTTAATCCCTAGTTCGACGAATCCAATGGTAGCTAGTAACTATATCGGCATGTCACCATCACAAGTTAAGATCGCGTCAGAGAGGGAGTCACTAACTGCAGGATTGGTTGTCCACTATGGTTATCGTGTGAATGTCATACAGTATATCTAACCGTTAGTAAGAGGACTGAGGTATGCAGGTTTGTGGTCAATCTTTGAGGTACGCTAGGACATGTCTCGCACAGTGGAGATGAATCAAGACGGGATCATGAGCAATTTCACACTTGTAAGAGGTTGGAGGGTTGAGCGAACGCTGTAAGAGCGGGTATGACTCGTAATCGCTGTAGCGTTTGTAGGTAACAGGCGGTTTATGGAGACGTTGGGATTGTAATACATGATTTGTGAGCTTCGAGCTTCAGGATGCATGCAGTTGTTTATTTATTGTGCTTATTCCAGCGAAAGCACAATAGAACGGCATGAATCCCTGGCGAGTCTAATTGGTATGAGACTTTAAGCATAATTTATGTGGTGACATGATCAGATAGTGGATTGACTGTCTGAGTGGAATAAACAAGAATGGTCTGGCCATAGGATTATATAAGGAGAGGGAAACCAATAGGTAAGTAGCTTTGATGCTCGGCTAATGGTCACAACGGACTGGACTGGTCAATTGAGCATCGTAACGCTTTGTGGGAATAGCCGTCCGTCGAGTTGTGAGCTTTCATCTATACAATTTTTTATTGAAGACATTGGACACTATCGAGCTTGTTAAGGGTTTTCTTAGTTATATAATGTTAAGTCTTTTATCCACTTTAATATTTTACGTTTTTATTTATTTTTTTCCTTTCTGTTTTATCATATTACTTTCACTTCACTAGGATGGGAACGTCATAAAGGTTAATGACTCTCATTCCTAACCGTGAGTGGGAATCCTGCCATTGAGAAGCGCCTTCGGCAGTTTTATGGGTGCTGAAGTGGCTAGGGTCACCAACTCAAACCTATATCATTTTTAGGGATTCGTCTAATTTGGGAGCTGGGGAACTCTAGCTACACAAGATGGAATTCACTCCTTCCTCGAGGTTAGGGGCAAGTAGATAGATATGCTCCTTAGGGCTGATTCTTTAGGGCTTGAATGAGTGCACCAACATACATGTCTCTTTGCTCAAAGGAGGTGTTTACATATAGTTGGGACTATGTGTATTGTTATAATATGAGATCGTGCGTACTTAAGACAAGTGAGATGTAACTAACAGGGGAAAAACGATAAATTTTGGCCCAGTTGTACTTACGAGATCTCGTGAAGGGTCATCGCTACCTCATGATTGGGTTATGATGCGATGGACATAGAAAATAATCTGTGTGGTAAGAGAGAGTTAGCGTGTGGTCTTTTGTGGAATCACTGATTAGTTAACGGATGGGCGCGAGTCCTCCGTTGGTGCTAAAGATATTTAGTCACTATTTCACGTACCCATGGAGCTTCGAGCCATAAGTCCCATAAAGTCTCCTAGGTTAACTTGGATAAAGTCCGAGAATTAGCTTTTGGGTCCAGGTTTGATAATGTTAAATTGGACAAAAGGGAGTTTCGACTTTATATATGATGTAACTGCAACTGGGTAAATATATCATATATATAATGTACTAAAATGTTATAAGATACATGATTTTTGAGGAAATTAGATATAAAATATTGGAATTTATATTCAAGGGTAGGAGGAGAAATTACTTCAGTTAGATATATGATATCAAACTATAGCATAAGAATATGAATTATGATTATATTACATTTATTAATTAATTGGTTATTATGTGATAACTTGGCCGGAAAACTTCTCCTCAATCATGCGTTAGTGGGGAAAGATCTTATTCAGTATTGTAATCTGAAGAATATAACATGAGACATGTGGTTTCATTTTACAAAGAAGTTCGAAAAAAATCGCTCAAGGCGTGAAAATGCTAACGATCGCTTAGCTGAAAGCCTATACGATGCACCTAACTAGTAGCCTAAAAACTGATCGCACACCTCGTGTACTAACGACCGCTTAGCGTGCTGAGTTTCTAAATCCGCATTATCTTTACTAGACGATCACTTTAGTAAATATCTACTACGATCTGTAACTTCTCTAAAACAATAAGCATCCGCTAATACGAAGCCTTCTCTCGCCATGCTTGTCCGTTGCTAACTAAATCATTCC
>NC_052357.1:52783199-52834047 GCF_009727055.1 Benincasa hispida
TGAGTTCGGGAACTCCTGCTCTTGAGAGCGGTCCTTCTGGATTTTTATGGTGGCGAGTGGCAGGTCACCAACTCAAACTTATCATTTTAGGGATTCGTCTAATTGGGAGCTGGGAACTCAGCTACACAAGATGGAATTCACTCCTTTCCTCGAGGTTTAGGTGGCAAGTAGAAGATAGATGCCCTTTAGGGCCCTGATTCTAGGGCTTGAATGATGTGGCACCAACATACGATGCTCTTCTTGCTCAAAGGAGGTTTACATATAGTTGCCCTTTCCTCCTTCCTCTACCAATTCCATCAAAGACCACTCTTTGGATTCTCACTCCGAGAATACCAAGGGCTCTAAGTGGTGGTGTCATCCCCGCTCCTACTTGTTCGTGTGCTGGTAGCCGACTGTTTGTTGGGCGATAAAGACTGTAGAGGGTTGCTTCCGCTGGGTTGAGTTCGAAGTGAAGAAAGTCTTCAACTGGTTCGTATACTCAATCTATTGTATTTTATTTATCAAAGCATGCCTATAATTAGTATGAATTTGCATACCTGTTAGTTAGAATAGGTGTGTGGTAATTCGATCACAATGAAATAGGAAAGATCCGAACGCACTCATGGATGCTCTTGTTTAAGAGTTCCTTCAACACCTACAAAGCGAGTCGTATCCGTAGTATCACCAGATTAAGGTACCTAGTCTTATCCATCTACTACAGACCATTTAAGTTATTATTTAAACAAGATCCACTTGTATGTCTCTAGACATACTTGTTTAAATTACATAAAATAATCTCAGATCTTAGTTTATTGGATTGAGTCTATGCTTATAAAATAACACTTATTTTATTAACAACAATATGTTTATACAAAGTTTACAAACTATGAGATTTCAAAGAGATTTAGGACACCGATCCCAACACTACCTACCCACAATTCAATTACCTTGAAAACTCATAGATTCAAATCTACATTCCACACATTCAGATAATAATAATAATGAGAGCAAAATGCACTTCTGGTCCCTGAGGTTTGAAGTCTAAGTCTATTTAGTCCATAAAATTTCAAAAAAGACACTTTAGTCCCTCAAATTTGAAAAATGATTCTAAAGGATGCTTGATCTAACTTGATTTAACAGGAAAAAAAATGTATGGACTGTTATCTACTAATGTGAGCTACCTGACATGTTAAACTTTTTAATGAAGTGGCACATGAGCTGGAAAAAAAGTTTTAACTATTTTGTAAAAATGAATCCCCAAATCTCTACCCTAGTCCATGGACTTCCTTTCACGAAGAACATAGAGAAGGTGCCCCATCGTTGTCCATAGGTGCAGCCCATACCCACTGCAATAGTTTAATCCTTAGTGTTCTGTGTTCTCCCATAATATTCTTAGTGTATTCTTCAATCACTATCAATTATTCAAATTTTAATCAAATTAGAGATTTTTACATAGCAAAAGCCATGCCAATTGTGTTAGAAAATATTTGAAAAAAAAAAAACAAAGCGAAGAAACTGGAGAATAGTTACATTCTTGATGATTACATAACTAAGGTGGGTTTTTTTGTGTACAAGATGAGAGGTCCATTTTTTTGCCGGAAGGCACCACATAACACAAAATTTTAGGTAGAATAACAATATTAGGTATCGAATTTCAATGTGATATTTTTAGATCCTGGGAAGGCTTTTTTTTTTCAAGTCTTCATAAAAATTTAATTGCATTCCATCAATTGAATATTCAACCTCGACAGAAATTATAACCTTTCATCGATTGAAGTTACAGTTTGCAAAAACACACTAATAGACAGTTTCAAAAAAAAAAATATCCACCTTTTGAAATGAAGATATGAGTTTTAGATCCAAGTTCAAGCCTAGGGCATTTGCATTCTTTACGACCAAATAGTCACGATCATCAATCCTCATAGACCAAAAGTGCATTTGTCCTAATAATAATAATAAATAAATTTTTTTAAAAAAATAAAATAAAAGACTTGAGTCAAGAACTTAGACAAGGCAGCATTTTCCTAAAATGAGCACAAAATCAATCTCCCACCACTGTCTCTCATATTGATGCAAGAAATGAATGTGCATTTCATGGACCCTCGTTGATAGATGCCTCCCATCACAGCCACATACTTGCTTCTCGCATTTATTTTTCCCTTACACTGACCCCCGTTGCAAACCAAATCAAATCCGTGAAGAGACAGAAAGATCATAGGAGAAACATCAACATGAAGTCTCTTACTGGGATGTAAATCACGAGAGGGATCATGACCAGAGGATCATGATTCCAAACAAACTCATCAAAGAAGCTGATTGCATCAACAGCAAAGATCAAGCATGGTAGAACCTTGAGTTCGTTTAAGAATCTTGAGGCATGGAATGGAATATGGCCTTCTACCTGAAGACTTACATTTTAATATTTTGAATACAATCTCTATTTCTTTCCTTTGGAGGTTTATCACCACTCAGATCCCAACAGATTTGACAATGCAAGTTCAAGAGACCACCTTCAATGTTCACAGGGTAACAACCTATATGCAAATAAGTTCAAACTTTGGTTCCATAATACATTAGACATGATATGCAGCAAGAGTTCTTCATGCCAACCTTTCTAAAGGATCAAGATTGAACAAAAAAAAAACAGAAATTTCATTTCTGTTTCTCAAAATTTTCTGTCTAAAATTCCAGTGTATCAGTTCATTCTAGTTGCTCACCTCCATCTTTCTTGAAACAGTACACATCGATTTCAAAATGTGGCTACATAGGCCGAATGGAAATTCAATCTTCAATCTCAACCTAGGAAGGATATGACCTAAAATTCGAAAACTTCCCAGGTGGATCGAAAGCATTCGAAATGGTGATCAAATACTGTTATGGTTTCCCAGTAGACCTGAACTCAAGCTATGTAGCCCCATTAAGATGTGCATCGGAGTTTTTGGAGATGACAGGAATTTGAAGATGGAAACCTCGTCCCCAAGACAGGGTCCTTCCTCACATTTGAAGTCCTTTTGTCATGGAAAGAGTCACTGGCTGTTCTCAAAACTTGTGAATCTCACCATGGGCTGAAAATCTACAAATTGTGAGATGATGCTGTGACTCGATAGTTCCGACACTATCCAGAGAGAAGATAGTAGGAGATACAGTCAGTGAGGTAGGGTGGTGGCTAAATGATGTAACTACACTTCGCATAGACTATTTCACAAGAATTGAGCCAAAGGTATAATAAGAGCCAAAGATATAATAAAGCCATAGATTATAGGTCAAATCATTGAGCAGTATGCAAGGAAGTGGCTACTAGGCATTGAAATGGAACCAGGATTCAGAGATTATACACAGGACAAAAGTGACCTGCAAGTAAGTATTTTGAGTGGCAGGAAAGATGAACTGGGCATTGTACACAGCAAAGAACATAAAGCTATTATTGAAAGCCTACTAAGCATACTTCCTCCTCAAAGAGAAGCAGTATCATGCAGGTTCTTGTTGCAGAACTGGCAAGGCTGTATTCTGCATCAGCAGCTTTGATTTCAGAACTAGAGAAAAGAATAAGAATGGTGTTGGAGATGCCAATGTCATTGATATTTAATTCCATGTGTACAAATATTGACCAAGGGAACTTGCCAAAGTCAGTATCGTTCTTATAAGCTCAACAAATAGCAATTACAAGTCTCCAATGCTTATCAAATTCACCAACTGTTATATTCTTTGATTTTTCATCAATGACTTGGTCCTAGTACACAAGAAAAACGCACTATGCATGACGTAGAAGTGCAAAGGCTCCTGGAATAATACTCACTGTTTGAACAGCAACAGCAGCAACATAGAATTCATTACTCTAATGTGTGTAAACTCATAGACAATTACCTAGATGAACTTGCAAGAGATCCAAATCTCTCCATTTCCAAGTTTCAAACTTTAGCCAACTCACTGTCAAAAAATGCAAGGCATTGTCCTGATGATACAGAGCCATTGACACCTACCTCAAGGTTGCATCTGGATTATCTTGTCCTTAATAATTTTCTGCAGCAAATTACACATGCTTGGAATTATAGAAGAAATTTCACTTTAGAAACTTACAAACCATTCTCATCTACAGACTCATCCTTTACTATCTGAGCAAGATTAGAGAAAGCTGTGCAAAATCATGAACTGTGAAACTACCGCTTGATACATGTGTACATTGCACAAAATGATCGACTGCCTCTAAGAACTATAGTTCAGGTGATATTATATAACCCTACAACATGATGCAATGTAGTTTAAAATTCCAGCAACATATCTACATTGTAGTTCAACGCAGAATGTAGTTAAGAAACAAGAAAAGATAAGAAATTGTAAAGATATAATTGCATAACATATACTTACGGTCAAAGAATTAGTTGCATATCTAATGTGCCACAAATAGAAAAAATATGAGGCTGTATTTGATCTTCAACCCAGACAACATTCAACAGATATACATTAATCAGAACAGATAGGCTGCTGATAGGCTCTCCAAAGGCATAGACAAAAAGGAATATGGCCCTTATTTCTTCACAAAGAGAAATGGTCGGCCAAAAATACAATATACATGAATCCACATTCACTGCCTTTCATAAGGATTAAAATCCAGACAACACTCAACAGACATAATGTTTAAATGAAAGATTATGTTACTAACGGACAGAATTATAAAGAACAATTCTGTTCTATACATGAATCCACATTCACTGTCTTTCATAAGGATTCATATCAAAAAGGCCCTTTGAGATGGATGAAGTGTTCACCGTAATCAAACCAACCGAAATCTGATAAAGAGGAGAGAAGGCAAAGGATTGCAAAATCTGTCAATTAGAATTTATGTCAACCCCTTTCTGCTTAAGATACTCTTTGGCCTCATCTATGTCCTACAAAAGGAACTCAAGGTGAGATGTTTGTACATCTTTCAGTCTTAATAATGATTAATATAGAAATTCAAACATTCCAGAGAGAGAGATGGCATAATTTGTTTTTGAGTGCAACAAGTGGAGAGTTATGGAGATCTAAACCAAAGATCTCAATGGAAAGAATACATGTCCATAACCTTCAATTTGTTGTATGATATGGAAGTGCCAAGTGAGAGCATTTCAATCTGAGTAATGCCTTGGATATGAAAACTTGGAGAACATTCTAGAGAAAAGGAGAAAGAGAGAGAGGAGCCATTTGTTGTATTATACGAAAAGTGCAAGTGAGAATAAAAGGGAAGCATTACCTTCTGTAGCAACAGTCCTTCTGTAGGGCAAGTTGGAAATGTCATTAGACCGATTCCAACCATCAATAGACCATAGCATCCCAGGGAGACAATTAAATAGATGGGTAGCTGGAGTGACAAGACACGCAAAGTAAGCAACATTGAGTGTGTAACATGATGAAAAGTAAATATGAAGGGTTTAATAAAACAATGACTGAATGCAAACTCACCAACCAAGTATGGCCATGTGGTAATATAGATGTCTGCAAGAGGCCAATCCACAGAGCTGATACGGCCACCAATAACGTCAAAATCTTAACTATATGCTTCATTGATTGATGGCGAGAAAAGTCAATGCCCAAATCTCAATCTCAAACAAGTAGTGAGAAATTACATCTGCCAAAATGGATCGTCATATTGACGAACTAGATCAGAAACATAGCGGCTAACTCCCTTTCATGCACTCTATATGGCTATGCATTCTTCACAACTTGGTTTATTCTTTTAACATTCCATTTAGGGCAACGTGCATAAAATGTAGATCACCAATTAATTATAGCAGTCTTTTGCATTATTGATGATAACAATTTCCTTAAACAATTTTATTCATTGACAATAAAGAATTAGAAGGCTAAATCATTATAACACACAATTCAAACATGAAACAAAAAACGCCTCTAATATAATATTAATATATATAGAACAATATTAAGATCATGAGTTTGTATGAAGCTAGTAGGATTTTCTTTAAAAGACATTGACACCAATGTTGTGCCAATAATAATATATAGTAACATAAAACCCTTTTTTTTTTCTTTTGAGTTCAACAACATATCGGTTGGGGGATTCAAACATGAAGCCTCTTGATCGAGGTACATGCTTAAAATAACAAAAAACAACATAAACTTTAGATACTTCAAAGAGGAAGAGGAAGAGGAAGAGGAGGAAGAAGAAGAAGAAGAAGAGAAAAAACAAAAAAAAAAAAAGGAGAAAGAGAGGCTCTTATGGTGAAGTCTACCGTTTCTCTTCATGTGAAAGAGGATAAATTCTGTGTTTAGGCACAAGCCACTCACTAAACAGTAAAATAAACAGGCCACTAATCTTTTAGAATAACTTTGATGTTCACCATTCATGCCTGCCCTCCTCTCCGTTGAATGGTTGATAGGTAATAGATTACCACACAAATGAATGATATACAGCATTCCATTGCACTAAGTGTCTTGAACTCAAATGACCCACCTAAAGACACAACCATCTAATGCAAAAGACAATGACAATTAGTGTATTTTTGGTCCATCCATGAAAAGTAGCAAAAAAGAGAAAACTACTTTGCTGAACTATCAACCCCTTAAAGTCTAACAGCTGGAATTGAAGAGAAAAATTAAATTTCAAAACAATTTACATTGCCATCAGAGGAGATTTCATAAAAAAGATTATTTCACTGCTCAAAGTAGCACGCTACAGGAACTCAAAGCCCTTGCGCATTGTCCCAACATCATTTGGCAGTTCAGAGAACTATTAACCGAAAAAATGGAAAAGCAGAGAGAATTTTAAATGAAAACGACACTTGACATGCCTGACAGCACCAAGCCACCAATCACCTATTCATTATATCGTTGTTAATTTCTTGTTGATCGACACATATTTCAGTCAAACGAGAAGATAAAGTGACAAAGGAAGAGACTAATGAAGGAAAAAACTTACCCAGCCATTGAAACCATGTCGAGTGATGTAGGAGCTAATGAAAAGGTTGTACTCTTGATTGGATTCTGCAATTTAACGACGTAACCATGAAATCCAATGCAAAAGATAGTTTTCTTTTCCAATGGACAAATTACCAAACATCTTGTTACTTGTAACATGAACTCTATTAACAATCTCAGACTCATATAACGCAGTGAATAAATACAAGTAGTCTAGAGGGGAAAGACTCGGAAACTGGACCCAATCACAAATAAGTGAAAAGTGGTGACGTAACTTTAAATTTACAAAAGCCAATACTTCAGACAAAACTTCTCTCCTTTGCTGCATCACATTCTCTTCCTTTTATGTACATTCGTACTCTCGTAGAGGCATTACTTTCTTTCTTCTCTCCACGAAAAAGCAATCTTAAACCGGAAATGCCAATGTAGGCCAATCCTCCCCATAACAAGGTACGAAAGAAATAATCATCCATACTCACTTCAAACACACAACTTATTTCAAACGAACCAAAATTCAGACAAACCTGAAAACACGCCGCAAATAATCGCCAAACTACTGTCGCATTAGGTTTTTCTCAGACAATAAACAACACATCAAATCAACAGAGACAAAAAAAAAAAAACACATCAGAAAAAAGCAAAACAAAACAAAACAACGCATGGTAATAGAATCGAAGAAAACAAAAGTCTACAAGAAAACTGAAGGACTGATAGAGAAAGGTAAAAGAAGGAAGTTCCCTGAATCGGTCGAATAAGCTATTGCTCTTGAAGTGTTAAAGAAGAAAGAAGTTAGGGCATGCGAGTCGAAATTACCTGTTTGGTGCAACACTTCTGCTTCGAATCTGAGTATGAAATGCTTAGAGAGAGAAGGAGAGAAGTGGTGGGGAGTTGAAAAGCAGAGAGCGGCCTCCACGGTTGCAGACAAAGAGGAAGATGCAGTAACATGTTGAAAAACAAAAAATAAATTAAAATAAACTCAAAATAGAAAATGGATTTATTAGTGGATTTTTTTTTTTAAATAATGTTTTTTTAATATATAATGACAAAAATAGGGTTGGAGATAAAGTATTCTCAAAAATAGGTTTTTAAATCGTGTACCGGGTACACGATTACACCTTCGGTATGCAGGGTTGACTAAGGTAATTGTGTACTGTACCCAATACACGACTTCCTTTCCATTAAATCTGTTGCGCCCCTTCTTCTTCCTCATCCGACCATCTGCCTTCTTCGTCTCACTCAAGCTTTCTGCCTTATTTTGCCTTCTTTTGTTACATTTCTTCGTCCAAAATTCTGAAATCTTCCTCATTTTACTTCTATCTTGTGCATTCAAACGCCTCCATTTGCTCGTCCATCCAAAATTGTTCAAAATCGTCCTCCATTTGTTTGTCCGTCCAAAATCGTCTGAACGCTTCTGTGGTAAAATTCTTTCTCTAGTTGTTTTTCAATATATAATCTTCCTATATATCATTTTGTTTTCATTTGGGCTGAACTTAATATGTAGTTTATGGATCCATGATTAATTTGTTGGGTTGAATCTAGAAATATATTATATATTTGTCTATTTGTTGGGCTGGTTTTGTCTAATGTAGTTTATGAACTTAGAAATTAAATTTTGTTGGGTTATTTTTCTGGATGATTATGTTTCTTTATTTGTTTGGCTATTTTTTTTATGATTAATTCATTGGATGATTATGTATTTGTTGGGTTGAATGTAGAAATATATGTATATGTTTATAAAAATGAAGATTGGTTCGTATATATATATTATTTTGTTTGCATTTGGGCTAAATTAAATGTATGATTCATGGATATATTACTTTGTTTGCATTTGGGTTGAATTAAATGTATGATTCATAGATATATTATTTTGTTTTTATTTTGGCCGATTTAAATATATAGTTTATGGATTTTAGATTTGGGCTGATTGTATAGTTTATGGATCTTAGATTTGAGAGTTTATGAATCTTAGATTTGGGCTGATTTAAATGTATAGTTTATGGATCTTAGATTTGGGCCGATTTAAATGTATAGTTTATGAATCTTTGATTTAAATCTATAGTTTATGAATCTTATATTTGAGCTGATTTAAATGTATAATATTTAGATCTTATATGTTAAACTTAGAAATTGGATTTTGTTGGGTTGACATATTAATATTTTTTTTTTTGTCAACTATAACAGTTGAAAAAATCATAATAAATATGTCGATGCGTCCTGAAGATTTAGTTATTCTTGAACCTGAAAATGATGGAGATAGTGACATTAACATTGAAGTTGATGAATTATTTGGAAACGAAAGTAGT
This sequence comes from Benincasa hispida, assembly GCF_009727055.1. NCBI lineage: Eukaryota > Viridiplantae > Streptophyta > Magnoliopsida > Cucurbitales > Cucurbitaceae > Benincasa > Benincasa hispida. Next base: position 52,792,394 of record NC_052357.1, read on the forward strand.
GAGGAACATGACCTTGAGTTGGTACCGTCGGAAATGTTCACCCAAATAGATTGGGAAATGACAAATTCAATGTGTGAACTAGGGTCTACTTTGAAAGAAAGGAATATAGGTGTAGATAATTGTAGTTTAATACAAAAAGGAATGTTGTTTAATACCAAAGAAGATTTACAGCTTGATATAAAAAAATTATTGTGTGACAGAACACTACGAAATTGTTGTAGTGGAATTAAATCAGGATCTTTGGTATGTTAAATGTAAATCATGGAGTGACGGTTGTGCTTGGAAGTTACGGGCATGTCAACATAAAACTCATGGGATGTTCAAAATCACCAAACTTCAAGGAGAACACTCATGTTCGTTTTCAAAATTGACACAAAATCATTCGCAACTCGATTCAAATTTTATGAGTATTGAAATTCAAAATTTGGTTAGAGCGGATCCTGGAGTACCTGTGGCCTTACTCTAAGAAGTCATTAAAAAACAATATGGCTATAATGCTAATTATAGATGGGTGTGGCAAGCCAAGAAAAAAGTGTTGATTGTTGTGTTTGGTGATTGTGAGAAATCATATTCCGAGCTTCCGTATTGGTTGAGTGCTCTTGTTCATTACAATCCAGGAACACGAACAGATTGATTTTTCCTTCCCTCTGATGTGCCAGGTACGACTATTTTTGGACGAGTTTTTTGGTCCTTTGGTCTTGGGTTCAACCATTGTAGGCTATTAATCCAGATCGATGAAACTCATCTCTACGGAAAGTATAAGGGGAAATTATTGACAGCCTTATCTATTGATGCAAACGAACATATATTTCCCCTTGCTTTTGCTCTCATCGAAGGTGAAAATTTGTCCAGTTGGTCATGGTTTTTATGGGCATTGCGTGAATATGTTACCCAAAAAGAGGGTATTTGCTTGATTTCGGATAGACATAAGGACATTCTTGCTGCAATGAATAATGAAGAAATTGGTTGGAGTGAACCCAGAGCGTACCATCGATATTTTCTTCGCCATGTTGCCAATAATTTCAATACGAAATACAAATAAAAACAACTAAAAAATTTGGTGTTTAAGGCCGGAAATCAACATCAAAGGCGTAAGTTCATTCGGTGCATGAAAGAATTGAAACAATTGCACCCTGAATGTCTTGAATATTTTTCAGACATTGACTTGGAAAAATGGACTCAGTCATACGACGGTGGGTACCGCTATGGGTGGATGACAAGCAATGCAACTGAATGCATGAACGGTGTTTTCAAAGGTGCTAGAATGTTACTAATTATTTCTTTGGTTAGGCTAACATTCTATCGCACAATACTGTATTTTGAATGCCGGAGACAAGAAATCAGTGAAGCACTCGATCGTGGGGACATGTATACAGAATATGCCCTAAAAAACTTAAAAGGTGGGAAAAATGAGCATCTGCACATACGGTGACATCCATTGATAGGGAAAGTCAAACTTTTGAAGTACAAACTGCATAAGTATGATTTCTCCCTATAAAGGACAACACACCCAAGTTTTGAGCTTGAAAGAAGGAACATGTTCTTGCAATAAGCGGCAATCATTCAAGATTCCATCTCTCATGTAATTGCAATTTGTAATTACATGCGTATGACATACCTACCACTTATTGATGAATGCTATAAATTGTCCAATTTCAAACGTTGTTATGAAGGTCGCTTCTATCCAATTCAACACCCAGATTATTGGCCAGAATTATCATTACAGAAGTTCGTCCAAATGCGGACTTACTAAGAGAACAAGGTCGGCCAAAAAGTACGCGCATTCATAATGAAATGGATTGAAGAGAAGCAAGCCAAAAAGTACGATGTACAATCTGCAAGAGAGAAGGACATAACAGACGCACTTGTCCACAACGTACACTAGGTGCTTCGTCTTCGAGTCATTAGGAGTTTTTTTTTTTTTACTTGTATATTTTATATACTTGTATTCTTTATGTACTTATATTTTTCATGTAATTGTATATTTTATGTATTTGTATTCTTTATGTATTTATATTTTTCATGTAATTGTATATTTTATGTACTTGTATTCTTTATGTACTTAAATTTTTCATGTAATTATATATTTTATGTACTTGTATTCTTTATGTACTTATATTTTTCATGTAATTGTATATTTTATGTACTTGTATTATTTATGTACTTATAATGAATTTATGTAATGAATTTATTTTATGTAATTGTATCTTTTTATGTACTTTTTATGTATCTTTTATGTCATGGATTTTATTATGTAATTAATTTGAACTTCTTAGGTAATGGAGCCTGGTTCTTTTAATCCTGTACAATTATACCAACAAAATGCGCATCGTTTACAAACAGTATGGGATAGTTCTTCCACTGTAGAGTTGAGTTGTTGGAGAAGGGAGGCGACTGCACAGCATACTATCCCATTTGATCACTGCATTATTCCCTATGTTTAGCAGGTAGGTTTTCTTAGGGTTGCACAAATTGGTTTTATCTAGCTTGATTGGCACCTTATTATTGCTCTAGTTGAACGTTGGAGACTAAAAGGCCACACATTTCACCTGCCTTGTGGGGAATGTATGATTACACTGCAGGATGTTGCCATACAATTTGGGTTACGAGTGGACGGGCAACCATTGACAGGTTCACTATATATGACTGGAAGAACGTTTGTGAAGAGCTCTTAGGCATTCTACCAGAGGATCTGAAAGGATCAAGATTGAGTATCCCCTGGTTGGCGTCCCAGTTTCCAGAATTACCTCTCGATGTCGACGACATCAGCATACGTAGGTATGCACGAGTATACATCTTGCAGCTTATTGGAGGATTTTTTTTTGCCGACAAGTCAAATACTCTAGTCTCATGTTCCTCCCACTATTGTCTGATTTCGAGCACGTTGGTACGTACTCGTGGGGTGGTGCATGTCTTGCATGGTTGTATAGAGAACTTTGTCGAGCTTCCAATGCACAAGCATTGGAAATAGCGGGGCCACTAATACTACTACAAGTATGGGCTTATGATCGATTTCCAATTATAGCACCACAAGTCCAGCTACAAGCCCTAGATCATCGTCCACTTAGTGTCAAGTATTATTTCATTTATATATTTATTTCATTACCATTTTATGTAAGAATATAAATTAATTGTATTTTTTATAATTTTAGATGGAGTGGTGTATTAGCTGCCTCTGAACAGTCAGCAAATATGTTGCTCGTGTACAGAAAAATATTTGACATGCTGATGCCCAATCAGGTAGCAAATGTATATATAAATGAATATTTAAAACATTTAATTATATCGTATATAATTATCAAAACCCTAAATTGAATTTGAACATTTCAAATTCACTCAATATTCTAATCCAAGGTTGAATTTTTTACGAGCTAATAGAAGGACCTAATAGACCTACAGATCATTACCTCCAACGATTTGAGATTAATTGGCTAAACACTTTAAAACGAATTAATCAATATTTATTAACTACCAATACATACCACTATAGCTCAGTAGTTACACTCTTCTCACTGTAGATATATTTTTGTCCACTTGACTTAATCATAATCAGTAAATCGATGCTTCACAAGTCGTTCGTATTTATAGCAAGGTCAAAATTACTGTTTTACCCCTATAAATACATCTTGTTCCTTAAGTCACCATTGATCCTCTATTGAATAATTGGTTTATAGTCCAACTAATAAACCATATCCCTCTCTGTCATGAGAGGTAGGGCCCCCTTTGTTCAAGTCCAGGAATCAGTACTTAAGAGAGCAACCTATCTGCTAACTCTAAGACGGGTAGAAGTGAATTCCTTCTTGTAGAACTATGTTCCCAGCTATCTATCCGGTGTTATCCCCAAAATGGGAGGCCTATTGAACAGTGCTGTTGAATTACTCTCACCTAAGCAGATCAAAGGATAATCCCGAATAAAATGGGAGTTGATAGTTAACTCAGGATTAAGATCGAGTTACCCTAGGTCAACGAATTTAAATAGTCTGTTTTAACAGTAAACGGTCGTTATAAAGAAAACTGACTATTTCGTGGTCCAGTCTTATGCAAATGTCTTTTGCATAGGATGCCCCCACTCACATATCTTCACATGACCGATTAAGGGATCACATTGTTTATATCAGTATACAAAGAGGCCGCATCCATAGTGTCCCTAGGATGAGGTACCAAATCTCATCCATATATTTATAGACCTTTTAGGCTATATACTATTACTTGGTCCTCTTTTATGTTTCTACATAAAGTTAAAGTATTCATACTATAGCCATGGGTTTGTTTATTGGATTTTATAACATAATGCAATTTCAATAATTCCTTTATTGAATGAAGTATCAATAGTACTTTTATTGCAAAATAGAATATGTTTCAAATATTACGAACTACGAGTTTTAGGACATTCAAAACGGACGAAAATAAGAAACCCTATTCACTTCTAAAGTTCGAGTTTTTATGAATCCTATGTTACAACCCTCCAAAGGGATACCCATGGAATACGACTAGTTTATGCTGCCTAAAAACGACAGTGGGCGTAACATAAGAATCTCACAGTTCAAACTAATGGAAGAGAGCGTCGGATATGTTGACACATTTCTTGTACCCACTTACTATGAACTACTTCCCTTATTCACCTTGTTATTGATCCATGCATACACTTTTTGAATGGAGCAGTTGCGGTAAAAGCGACACAAAGTCGAGCATGAATCTCATGGTGTGAACTCTTAGGGACGTGAGAGCTAAAAACAATATATTATATATATTATTAATCTCTCATTGAAGTGTTCTAATTGTTTGGGTATCTCATGTACTTAGGATATTTTGGCTAAAAAACACCCTAAATCTATATGGTTTATCCAAGTATAACGTTTATATTTGGATTTAACCTATGATGTCTAAGTGATAAAACCTTTTTGTTACCTCACACCGCTCATACATGCTCATAAAATCAATCAACAACGCTCAATATCTCGGCTATAATTCCTAGGTAGCAAGTGTTACGTAAACTGTCAACTTAAGTACCTCCAGCCTTAGACAGGATTATAGATCGATTGAGTTTGTAACCGTATTTTATAAGATAACGACCTATTTTAACTATTAAAACAAGTTGTTATTAAACCTAAGTGAGCATGCATCTTATCTTTGTTATAGATTTTAAATGTCTAATTCATTTTATAACACTTATAAAACTATAGACATGCTATAACATACACTTAAGCATTTCATACTTTAATATAACAATTATATTAAATTTATGAAACCCTAAACATGCATACTATATATAATAACTAATTTATGACATATGAAAATCTATGAAACATGCTTTCCTATGGTGGGATTTTAAATCTACATAGCATACAATCAACGCATCATGAAGTATAACTCATGCGTCCATGCCTTAACTTCAATGCATAGTCTATCCTTGAGTTCAACATAGTCTCACACAACCTCTATAAGCCTTAGTCACCCCACACACACAAAGCCTCATGCGTCAATGCTTCTTACCACCAACACATGCCTACTCTTGGCTTTTATATTTAGCCAATTTGCTACTATACTTAATTATCCTTTCCAAAGCATAGTTTAGTAAAGCTTCTTCCTTCAAGCTTGCATTTTAAGTTTCTTCCTATATCTTATGTAACCTTAATAAGGTGAGGGTGTCACAAAATCTAACAAGCCCAGATGCAAAGTTGCAAGCACGATCAAACACTTCTCTATAAGCCTAACTCATATTCACCTAAGTTAAGCTTTTCAAACTTTCTACCATTGCTAGAAGTGACAAATTCTTTGGAAATCAAATTTCTTGTTCCAATAAATCTTTCATGCGGCGGCCTAATCTCAGTATCTTCATTTGCCAATGAAATGGAACACGAATAAAACACAGAAAATCAAGGAAAACAAGTGAAGAAAATACAATATATGAAAATACTTTCATGATTAATAGGAGAAAACAGAGGACATTGAATAGTACTTCGTTTTAAAATTATAAGAAACGGTAAAAGAACATGAATATAGTTTAAAGTTACTAAACCCTAAACAATATCACCATAGCAAACTATAATATCAGTCATAAACTGAGCATGTTAGAACATCATTGTCACATCGCAACTCTGATTTTTGAGTAAATGATCTACAAGCTCGATACAATACACAAATATACTCAATCCACAACTTAATCCAGCTAAAGCCAAAGGAACTCAAGAACGAAATTACAAAGCAAGTGAACCTCGAAACACAGACAGGTAAACAAGAGATGATGGAGGTGTTGTGCTTCTATAACAATGAGAAACTGTGAAAACAAATGGAGAATGAAGGCATATCTGAAAGATTACTGTAATTGAAAGATGACAAGGAAGATGGATTACATTGACTTTCGAAAATGAATATCAACGCCGAAAGAAGCTTCTCTGGTGGTTGTCGGAGGCTGGTAGCCATGATATCATACAGAGAGCCTGAAAGGACTTGTGGACCTCTTCGCGCGAGTTGTGTAGGAAGTGCCAAAGAAAATTAGGCCAGGAACGTTGATGTTGAAGAATCGAATCAGTGATATGAATTCATTCCATTGCCATATTGTGTTGGCTCCAAAATCCATGGAGGAGGCGCAAATTAGGTTTCGTCTCTCTTCTGAATTTCAACGCCCACAAGTGGACAATCGCATCGCTGCCAAGATTGGTGGTGATGGATTTAAGGCCTGCTCTAAAAAAGAAGTAGCAGAAATAGGAGTCCATTGTGGGTTCAAGTTATAGCTTTAACATTCTCATATCGATGATGAAGGTTGGGTTCTAGGAGAAGAAGTATGTGCTTCAAGTGCTGAAAGTTGGGATTTGAGAGAAGTAATGGTTAAGATTCGAGAGAAAGAAGAAAAGAAATGAAGGATTCTGTGCATTGGAAAAGGGTCGAGACTAGTTGCGTCAGGCGGATAATTCCCAAAATTTGAGCATGTATCCAAATTCATTTTTAATCATTTTTTGCCCTTTTTGGGGTTGACATTTCATAGCCTATTTTCAAAAAGGCTATGTTCAAAAGTTATAACAAGTTAAATTTGTTGTGGTGATAAGAAACGTATAAAAAATGAAAATAAATTAAGGAGAGATTTGCTACCTCTGTTTATAAATGAAAGATTATGTTAACTGGCAGATATAGAGAACAATTCCATTCTATACATGAATGCACATTCATTGCCTTCTATAAGGATTCAAATCAAAAAGTTCCTTTGAGATGGATGAAGTGTTCGCCGTAATCAAACCAACGGAAATCTGATAGAGAGAAGAGAAGACAAAAGGATTAGAATTAATGTCAACCCCTTTTTGCTTTAGATACTCTTTGGCCTCATCTATGTCCTACAAAAGGAACTCAAGGTGAGATGTTTGTTCATCTTTCAGTCTTAATAATGATAAATATAGAAATTTAAACATTCTAGAGAGAGATAGGATAATTCGTTTTTTAGTGCAACAAGTGGAGAGTTATGGAGATTAAACCAAAGATTTCTTGAGTGCACGTCCATAACCTTGAACCATGCTCAATTTGATAGGACAATTTGTTATATGATATGCAAGTGCCAAGTGAGAGAGCATTTCTGTAACACCCCAAATATATATATATATATATTTTTATTTTTTTTGTAATTTCAGTATTTTCTTTTATTATTGAGGGCATTTTTGGAATTTTGGAAGTCAAATGTAGTGCAGAATTTAATTTTTGGCGCTGAATTTATTCAATTTGGAAATTAATGACAGGAATTAATTTCATTTTGGGAAGGAAACGAATTTAATAGTATAAAGTGGAATAAGGAAAGGAATAAAATAAAGTTTATTTTATTTCCTTTTTAGTTTTTTTTAATTATTATTTTTATTATTATTTTTCTTTTTATATAAACAAAACTTAAAATCTTCTTCTTCAACCTCACCACACGCGCCCCCCTTGAGAAAACCTAGCCGTCGACGACAGCTCAGTTTTTCGTTGAACCCGACGCCGATGAGCACTCGACGATTTGAAGCCCCCTCAGTGCGCCTGCTGGTCAGAGCAGATGCCTCGTCCGTTGCGTTCCACCGAGAGCCCAGATCTGAAGGCGTCTGCTACGTTCCGTCGAGAGCCGTTCGCCCAATTTCTCCAGCTCGTCCAGCTGAGCTCCTTTGCGCGTTTGCTTTTCCGGTCGGTCTCCTCTATTGTTCACCTAGCACCGATCGTACGCGAGCACCGCTTCAAGCCGCATCTGCCACCCCAGTTTTTTTCGCCACCAGTTGTCGTCACCCTACCACGTCGGGTCTGTCTTGGTCTTCGTCAGATCTGTTGGGGTAAGATTGTGTCAGTTTTTTTTCGTTCTCTTGGCCATAATATTGTGTTTCAGTGTTATGACTCGCCTTTGCTGGGTTTTGTTTCAAGCTAAAGTCGTCAAGGAGTTTGGAAGTCAAAGGAGGCACCGTCGAAGAAGGTGGAAGTGATTTTCATTCTGTGAGTAAGTTCTTGATAGTTTGGATTTGGACCGGAAGTCTTACAATTGTGGCTTCAATTGAAATTGAGAGTTGTTTTGTTGTAGGATCACTACTTTGGATTTGTCGTTATAGTTTTGGTGGTCTAATTTTTATCCGTGGAGTATCAACTCGAGGTAAGTAATTTTACCACTGATACTGCCCATGGGCCAGGCTTTAGTGTTATGCTAGCATGATAAGTGTATGTTATGGTAAATGTTAGCATGTTGATTTACAGTATGACCTGAATCAAAGTTATGTTTCTGGCACGAATTCTATTTGTTTACATACACACCTAAGTACTTGATCATTAGTATGTGAAGTATGTGTTTTTTATATGTCGATGTCTGATCTGCTGGTGTTGAGGCATACTTGCATGTTGTGGATTTATGATGTAAGTTATACATGGATGATGTATAATATGTTATTAAGAATTATGTGTAGTTGATGAAGCCATGGTATCAAGATTTATGTATGTTTTAGAACTGTACAATTTTGAATCTTAGCATGTTAAGACTGTGTGAATATCCTCATTGATTAGTTAGATTGCTCACCAGTTTTTGTTTCCTTCGGGATTCACCAGTTTGTGTTTCCTTCGGGATTCACCAGTTTGTGTTTCCTTCAGGATTCACCAGTTTGTGTTTCCTTCGGGATTCACCAGTTTTTGTGTTTCCTTTGGGATTCACTAGTTTTGTGTTTTCCTTCGGATTCACCAGTTTGTGGTTCCTTCGGATTTCACCAGTTTTGTGTTTCCTTCGGGATTCACCAGTTTGTGGTTCCTTCGGATTTCACCAGTTTTGTGTTTCCTTCGGGATTCACTAGTTTTGTGTTTCCTTCGAGATTCACCAGTTTTGTGTTTCCTCCGAGATTCACCAGTTTTGTGTTTCCTTCGAGATTCACCAGCTTTGTGTTTCCTCCGAGATTCACCAGTTTTGTGTTTCCTTCGGGATTCACCAGTTTTGTGGGCATACTTAACTACAATAAGATAGGACTCAGTCTCTTGTCTATTACATGTATTTATGTGCCATAGGTGGGTATCTAGAGGACATAGATGCCTAGCCTGACCCCAATGGTGGGGTTACTTACTGAGTATTTTATGCTCATTCTTTCCTATATTGATGTTTTAGGTAAGGGTAGAGATGCACCGACGATGGCTCAGCGGAATTCATGATCGTGCCATTGGGACTAGTTTTTACGCTTCCGCATCATGACATTTAGAGTCCTTATTTTTCCCTTAATGTTTAGTTTTATTGTTTTAAACTTATTATTAAAGATTATTTCTTTTATATACTTTTAATAGTCTTTACGAATTATGGGTACCCTATTATTGTTTTAACAATTGCATTTAATAAATGTCTTTTGAACTTCTCTTGTTTAATTAACATTTATTTCAACCTAACTGGGCGTTGTTTTAAATTCTATGCATGCATTTATTTTAGTAACGACCTAACCTAAGTCCTAGGGGGTCGGGTCGTTATAATTTCAATCTTAGTAATGTCTTGGATATGAAAACCCGAAGAATGTTCTAGAGAAAAGAAGAAAGAGAGAGGGAGTAGCCATTTGCTATATGATATGAAAAGTACAAGTGAGAATAAAAGGGAAGCATTACCTTCTGTAGCAACAGTCCTTTTGTAGGGCAAGTTGGAAATGTCATTAGACCGATTCCATGGAGACAACAAAATAGATGGGTAGCTAGAGTGACAAGACACAGAAAGTAAGCTGTTGAAATGCCTTGAATCTGTTTGTTGGTGCTTCGAACAATCAAGTACAGGGTCTTGTTGACCGATTAGCTAGTCGGGGTCCAAAGGCGGTGCGCCCTGGTGGGGGTTCGGGGGCAACGCCCCCAAAACCTATTTAGAATTCATATTCAGCATATTTATTTATTTGCAGTTATTTACGATTACGACCTTAGGGTTTAGAGTAGTGCGCTATATAAACTTTCTAACCCTACAGGTGCCGTTTTTTTATGTAATTTTCTGAAAACATTCTCTCAAATAATATTGTTCTCCCTCTGCCCGTGTACGTAGCTAACATACAGTATATTTGTATGTCGATCTTCTCTATCTCTACATTCCTTTTTGTGTTCTTTAATTGTCGATTTCGTAACATAAGCACCATTGAGTATGTAAAATGATGAAATTAAATATGAAGGATTTAAGAAACCAATGATTGAATGCTAACTCACCAACCAAGCATGGCCAAATGGTAATATAGATGTCTACAAGAGGCCAATCCAGAGCTGATACGGCCACCAATAATGTCTAAATCTTAACTATATGTTCCATCGATTGATGGCGATAAAAGTAAATGCCCAAATCTCAATCTCAAACAAGTAATAAGAAATTGTATCTGTTAAAATGGATCGTTATTATTAACGAACTAGATCAGAAACAAAGCAGCTAACTCCCTTTCGTGCACTTTATATGGTTAATATGCATCCTCCACAACTTGGTTTATTCCTTAAAAGTCCACTTAGGGCAACACGCTGCAATGTAGATCACCAATTAATTATAGCAGTATTTCACGTTATGGATGATAAAGATTTCCTTAAACAATTTTATTCATTGACGATAAAGATTTAGAAAGCTACATGGCAACATAAAACCGTTTTTGTTTCTTTTGAGTTCAACAATATATGAGTTGGGGGATTCCAACGTCAAACCTCCTGATTGAGGTACATGCGTAAAATCACAAAAAACAACATAAACTTTACATACTTCAAAGAAGAGGAAGGAGGGAAAAAAAAGGCTCTTATGGTAAAGTCAATAGTTCCTCGTCATGTGAACATGATAAATGTGGTGTTTAGGCAGAAAGCCCCTAGCTAAACACTAAAATAAACAAACCACTCATCTTTTAAAATGACATTGATGTTCATTATTCATGCCTCACACCCTCATCTCCGTTGACTGATTGATAGATAATAGATTACCACAAAAATGAAACAATATACGACACCCCATCACACTAATTAAGGGTCTGTTTGTTAGAGAATCTAAAAGAAGAAATTTAAAAACAAGGAATTAAATGAAAATAGAGTTGTATTTCATGTTTTTAGATATGTATTTGGTAACAGAGTTCAGAAATTTAATTCCAATATAAACAATAATAAACTAGTTGTAATTCACTAAATATTAGTTGACAATAAATTATTACTAATTTATCTATGAACCTATTTTATGTTAAAACAAATTATATAATTATTATTTTCTAATATTACTTAGTTTATAAAAAATTTGAAATATTTGTCCCATGGTTTGGAGTAAGTTAAATTTTAAGTTTTATGAACTCAATGACCCACCTAAAGACAAAGACAATTAGTACATTTTTGGTCCATCCATGGAAAGTATAAAAAAAAGAGCAAACTACTTTGCCAAACTATCAACCCCTTAAAGTCTAACATCTAGAATTGAAGAGAGAACTCAAATTTCAAAACAATTTTCATTGCCGTTAGAGGGGATTTCATAAAAAGATTATTTGACTACTCAAAGTAGAATGCTACATGAACTCAAAGCCCGTGTAGACGATCAAGTATGCAATCAAACTATCGTGTAGAAGAAGAAGCCTATCGTATAAACTTGATACTCGATCACATAGTTAAGTCTGTCATATAGACTTGATACTCGATCGTGTAGTCTTTCAAGTTATCGTCTAGTATACTCGGTGCTATCGCATAGTCACTCGATTAGTAATACGATAGCGATTTCTGTGAGATGATACGTCTGACTGAATTGAAAAACTATTTTTCATTTTTATCTCACAGTTACCTAAACCGTGTATAACCACCCACCAAGGTCAGTTATTTAGAAAAAGTAATATTAATTATCATATAATTAATAAATTATAAATAAACACAATAACTAACTTATCATATTATATTTATAACCTATAGTTTTAATATTGCATCATATGCAACATATAAACCATAATTATTTTCCTATTTTATGGAATTTAATATAAATTATATTTATATTAATTCCTCCAATTAGATAATGTATCAAATACATTATATCAATTATATCATATATAATTGAATTAATTTAATTATATCATATATAATCAAATTCCCTCTTGTTAATTTGAACATTTCAAACTAACCCAAAATCTGATTCTCAACTTGAATCCATTGAGCTACCAAGGGGACCTTATGGACTTGTAGTTTGAAGCTCCGATGGTGTTTGAATAACTGACTAAACACTTTAATCATGATATCCACCATCCGTTAACTGTCTGGCACTCCACTAAAAAATGACAATTACACTCTTCACACTACAGATATATTTCTATGTCTATTGGATATAACCAATCAACAATGCGCTGACCCTTCATGAATCGCTCGTAAGTACAGTTGGGCCAATTTATCGTTTTGCCCCTATAGTTACATCTAACTCCTTAAGTACCATTGATTCCTCTAATGAACAATAAGTTATAGTCCCACTATGATTGAGTCAAGAGAGGGTGTGGCCACTATGTTCAAGACCCGGAATCAGCCCTTAAGGGAGCAATTTATCTACTTACTCCTGCATTGAGGAAGGAGTGAATTCCATCTTGTGTAGCTGAGTTCCCAACTCCTCAATCAGACGAATCCTGAAAATGATAGACTTGTTGAGTTGGCAATCTGGCCACTCTCACCCATACAAATCAAAGGATCTCCCTCATAGGCAGGAGTTCACAACTCAATTAGGATTAAGGTCATGTCACCTATGGTCATCCTAGTGAAATGTAAGTCTCTACTATCAACGGTGTTATATAAACAGACTAATCATTTCGTGGTCTGGTCTTATACAAACTCTTTGTATAGGATACCCCCACCTGCATGTCCCCATCTGAATGATCAGGATCAAATCATTTGTAGCACTTTACAATACTTGTAACACCTACAAAGCAGGGCCGTATCCGTAGTGTCACCAATCCATCTACTAGAGACCATTTATGTTATTATTATTTAAACAAGATCCACATGCATGTCTCTATATACTTGTTTAAATTTACATAAATTAACCTCGGATCTTAATTTATTAGATTGAGTAAATGCTTATAAAATAATACTTTTTTTTATTAATAACAATATGTTTATACAAAGTTTACAAACTACGAGACTACAAGGAGATTTAGGACACCATTCCCAACACATCTAACTTTTCAAGTACCATTGATCCTTCTGATAACAATAGATCATAGTTCCACTATGACTAAACCCCTCTCGAGTAAAGAGAGGGTATGGTGCCATGTTGTTCAGGACCCAGAATTAGCCCTTAAGGGAGCAATTTATCTACTTACCCTTGCTTCAGGGAAGGAGTGAATTCCATCTTGTGTAGCTGAGTTTCCAGCTTCCCAATTAGACGAATCCTCAAAATGGTAAGCTTGTTGAGTCGACAATCTGGCCACTCTCACCCATGCAAATCAAAAGACTGCCTTCATAGGCAAGAGTTCATAACTCACCCAGGATTATGGTCATGTTACCTACGGTCATCCTAGTGGAATTAAAGTCTCTATTATGAACGATGTTATATAACAAGACTAAACATTTCGTGGTCCGGTCTTATACAAACTTCTTTGTATAGAATATCCCTGCTCGCATGTCTAATACACAAATGATTAGGATCAGATCATTTGTAGCACTTTACAACATTTGTAACACCCACAAAGCAGACCATAAACGTAGTGTCACCAGGATAAGGTATCCGACGTTATCCATATACTACAAACCATTTAGGTTATCACTTAAACATGATCCACTTGTATGTCTCCATATACATGTTTAAGTTACAACAATAACCATGGATCTTAGTTTATTGGTTTGTGGTTAATGCAACTAAAATATCATATATTTCATAAACAGAAGTGAATCAAATATCATATATTATAAATCACAAAATGATTGTTCATACTAGTATTTATAAACTACAGGACCCTATGAGATTTAGAACATCAACCCCAACAGAATATACCTCGACTGCTTCACTTGAAAAGTATTTGCATGGGTCAATAGCAAGGTGAATAAGGGAAGTAGTTCATAGTAAGTGGGTGAAGGATGTAAGTCAATGTGTCATGCGGTCTCTTCCATTAGTTTGGACCGTGAGATTCCTATGTTGCACCTACTTATCAACTTTATGCAATCTATGCTAGTCATTATTATGTCGACTATCCCCTCGAGGGTTGTAACATAGGATTAAGAACAACTCAAACTCCAGTAAATAGATAAGATTTCTTAGGTCGATTCCCAACCTTGACTCTCCAATTCGGTAGCATCGTTGGGGCCACTAACCTCTAAGATCTGAAAATAGAGGATTACATTTACAGAAGTACTAAGTGTTAATAAGTTCTTGACCAAAAATGATAACTAAATGACTATTGGAATATGAGTTATTCTGGATATAGTATTTAGTCAAGAATGTCTTGCTTTAATGAATGAGTATTTGACTGCCCTTCGGTAGCACTTATTCTGACTCACTATAGTATTGTTGCAAATAAAATAATGAAATTCGGGTACATTATTACTTTGCTAAAATTTGATTGGGACTAAAAAGCAATTCACTAATAGAATTTGTTTATATTTTTAGAATGATAAGCTCATTAGTTCAGTTTTTGGTTTCTGATAAACTTACTGGGGACAATTATGCTATATGGAAATTGAATGTAAATAATATTGGTAATAGACGATCTAAGGTTCGTTTTAACTGAGGAATGTCCTCTAAACCCCAACTCAAACGCAAATTGAACTGTTCGCGAAGCATATGAGAAGTGGATAAAGGAAAATGAAAAAGCATGAGCCTATATTCTTGCTAGCATATCTAATATTTTGGCTAAGAAACATGATCGAATGCATACCGCTAAAGAGATTATGGAATCTCTGTGGGAAATGTTTGGACAATCATCCTTCTCCCTTAGACATAATACCATCAAGTATGTTTACAACTGCCGTATGAAAGAAGCAACCTCTGTTAAAGAACATGTCCTGGACATGATGGTCCATTTCAATGTGGCGGAAGTAAACAGAGCATAATAGATGAGAAAAGTCAGGTAAGTTCTATTCTAGAGTCTCTTCCGAAGAGCTTCTTACAGTTCCGCACTAATACGATGATGAAGAAAATAGAATACAATTTAACCACTCCTCTCAATGAGCTACAGGTTTTTCAGTCCCTCTTGAAAACTAAGGGACGAGAAACAGATGTAAATGTTACCACTGCGGATAAAAGAGGATCCCCTCTAAAAAAAAGTCTGACTCTGCTTCTTCATCCAAGAATAAAAGTATTATGGTGAAAAAGATTAAAAGGAAAAAGAAGACTTTCACTGGCCGCAAAGGCAAGACTAAAGTAGCAAATAAAGGAAAATGTTTTTACTGCAGTGAAGATGGGCACTAGAAGAGAAATTTCCCAAAGTACCTTGCGAAAAAGAGAGCGGAAAAAGCAAAACAAGGAAATTAGTTCCTGAAGATTGCTTGCAGAAGAAGAGATAATTCTCCAAGTTGTGAACAAGGGAGACTATCTCAGAAAAACCATTGGGTGATCTTGAAGTTGTTATTAGAAGATAGACATATGTACTTTACTTAATGTAATTAAAGGTTTTTGTATCTATCTTTTGTAAAGAACAAGTTATATAGAAATATTTGTTTTCATAAATGAAATGTTCATTAACAAAATAAATATTTTAATTGTTTTACTACAAAACAATTTCTATGTTAAAACCAACCAAAGTAAAGGTTTTTTTAAATATTTAGATATTTAAACAACTAACAAATAAAAGGCAATGATTTCTTTAAGTACTTTTTTTTGGCAAATAAAAATTTAGTCATATAAGTCTTAATAAGATTTAGAAGAAGGTTAAACATGGTCATCTAAATAAGTTAGAAGAAAATCTTTAACACTATGAGTGTCTTATCTTGGAGATAATATGACTAAAAGATTTTTTATAAGAAAAAAATCTTAAGAGCCAGGGAATCCTTAGAGCTCAAACATTCAGACCTTTATGGTCCGATGAATGTCAAGGCACAAGGAGGGTATGAATATTTAATCAGTTTTAATGATGATTATTCAAAGTATAATAATATTTACCTAAATTATAAGTTTAAAACACTTGAAAAGTTCAATGTGTATAAAAACTTATTAGGTAAAACTTAGACAGTTTGATCAGATCGAGGTCGAGAGGACAGAAATTTTAGATTTCAAGGACTATTTGATATAATTTGGAATCCAATAACAACTCTCTACACCTAGTGCCTCGGTAGAACGATGTATCAGGAAGAAAAACAGAACCCTGTTAAACATGGTTCGATTGTTAGATGAGCTTTTGCTTTGTTGACTAAATTGTTTTGGGAATATGAAGTAGTGATTGTTATACACTCTTTTGAACAACATTCCATTAAAGAAGACTCTAAAACTCCATATCATATGTGGAGAGGTCATAAAGATTGTTTATGACTAGTAAAGGATGTTTATGACTAGTAAAGGATGTTTACATATTTCAGAATTTGGGAAAGACCAACACATATGTTATTGTCGAACCCTAAGGGATTGGAACAGTTTTCAAACAATATGCCTATCTATAGGCTACCCAAAAGCAATATACTTCATTAACCTAGAAGAAAATCAAGTATTTGTAATTGACAAATATTGGTTTATGTAAAGAAGCACACATGAGAGATCATCAAATATTGTATCGAGTTTCCATAAATAGTGAATGAATATCAATAAGAGTTATTGATTATACTGTCCTTGAAACAAGAATTGTTTAGACAGGTCAGGTGCATCTTTGTTATTAAGATATGCATCTTACTCAAAGAGTTGAGAGTGTCTTGATGTAGTGGGAGGATTGTGTGACTGCCTACTATAACATGAGCTTAGTCGAAACTCAAGTCACTAATATTTGATATTGGCATCAAAAAGAAAAAAAAATTGTGGGTATAAGATGCCTTCTCCATTTATTGATAGTTAAGAAGCCCACTGTATACTACTATGTTTACAACAATCCTCTCGGCTAAAGTGTTTGAGGGTCACTATAGGTTATATAATCTAGGACAAGTGGAAGAAAATCCCATGGGTATATGATACCTACTGAAGGCAAACCATGGGTATGTGATGCCCTAGTTTATTGTATCTCTCTCTAAAAACTCAAAAAACTCAACATTATGTGTACAAATGTTTGTCACCACTGGAGTTTTAGTTCAAGTGGGAGTTTGTTGGGTTTTATGTCCTAAAACTTGTGGTTTGTAGATAATAAACTTATTTTGTTAATCAATAAAGATGTTATTGAAGTTTGATTCAATAAAGTAGTTATTGAATATATGAATTGATCATTTCGTTTTAGAAGTAAATCCAATAAACTTAAGATCCATGTCTATTACATGAGTACTTGAACTTATGTGGAGACATAAAAGTGGATCAAGTTCGAGTAGATAGCTAAAATGATCTATTGTATACGAATAAGGCTGGGTACCTTATTGTGGTAACACTATTGAATGTGGCCCACTTTGTAGTTGCTACAATCGTTGTAAAGTGCTACAAACGAAGTGATCCTAATTCATTCATATGAAGACTTGAGGAGTAGGGGCGTCCTATGCAATGAGTTTGTATAAGATCGAACCAAGAAATAAGCCACTCTTACTTTTTAACGATATTTACTATTTAAGACTGACTATTTCAAAACAATGACTTAGGTAACTTAACCTTAATTCTGAGCTAACTATGAACTTCTGTTTATTCGGGATTATCCTTAGATTTGCATAGGTGAGAGTTTGCTCAACAGTGCCGGCTCAATAAGCCTCCCATTTCAGAAGTAAATCGGGTAGATAGTTGGGGACATAGGGTACAAGGTGAAATTCACTCTTACCCGTTTTTAGGGATAGTAGAGAAGTTGTTCCTTTTAAGTACTTATTACGGGTCTTGAACAAGGGGCCCTACCTTCTCATTGGCCTGAGAGGGACTCGGTTTGATGATTATATCTCAAACCAATTGTTCATTAGAGAATCAATGGAACTTAAAGAACAAGAGGTAATCTCGGGGCTAAAAATAATGATTGACCCAACTATTATTACGAATAACCCGTGAATGGTTAACTTACTAATTATGGTTATATCGAGTGGTCACAATGTATCTAAAGTGAGGGGAGTGCAACTACTAGGCTTTAGTGGAGTGACCCGATAGTTAATGAATGCTGGTTAATTAGGTTAAAGATTTTAGTCGATTAATCTCAGATCGTTGGAGCCTATGGTCTATATATTTATTAGGTCCACCTACTAGCTCACAAAGGGAATAAATCTTAGAATAGCTTGATGAGTGAATTTGAAACGTTCAAATTCGAATTAAGGGAATTAGTAATTCTGTGATATAACTACACGTTTAATTACAGAATTAAACGAAATTGAAAAATCGAATAATATTTAAATATGATTTAAATATTAATTTCGTGAATAGGGATTCATGGCAGTGGAATTGGTGTTTGATTAATTTAATATTTGATATTAAATTAATAGTATTAATTAAATTGTTTAATTAGTTATTAATTTTATTTGAAAAAAATAATTAATTGAATTATTTTTGTAAAATTAATATTTTTCAGTTTAATTAAAGTATTAAAACTGAAAAAAAAACTATTTTTAATTTTGAGAAGTTTTTCAAAATTGAAAAGAAAATTTGAAAAACCCATAAAAGTGGGATCTTTCCACTCAAAACTTGAAGCACCTCACTCACATTTCCACTCTTAATCCATGCAAATCTCAAAGTAGGAGTTGTTGATTTTGTGTGCAATTTGATTGCATAAAGTGTTGATATAAAACTCAACTCCTGATGCTGAGAGGAAAAGGAGAAAAACCTCAGATTTTGCTAAAACCTAGAACTTGAAAAAGGGTTCTTCAAGGATGTAGAAAAACCAGACTTTCTCGTATAAATTCCCTTGATCCAACTTATTTTGAGTTCCATAACTCAATCTAAGGTTTCTAGAGAATAGTAGGTAAGATTTTGTGATGGTTCACAACCAGTTATTGAGGAGATTGGAGCTAAATTTGAAGATCAAATGTGTTCTTCAAAGGTATTTCTGAAACCCTCTCATATTGTATGAGCATGCTTAATTTGTTGCTAAAATTAATGAATTAGAGTGGTTAATGATCCCATTTTCTTTCGTTGCTTGTTTGCCTAAACCAACAATTGTTTTCCATTTAATTTTGATATTTGATTTCAAATTCTCATTTAAAAAAATGGAAAAAATATACTTAGTGAGATTTTTCCCACTTTAGACATCAATTTTGGGATTTGGTGTCAATCTCCCATTAAGTTAAGATGCATGCTGATATTGAACAAAATGGAGCTCATTTTGCTGAGATTGAGAGGACATACAATTGAAATTCTGAGATTTTTTAGTGAAGAAAAGTTTAACTCTTGGACTAAAAAACCAGAAAAACTCTCCAAATTTCCCTAAATTCACTCTCATTTTGGATCCCAAAATCCAATCTAAGGACCAAGAGGATAGTAGGGAAGATCAAGTGGTGGTCTACAACCAACCAAGTGAAGAATTCAAGCTGCAATTGAGATTTGAAGAGTTCATCATAGGTATTTTCAGAAACCCTATTTCTTTATTATGAACATGTTTATTTGTGATTGCTAAAATTAATGAAATTATAGTGTTTAAGATCCAAATTTGCTTCCGCTAGTTGATTGTCAACACCAAAAATTATATTATTATAAATAATATTAATATAATATTTATAATATAGTTTATAATATGATTAAATAACTATTAATAAACCATATTATGTGCATTGATAATCATATTATGATGCAACTTCCTTTTATAACTATAGTTTTAATATGAATGAAGCCCATATTAAATTTTAATCTATAGTATAAATTTTTGAATCTCATTGAAATATTTTTCTCTCACATATTATATAGTTTTAATTGTGAAATATATTTATAATTAACTATACATTATTATGGATCAATATACATTATACATTATATTGATCATATTGATACAATTAATTACTTAAATTTCCATAAATAGTTTGAACAATTCAAATTATTTCAAAACTAATTATTCCATATTTTTATCCTTAGTGGGCTAACAAGAGGACCTTATGGACTTACAGATTAGAAGCTCCAATGATACAAGATTAATTAATGAAACTCTTTAATTGAATTGATCAACATTCATTAATTGTCAATCACTCCACAAAAGACCAACAGCTGTACTCTTCACATTGCAGATATATTTCTGTGCCCATTGGATATAACCAATCAATGTAAGTTGACCCTTCACAACTTGCTTGTAAATACAGTTGGGTCAAAATTACAGTTTTACCCCTGTAGTTACATCTAATTCCTTAAATGCCACTGATTTCTCTAATGAACAAACGGTTTATGGTCTAACTATAAACTAATCCCCATCGAGCCAATGAGAGGGTGAGGCCTCATTGTTCAAGATCCGAAATCAGCTATTAAGGGAGCAATTTATCTACTTTGCCTAACGATGGGATGAAGTGAATTTTATCTTATGTTGTTGTGTTTCCAACTCTCTAGTCGGACAAATCCCCAAAATGGTAGGCATTTTAAGTCAACAAAACTGGCCACTCTCACCCACACAATAAAAGGATTACTCTCATAGATGGGAGTTTACAACTCACTTAGGATCAAGGTCAAGTTACCTATGGTCATCCTAGTGAAAAGTTAGTTTCTTCAAGCAACGGTGTTATATTGAGAAACTAATCATTTTGTGGTTCGATCTTATATAAACTCTTTATATAAGATACCCCCACTCACGTGTCTCCACTTGAACAATATGGATCATATTGTCTGTAACACTTACAACTCATGTAACAATTACAAAATGGGTTGTATCCGCAGTGTCACTAAGATAAGGGACCCAACCTTAACCATATACTACAGACCTTTTAGGTTATTACTGGACACGATCCTTCTGTATGTCTACCACATACTGTTCAAGTTTCATTAAAAAATCTTGGATTCTAGTTTATTGGCATGAGTTAAAGCTATCTAAATGTCAAATAAAATACTTCTTATTTTATCACAAAATACAAGATGAACGAGATTTAGGATTCGCTTTTCCTAAAGCGAGTGGGGTGTACAGTACTGTTGGGATTGGTGTCCTAATTCTCCTGATAGTCTCGTAGTTTGTAAACACTTTGTGAACATATTGTTATGAATAAAATAAGTGTTATTTTATAAGCATTTACTCAATCCAATAAACTAAGATCCATGGTTATTTTATGTAACTTAAACATGTATGTGGACACATACAAGTGGATTATGCCTTAAGTAATAACTTAAATGGTTTGTAGTATAAGGATAAAGGAGGGATACCTTATCCTGGTGACACTGTGGATACGACCCGCTTTGTAGATGTTACAAGTGTTGTAAAGTGCTACAAATGGTCTGATCTTGATCATTCATGTGAAAACATGCGAGCGGGGGTATCCTATACAAAGAGATTGTATAAGACCAGACCACGAAATGATTAGTCTCTTTATATAACACCGTTCATAATTGAGACTTACATTTCACTAGGATGACCATAGATGACATGACCTTAATCCTGAGTGAGTTGGGAACTCCTGCTCATGAGGGCAGTCCTTTGATTTCTATGGGTGAGAGTGGCCAGATTGCCAACTCAAAAGGCCTACCATTTTGGGGATTTATCTGATTAGGGAGCTGAGAACTCAACTACATAAGAGGGAATTCACTCCTTCCTCAAAGCAGGGGTAAGTAGATAAATTACTCCCTCAAGGGCTGATTCTGGGTCTTGAGTGGCCACAGCCTCTCTTTGGAAGAGATGACTTCGTCATAGCAGGACTATGACTTATTGTTCACTAAAGGAATCAGTGGTACTTAAGGAGTTAGATGTAATTACAGGGGAAAAACGGTAAATTAGCCCAACTGTACTTACGAGCGATTTGTGAAGGGCCATCGCACTCTTGACTGGTTATATCCAATGGACACAAAAATATATCTGTAATGCGAAGAGTGCAACTGTCGATCTTTAGTGGAGTGACCAATAGTTAACGGATGGTGGATCTCGTGATTAAAGAGTTTAGTCAGTTATTCACGTACCATTGGAGCTTTAAGCTACAGGTCCATAAGATCTATAAGGCCTATTTGGTAGCTCAATGGGTTCAAGTTGAGAATCGGATTTTGGGTTAGTTTGAAGTGTTCAATACAAGAGGATATTTAATTATATGTGATATAATTAAATTAATTCAATTATATGTGATGTAATTGATTTGATGTATTAGATACATTAATTGGAGGAATTAATATAAATATGATTTATATTAAATACTATAAAATAGAAAAAGAACTATAATTTATATGTTTCATA
The DNA here is from genome assembly GCF_009727055.1 of Benincasa hispida. Taxonomy (NCBI): domain Eukaryota; kingdom Viridiplantae; phylum Streptophyta; class Magnoliopsida; order Cucurbitales; family Cucurbitaceae; genus Benincasa; species Benincasa hispida. The sequence continues at coordinate 52,815,175 of NC_052357.1, forward strand.
TGATGAAATATTAAAACTATAGATTATGAATATAATATGATAAGTTGGTTATCATATTTATTTATAATATATTAATTATATGATAATTAATTTTTTTTTTCATTAATAACCAATTGAGTGGGAGGTTATTGGACGTTTTATGGTAATTGTGAGATAAAAAAGAAAATCGTTTTCCAAAATAGTTAGTTCATTGATTCGGATTAGATCTCACAGAAAAGGCTATCGAGTAAAATAGTTTTACTAAATGATAGAACATAGAAAGCATACACGATCGAGTACCGAGTTTACTATACGATAGTTACTCGTTTACTCGTTGCTAAATGATCGACTGGTAAAGTCTATACGATGGGCTAAACAATCGAGTATCTAGTCTATACGACAGACTTCATCCATCTCCCATTTACTTGATCGTCTACCTCCTCCTTTCCTCTATCCAAAGTCACACAGGGCCCACAACTCCTGGATTCTCACACTGAGAATACCAAGGTAACTCTTGTGGTGGTGTTCTTGTTCATTTCGAGGGTTAAGGATTGAGTTGGACTCGATAGTGATCAAGGATTTTTCAGTTCATTCTGTTCGTTACATTTGAGTATTTCTTTGGACGTGTTGGAGTTCGATCGAGGGATACTTGAAGAAATGTTCTTCAAAGGTTTGCATACTCTATCCCTTGTTTATTCTTTTAAAGAAGCATGCTTGTAATTTACTTAATTATGCATAATCTGTTCATGAAGACTATAATGTGTTTGTGTTCTTTCTCAAAGGGATTTTGAATGATCCGCTTCTGCTCACTAGATCTCTATGTTTAGATTCCCTTCAAGTACAAGATACAATATAAAGTACAATAAACTAGGACATTGTAAAACCCGAACCCTAATTACTTTAAGTAAGAGTAAGTAATATGATGTCTTCTAATGAGTTAAATGAAGCCATGTTTTAGGAGGGATAGAGGATGGAAGCAAGAAGAAATAAGCTCTTATGTAGCTAAGCGTAAACCCCGAATTCTAAATTTTCTAGACAAGTATGTTTAGCCAAAGAAATGAAATATTAAATATCTAATAAGTGAAAATTCATGTTATTTATATAAGTTGTGGAGAAAGGAAAAGAAAAATATATTAAATAAGAAAGGCCATTTATTGGTTTGGGTTGGAGGCACTAAATATGAGGTGACGTGGTGGTTACTCCTTGAACTCGGGAGAGTCAGCAGGAAGATTAAAAGAAAATAGAACTTCAAAAGTTTGGTTTCGGAAATCTACATGAGAAAATTTAGTAAAATCAGTGCCATTTGAAAGTTAGGAGAATCTAGTTTTCAAGGGTGTCTTGCTGGAGAAATATTGCTAGAGAAGAATAACAAAAAGTGAGGAATTTTTAGAGGAGGCAGAATCTCGGGTTAATCAGGGCTCGAGATGAATATTGGAAGCTCTAGGCCAAACTATAAGAAATTTTTGGCTGAAATTTTAAGGTAAGAAATTTAACTCAATTATAAACAAGTTTATAGAAGGAAGTTTCTTCAAAAGAGGTTTGGATTTTGAGTTATGAATTTTTGAAATTGTAACAGAGAATCTGTGCATAAGCAGACAGCTGCTTAGGAAGAGCAAACACACAGCTCACCGTGGAGAGTTATAGCGAGATATGAAGAATGAGGATCTCTCTAATGAAGGAAATCTCGCTAATTTTGTGCTGAGGATCTCGCTCAAGAAGGAAATCTCGCTATAAATGTAGGCTGAATCTCGCTGGTAAGGTGAGCATCGCTCGGAAGACAATTTGTTAAAGAAATGCATTGATCTCGCTCATGAAGATCTCGCTCATGAGGGGGATCTTGCTCATGAGAAGGATCTCGCTCATGAAGGTGAATTCACTTAGGATGAGTATCTCACTAGCAATGTTGTCTTTGTTGATGAAAGATCCATTAGTAAATGAACTATTTGTGGTATTTTGCTAAGAATTCTAAGTAGTTTAACCGTGAATTATGTCCTTTCAGGCCAAGAAGAGCTAGGAGAGGCATATAACCTGTTAAGAGCCCCGATGAGATGTGAGTGACTATGTGTTGATTTAATGCTTTAATAATTTAGAAACTATGATTTCTTTGAAGTTATTTCTCATGCTAAGTGTCTAAATGAAGTGTCAAACGGCATATGTTTGAAGCTATTTCTCATGCTAAGTAAAGCATGTTTTCCATGGAAATTGACATGATTTAAATATGTTATCTTGTCCAAATACTTTCAGCATGCTTTAGTAACTCCGTGTGCATGATGAACTGGTATGATGATTTGAGCACTAAGCCTAGTGTTCAACTAAATGTTTATGACTAGTTATATGACGAATATTGAAGAACAATGAAAAAGTATCCTAGTCAAGTACCTAAGGTACGACGATACTCAGTTATAACCACGTGCACGTAGGTAATACGACGTCGAGGGATTGAGCAAAAGTATTCTCCCCGACTAAGGTTGACGTTGAGGGATTGAGCAAAAGGGTTCTCCCCGACTAAGGTTGATGTTGAGGGTTAGATCTAGTAGTTCACTCTCAACTAAGGATAAAAGGCAGTCATATCTTCTCCTAGGCTAGTAGGATAATTTGGAATTTCTAATGCTTATGAATGTTTATCAATGCATGATGTTACTAATGTGTGAGTTTTCCAAGTATGTTTTCCATATCTAACGCATGCTAATAGTTTTTACAAGCTAGTTCAACACGATTTAAGCCAACTTATTTTATAAAGCATGAAGCATGCATTAGAGTTAAAACTACGGTTGAGTGAAGCTTGATGTGTTATGTTTATATACCTAAGATTGCCAAAGTACATGCGTTGATATTTCTAAACACAATGAAGAGAAGTACTGAAGGTAAGAGAGGTATCTGAATAAATGTACCTAAGGTGTTGATGGTACATAGAAACCTCCATGTACACGTAGGTAGTTTTGAAGGAGAGGCCGAAGTATGGGTCTCCTAGGCCATAAACCAGCAAAGAGAGGCTGAAGCATGGGTCTCGTGGCCGATAACAGATGTTGGGAGCTAGAGCGATGTATTCTCGTTCTCAACTAGGGAATAATGATGGTTAATGATGTTTAAGAGTTATTATCAATGTTTATGTTTAAAGGAAGTTGCTTGAGATGCCCATTGGTATATTCAAGAGATCGACGTAGGGAACTCCCCCAGCCATAGCTTAGTATGAACAGGTCGAAGTATAGGTCTCATCTGGCTATGGTTTGGCATTGGGAATTAGAGCAAAGAATGTTCATTCTCAACTAAGATTCAGGTTTCTGATACAATGGTTTTAAAGGTTTTATGTACACGTTTGCTTGGTATATTTTAGTTCCAGTATTATGTTTTCGAGCTTTCAGTTTAAGCATGAGATTTATGTTTTTATTAAGTCACTCACTAGGCTTCTAGCTCACGTTTTCAAATGTTTTCCTTTTCAGTTAGTGGTTAGTTCCCAAAAGATGTTTCTGCTGCTGCTCTGCCACTCAAAGAAATAGGTTGAAGGAAGCGTAATTGAAAACCTGTATTAGTTAGTATACATGTGTATGTCTAGTGACTAGTATTCTAGATGGGCTCACTAAATTGTAATATTCATGTATGCACAATGCTGCGAAACTCTGTAATGTAAATGTGTTAATTTCTGAGTTGATATGTTGGTATATTAATGATATGTATGTATTCAGGGTTTAAGCAAATTTTAACAGGTTAGATAGGAAGTAAGTGCCAGCAAAAGGGTTGGTAACTGCTGCATTCACCATTCCATCCAGGTTAAGAGGGTAATCTGGAGTGAGGTGTGACAGACATCCCATATGCCTCACAGATCTTCCACTTGCACTAGACAAGATAAGGCATATCCCATAGACTTAGACTTTCTAGGTGAGCCTAAAAAATCTTAGCCGTGAGAGCCTTTGTAAAAGGATCAACAATGTTGTGCTTCGAAGCGATCTTTGTGATGATAACATCTCCCGTTGCACAATTTTCCTAATGAGATGATACTTGCTTTTGATGTGCTTTCCTCGTTTGTGGCTTCCAAACTCCTTTGAGTTTGCCACAACATCACTATTATCACAATATAGGGTGACAAGCATTGACATGTTTGGAACAACTTACAAATCTATCAAAAACTTCTTAAGTTAGACAACTTCTTTAGCAGCTTCACAAGCAGCTACATACTATACTTCCATGGTAGAGTCAGCAATACAACCTTCCTTGATGCCATGACATACTATAGCCCCTCCGTTAAGAGTGAATATTGATCTTGATGTGGTTTTCTAGAATCCTTATCAATCTGAAAATCATAGTCAGTGTATCTTGTACGGATCAAATTCTTAGAACGATAGGCAAATGTTATAGTTTTACGTTCTCCTAAGATAAATGAGAATAGTTTTAACCGTCATCCAGTGATCAACGCATGGATTGGATTGATATTTACTTACTATTCCCATTTGCATAGCAAGTATCTGGCCTAGTACACAACCTGACATACATAAGCCTACCTATTACTACAAAGACATATTTATTGACTATTCCCATTTGTTCGGGTTGAGAATCAATGTCGCTAATTCAACTCCAAATCGAAACAAAATAAATTTGTAAATACCGAACTACTCCTGTTACTACAAAGAAGTAGTAACAGTGGTAAGTCCAAGTCGATCTGTAGAGAAGCACGACTGGTTTTATCAAGTTAATTTTCTAACCAGAGTGATAAATGGAGGGTTTTGATGTGGAGATAAATGTGTGAAATTGAAATAAAAGGGTAATGTAATCTAGGATAGGAGTCTATCTAATTTCTAGAGCAAGAGAGAGTTCCTATGCAATTTCTTTCATTAGGCATCAATTAATTACACTGAATCTTTCAACCTCTCAACCTATTAGAAATTCTAATAACCCAATTAGCCAATTTTGATAAAAATCTAAATTAGCCCTAGTTTAGTTTAAAACTTTTCCTTCTCAGCGACATACAAGTTAAAACTGAAAAGCATTAAGAAAGGGTTCAATTGTTAAGACATACTACAAGCCAGACAGCCACATCTTATAGCATGATTTTTGGGTAGGATTATACTAAGGCATACATGAATTTGGCTAGAAAAAGTCTAGACCCTAAACATGCAATCCTAATACATGCAACTTAATCAATCAATTATGCACATGCTATAATGATTTTGCATACAAGAAATTTAACGAATTAATTTGTCAGAAGAATTCATCGAAACTCTATTAATATTAGAACGAATCCATCCAAAGAATTCACAAGAGTACAATTAAATTAATTAGAAAACCTTCAAGAAATTAACATAAGGCTCTTGCTCAAAGAAATTAGATAGAGATTACCTCTCAATTCATAGACAAATCAAGAACGAACCTCCAATCCATCGATTACAACCCAAAACAAAATAAAAACTAACATAAAGATACTAAAAATTGAAGGAAAAGGAAGAAAAATGAAGATTAACTTCAGCCTCCATCGATTTGGCCTCCAAAATTTGGCATAATCTGACCTAGGGTTGAGGAGATATATTTATAGGATTCATTGCAACATTGCAACACTTGGAATGGCATTGCAATGCTGGGTTGCGCGTGCGCTCAGCTCCATGTTCGTCATTCTTCGCAGCATTGTAACGCTCTAAGGAAGCATTTCAATGTTGATGCTTTTGCCTTCAAGCGTTAGAGTTCAGCATTGAGATGCGTTAGGACGCTGGCGTTGATTCAATCTCATATTATAGCGATATTTAGAATAGCGTTGCAACGCTGCGTGCACTGCCAGATACTCGCCACTCGATGCTCGATAGCTAAATACTCAATCCTCGTTCACTCGATATCATTTTGTTGATTACTCAACAACCCCTTACTCGATAGTACTCAATGATGCTTGATGGCTCCCTCACACTCGGTGGAACTCGATGGCATTTTTGTCTTTTCAAATCCTTTGAAGCCCAGATGTTCAAATTAACTCCAAATTGCTTCAATTTAACACTCGTTCTTCACCAAATGGTTAATTCTACCTCTTGATCGCTCGATACCTACAAAATAGAAAAATAAACACATAAAATCAACTAACGAGCTCGAACTAAGCTAGGAATACTAGCTCTTTTTTAGAGCTAACACCTTACAAAGAGGCAAAACTTTGAACATGGTTCCAGCTTCTTTGGGTTAGTCACTAGCACATGGCGTCGAACATCCCTAAATCCTGAGATCTCGTAAATTACTTTTACAACCCCTCCATAGCTCAAAAGGTGTTCCAAAAACACTTTTTGATGGAAATTGGTTCAAGAGATAGGCTGCAGTCTCCCCTATATAACCCCATAACGAGTTAGGTAGAGAAGCATAACTCATCATCGACCAAACCATGTCTAACAGGTTCTATTTCTCCTTTATGATACACCATTTTGTTGTAGTGTATCAGATGCTAAGAGTTGAGATGTGATTCCATGTTCTATAAAATAGTTCTGGAATCCTATATCCATGTACTCTCCATCTCGATCAAATTGAAGTGTTTTAATCTTTTTACCTAATAAATTCTCAATTTCAGCCTTGTACTCCTTGAACTTTTCAAGTGTATTAGATTTGTGTTGCAATAGGTAAACATACCCATATCTTAAAAAATCATCTATAAAAGTAATGAAATATTCATACCCTTCTCTTGCCTTAACATTCATCAGACCACAAAGGTCTGAATGTATAGATTCCAAGGGTTCTTTGGCCCTATAACCTTTTCTAGTAAAAGGTCGTTTTGTCATTTTATCTTCTAGACAAGATTCACATACATGCAAAGAATATTCTTCTAACTCTTTTAGAAGTCTATTTTTTATCAACCTTTAAAACTTATTGAAATTTATGTGACCTAGTTTAGATGCCAAAGATGAACATTTTCTTTTGGAGAAACTTTAAGTCCTTTGTCTTGTGTGGTTGCAGTGTTGAACATTTCAACGTTATAGAGCATTTTAGATGTTAACATCTTAGCACATATAAGTTGTTTTCGTTTATTTTTAACATATATTAATACCATTTTTTGAGATAAATGTTTTATCACAAAAAAAAAAAGATAATTTATATGATTGTTCCAATAAACAAAAGAGAGAAATTAAATTCCTCTTAAAATGAGGAACAAAATAAACATTATCTAATAATATAAATTTTTAGTTGAGAAAAAACTTTAGGCTCCCTACTACAACCATTGAGACGACCTATCATATTCCAACCCATAGAGTCATGTCTCCAGCCTTCAGCTGCTGCCAAGAACTAATTTCCTGTAATGAAGAACAAACGTGGTTAGTGGCTTCTGAATCAAGTATCTAGGTGGAATCGTCTTTTTCCACTAAACAAGTTTCTAAAACAAATAAATCATATTTACCTTCTTTCGCCTTCTTCTTTCGGCTAAATACTTTGGGCAGTTTCTTTTTCAGTGGCCAACTTCTTTATGCCTAAGAAAGAAGGCGTGGACTTAGTCCCAGAGGTAGAACCCTTGTGGAAATTTTTTAGGGAATTGACTACATGTGCATCCTCGTGTTGTCCTTTGACTTTAATCAAGGACTTGTAAGTCTGCAACTCATTGAAAAGGGTTGTAAAGTTGTGTGGTAAGGTTGTATTCTATCTTTTCCATGACAGCATTACTGCGGAATTATAGGTAATTCTTTGGAAGTGTTTCTAGAATAAAGCTTACTTGGCTGGATTTGTCTATGACAACCCCATTCATCTCGGCCACATTGAAGTAAACCATCATATTAAGGACATGCTCCCTAACAAACGATCCCCATTCTAGCGTTGAAGATGTACTTTAGAGCTTCATGCCTGAGCTGTGTGGCTAGTTGCCCAAACATCTCATGCATTGACTCTATGATGTCGTGAGTAGTGACCATGGGCTTATGGACTTTGGCCAAGACTTCCATTAAGCTTGCCGAAATATAGACTTTGGCCTTATCGTTGGCCTTAGACCATTTGTTCGTGACGCTGCAGGTCCAGGAATTGAAGGACATTCTACCATTAGGAAAAATTTGAGGTTGTCGATGATCAGGATGATGTTAATCATATTTTTCCAGGTAGCATAATTTTTCTAGGTTAATTTATCAGCACCGAGTAAGATTTTTACAGTGCTAGTCATGTTTATAGGATGCTAATATAAGACAAATTACTTATACTAGATATACAAGAAAAACTCATTTAATCCAATCAATTTAGGAAAAATCTTAATGAACTGTAAACCATTTAACTTCGCAATGATACTTTAGTGATCTAAAATAAATGCCACCTGGAGTGAACAGTTATTCCTTCACTGAATTGAGACATTCTCAATTAAATATTACACCAAGATAACTCTTATTTCTATAGTATTTAATTATCATTTATTTGGTAAAAAAATCATTAACTACCTTGATGTGTTCTTGTAAATGTGACCCTTCATTTTCAACCCTAAAGCCCTGCCTCAATTAGTCTGCCTCAGGGAAGAACGTAATTGTTGCAATTGACTATAGTGATCTTATTCATTTCTGGAGTTTACTCTGTCCCTTTCCATGCAAACACAATCCTAAGGGGGACGCTTTCGAGGCCGTGGTACACAGAAAATGTATCTTATGCTATGTAACACGTATTCACACTACTCATGGATGAATGTAATGCAAGTTCATGTCCCCGACAATGGCGCCATAAACTTGGTACGCAGTTTTCGGTGTTGTCTAAAAATAAGCATGTGGACAAATATGGATAATGATGAATGTGAATCATGCAAGCTCATGTTGCCATAAACTTGTTGACTTGGGATGGAAATGGAATGTGGAGGCTGTGATATGCTTATTCATACTTTATGCGATACTACTTCTAGATGTATATGTTATTAACTAAATGCTTGTAGTATGCTATGCGTTGTCACAAGTTTCCTTGCGCTGAAACCAAGTATAATTCCAACGCAAGTTTCTCGAAGTGATCCGAGGTCGAACATAAGGATTGCTTAGTTAATGCGTTACGTTCGTGATATATGCGACTGGGAGTTTTTCAATTAATAAAAGTTGTGTTTATACAAATATTTAAAGTTGCGGTAAAGTAAAATTATGCTGTAAAGTAAAGTTGCGGTAATAAAATAAAGTGCGATAAAAGTAAACCTAAGCTATTATGATACAAGATATAGGATACATGATACATGATACATGATACTGAGTTTGAGACTGACTGTGAAGATTATACAAATGGTCGTGTTATGCGGTGGTAAGTCTTTATGTATGAAACAGAAATAGAAAAGATAACTAGTATAAACATCGCAAGTTATTAATTGCGTTAAAGACATAACTATGGTTCCGCTTTCCCTTGGCGTACACCTCTCGGTGATCGACCGTGTTCCCACATCTCTGTGGTGAATAGGGATGAACGTAATGAATGCAAGGTTGTTTCCATCTCTAGAAGTACTTCTCGCTTTAGTAAACGCATTCTTCCAACCTTCTCTCGACAGGCGGAATGGTGTTTTCACTTCTGCTCTCACAGGTGAAGATGCCGTCTAGCATGTCTAGCTAAAGCATATTTATTTCCTTAACACAGATTAATTTACTTGTTAGATTCATGCTAATTACCAAGGGATTAAGAAGAAATCATGAAGAAAGCGATTCATGGAGGAACGAAAATAGACAGAAATATAGAGATGGAAATAATCATGACATTCAATACTAATATTTAGCGTCTGATACATGGTGTGAATGATACACTAAGAAGGTAAATACAATTGATGATAAAGAGATAGAAACAAATACAAAAGAGTGCCAACATCTTGACACAGATCTGGACGGTGGATTTGCTTGCCGGCGTATGGAATGGATGAAGAGAAGAGCTTCCATCTCAGGCTTGCTCGTCTGGTAGAAGTGACCTTGGTACAAAGCTTCAACGGCGAGGTTATAAAGGATTTGCCCTGAGACTCACCTCTCGGCCTTGTCTCTTAAATCTTCCCGGATCTTCTCCGATCAGGCTCTTCAGACCAGTCTCTCTCTCAATATATAAATATCAAAATATGCTCGTATCAAGTATATCTTCCAATAGAATTTCAGAGGCTATTTATAGGCTCAGCTTTGACTCTCTGCAGTGTGGACCCCACTTTATTGTTATGGCAATTCCGAAAATGGTAGAGTGAATATTTCTTCTGTTCTGCGATTAATCCCGTCAGAAATGCACAACGGTCAGTTGTACATGTGTCTGGATCCTCCGCAATTGTGTTGCTCTTTTGCATCTTCAATCGTTTGCCCGCATGCAGTGTTGTTTTTTATTACCGCATGCGGTTGAGATTTCAGTAATTGCTTAGCTCTTGATCGATTGTCACATGCGCCGTCATTGTGTTAATTGTCTATTCATTCCTGAATGATGGGTGTAATGCGACATAGATGCGTTGTTCTTTTTATCATAAGCCATGAACGCATGCGGTGACTTGATTTCCTGCAAAATAGGCTTGAAATATTCTCTTCTACCATCGCAATGGTATCAGTGGATGTGTTGACGAAAATTTACAATTCTTGCATTTCTTAGCTAATTTCTATACAATTGACGCAACTTTCCTTTCTTTTGGCCGCAATATCTAAATAAAGCAGTATAAATAACTTGTATTTCTACAAGTTATCAGGCCGAGCATGGAAAAACATTACAAACTAATGAAGACCATTGGATGTGTTGACATTTCCCACTTACTATAAACATTTTCTCCATTCACCTTGATATTGAACCATGAAAATACCTTCTTAATGGAGGGTGCACCCAGGGCACCACGAGGCCAAGCGTGGATCTTACGGTGTGAATTTTTAGTAAGGACGTGGGTGGAAAATTTGGCATATCATATACATCTTTTTCCTCCCACTAAGTGTTTTGGAACCTAGGGGTTTATTAACATAGATAAATTCGGCTAACTAATTTAACTAAGTTATTGTTAATTTGCTCAATATAATGATTATATTTAATAGTTTAATAATATATGATTGGATTTATCAAACACTTTAATAAATTGAATCATTTATTGCATGCTTATGAAATAGTGTTTAATTCACCTTCCAGGTCGATTCCTAGGTAGGGGTGTTCCATTTCCGTTAGCTTAAATACCCTAGCCCTATAGAACCTTCCTTATACAAGGTCCCTTATAGACAATTATTTTATAAATGTAATCTTTTATTAATCCATTTTAATTCGATTAAAGAGAAAATAAAAGATTAATTTATTTCTAATCTCACTAGAAATATTTCGACATAGGTATAGGTGAAATCACTTTTAAACCATTTAAAATTTATTTTAACCTATGTTAGCATGCAATTCTTGATTATAGATTTTAATTTTAATTTCATTAAACTTATAACAATTATAAAACTCAATGGAACAATTAAAACCTATAAGCATGCATCTAATGACATACATAAAATATAGCATTTATATTTTCTAAGTAATGTTATGCTTCATGCATTTTCATTTTCATTACATAACATAACACTTATATTATAAAGTAATGAAAAATAATCACATATCCATCATCCAAACTATATAATACAACAAATATAATATAGTATGATGCATGGACATGTTATAAATGCATGCAATCATATAATGTAACATTTATATTTAATATGATGCATGAGCATGCTCAATATATCATGCAACTATATAATACAACACTTATATTAAAAATGATGTATGAACATATGTTTATCCTATGGTGAGATTTAAAACTATATGGCATATATTATGCAATATAATAAAATAGCCATACATCACATGTAAATTATTTAAACAAAAAAATTAGACCAAAATTGCCGCTCCTAACAAATTAATTAAATTAGTATAACTTTTATATTAATTTAATTAATTAAAACTCAATAAAAATACAAAAAATAGCTAAAAGTGCTTCAAAAAATCGCATGTGGCCTCGAACCCATGACCTGGAAACCATTTGGAGCATGCGAGGATAGTCGAAGTGTAACGATGCTCGCCAGCAACGTAATTACGTTGGTTTGCCTTTTTTCGTAGCATAATGTTATGCCACCGGGGGCATAATTATGTTGGTCTAAAATTTGCTGCAACATAAGGTTACACATCAGGCAGTGTAATTATGCTACCCATTTGTGTTACAACATAAAGGGAAACGTAATTACGCTGCCTGTTATTCTCTAACACAGAACGCTTGATCTACTTTGAAACCCAGTTCGGAAAAAAAAAATCCAATTTGCACCAATCTATTCTACAACTCTTGCATCACAACCGACACAGACGTATAGACTTGATAGTAGTAAATAAAATGGCTAAAGCACCAGGCCCTTAAAACTTTAACAAATTTAAAGCGATAAATCTAAGTGCCAAGTTTGTAAACATCTAATCTTACAAACCACAGTCCAAATACAGGAAAGAACCCACAATTCCTCTCAATTTCATGACAAATTGAAAGAAAAATTGTACAATTGGCTCTCATACCAAATGAAGGAACGAAATTTCCTATGGAAGCATGTGAACGGCGTACAATTGGAATTCAATTTGTACATAGAAAATTTGAGAAGAAAATCAAAACAGGATAAACAATCAACTCGTAAGTATGTTGTGGGTTGTTCTCTCAAGCATTGATTCCTGGTCTTGAACAATAGGGCCTCACTCTCACATGATCGAGAGGGTCATGGTTTATAAGTTGGACTATAAACTAATTGTTCAATAGAAGATCAATGAGAACTTAAGGTGCAAAATGTATTTATAGGGGTAAAATGATAATTTTGACCTACCTGTAATTACAAACAATCTATGAAGGATCGACCTACTAATTATGGTTAAAATTGACAAAAATATATCTATAATGAGGAGAGTGCAACTACCAAGCTATAGTGGTATTTCTCGATAGTTAACGAATATTGATTATTTTGGTCTAAAGAGTTTTAGATAATTAATCTCAAATCGTTGAAGCTCATGATCTATAGGCGAAGGAACTCTTAAACAAGAGTACCCATGAGCGGAAGCGGATCTTTCTGATTTCATTGTGATAGAATTACCACAAATACATTCTAACATATAAATATGCATTGTAAACACTAATTACTGGCATGCTTTAAAAGATAAAAACAAGAGACCGATAAAACGTACCAGTTGAAGACTTTCTTTAATCGAACTCGATCCAACGTGAACGAACTTCTTTTGTTCTTTATTGTCCAGCAAGCAGTCACCTAGCAACACCACAGACATCTACACGATCAGCAGTGCACGAACAAATAGCAACCGAGGATGACACCATCACTTGAAGCCCTCAGTATTCTCGGAGTGAGATTCCAAAGGGTGGACTTTGATGGAATTGGTAGAGGGAAGAAGGCAAAGCAATCGTGTAGTACGTACAAGCAAGTGGGAGATAGGAGAAGACTATCGTATAGTCGGATGCTTGTCATTTAGGTTGGGTACACAATCGTGTAGCAAACACTAAGCGATCGTTTAGTTCTACTCGACGCACTAAGAGATCGTCTAGTAAACAGTACGCAATTGTTTAGTAACACGGGTGTGCGATCGTTTAGGTAAGTGAACACTATCATATAGGCTCTGAATGCTAGGTGATCGTATACTTTCACACTGTGAGCGAATTTTCGGATATTTTTTGTGTAACGCAAAATGAAAACAAATTTCATTTTTATTCTTCAGTTACAAGAACTGAATTCAACTTCTACTTTCGCACGAATCCGGAGAAAACTCAGCCAATTATCTCATAACTGCCTAATTAATTAATTAATTAATATAATTATCTCATGCAATTAGTAAATCATATCATGTATAACTAATCAGTTCAATTATATCATATATTAAACTTCTTCTTGTCAATTTGAACATTTCAAAATGACCCAAAAATTGATTCTCAACTTTTATCCAAGCTACCAAGGGGACCTTATGGATCTATGGCTCGAAGCTCCCACGGTAAGTGAATAGCTGATTAAACTCTTTAGCCACAAGATCCACCATCCGTTAACTGCCAAACAGTCCACTAAAACTGACAGTTGAACTGTACTTATCACAGATATATTTCTGTGTCCATCGGATATAACCAATCATGAGTACGATAAACCTTCACAGATGCTCGTAAGTACAGTTGCGCCAAATTACTGTTTTGCCCCTGTAGTTACATCTCACTCCTTAAGTACCACTGATCCCTCTAATGAACAATACAACCTAGCTCAACTATGTGTGAACACCTATTGGACTAAGAGAAGGTATGTGGCACCACATCGTTCAAGCCCTAGAATCAGCCCTTAAAGGAGCGATCTATCTACTTGCCCCTACTTCGTGGAAGGAGTGAATTCCATCTTGTGTAGCTGAGTTCCCAGGTCCCAAATCAGATGAATCCCGAAAGTGGTAGGTTTGAGTTGACGGCCTGGCCACTTGCACCCATGCAAATCAAAGGATCGCCCTCAATGGCAAGAGTTCCCAACTCACTCAGGATTGAGGTCATGTTACCTATGGTTATTCTAGTGAAGTGAAGTCTCTGTCATGAACGGTGTTATATAACGAGACATTAACACTTCGTGGCCAGGTCTTATACAAACTCTTTGTATAGGACACCCCCGCTCGCATGTCCCCTACACGAATGATCAGGATTACATCATCTGTGACAAGTCACAACACTGGTAACTATTCTACAAAGCGAGCCGCATCCGTAGCATTACCAGAATAAGGTTTCCCTCTAATATCCATATACTACAGACTATTTTGGTTATCGCTTAAGACATGATCCACTTGTATGTCACCACATACATGGTTAAGTTACAGAAAGACAACTAGGGATTTTAGTTTATTGGTTTGTGGTAAAGCAAATAAAACATTCAACTGAGCAAACACAAGAAGTGAAGTAAATATCATATATTATACATCACAAGCATTCGTACAAACTGTTTACAAACTACAAGACACGAGACTTTAGGGCATCAACCCCAACAATCTCCCACTTTTCCTAAAGCGAAGTGGGGTGTACAAGAACTAGTACAAAACAAGAAACTAGGGCATAAAAGCCCAGTACAAGAAAATCTCCCACTTGCCCTAGTCTAGTGATGACATGAAGAAATGCATGTCATCTTAGGCCTTTTACTTAGAATTATGAAGGTTGTTAGGCAGAATATATGGCAATCATGATAGGAATTCACGAGAAAATGAGATTGTGTCGATCAACATGATGAATCTCAGCTAACCCGTTATTTTGCGTTATTAAGCGCTCAATGCTCTATTTTTGTAGCTAAAATAGGAAATGGATGCAAACGCGGAAACCAGACCACCGCATAGACGATCGCATGTGGAGAAACACTCCATCACAAGGCCAAACGCGTCGATCAATGCATGGATGTTGTGATAATCAGCCGTATGCGTCCATCGGGGAGTTCTGCTCGCCTAGCGATTGCGGTCATCGTGTAGAGTTGCGGTATTAAGCGAATATGGTCATTAAATGATTGCGGCTATGCGACAACACATACTAATGGGATCAACGCAAGGTTGGTGGAATGAATGCATCAATGCATCTAGCTCGAGAAAAACCAAAAGATGATGCTGACATTTCACCTACCACGCCGTTAGTAGTAGAGGTTCAGAAAGGACTAACGTGCCGAAGGTCAGACTCAGAGTAGGCCAATTAATGCTGTCGGCGACCCAAGATCTATAAATAGAAGCCGATGAGCAGAAATTCAAGCTATCCAGGGATGATCCTTGTGAACCGGGGATTTTCCCCATGATCCAGACAAATTGCGTGAGAAGACGGCTGAGAGTTCTTCACCTCCTTCATCCATTCCGAGTGACGACCGGAGCCTTCGACCAGAGCTAGATCTCGAGAGAGTCAGCTCCTTCGCCCATCCATGGCACCACCGACAGCCTTGACGCACATTTGCTGAAAGCAAGCCTTTGCTTCTAGCCGGTCATTTCATTTCCCTTTCTTTTCTCATATTGTATTGTATGACATTTTGTGATTAAGGAATTAATACAATTTGTTTTCAATGCATTTCTCTGTCTCCTTCGACTCCATCTCCATCTTCCTTACTTAGCATCTTTACTTTCATTGTAACACTTAGTGGGATTGCTTGGTATCGCATACTTAGTCATGTGGATTAGGGATATGAAGCATGTAGCAACCCATCGAGAGGTGTGCATTGCACGAGTGTGTGAGTAATCTTATTTGCTTAGTGTGAAGCTGCTGCAATGCCTATCTATAGGCTAGTGCATTGCTTGTCTATGAGTAAAGTTAGCAACAATCAACTGCCTGGGAGGGTAAGTGGTTGGTCGCATTAAGCAATGTATGCATTGTTCTCTAGGAATAGTAACAATCTTAGGTCAGCAAAGTTCATGCGGTTACTTTGTCCTATGAGCACTTCATTCATCATTTAGGCATATTTGGGAGAGTAGTCTAAAACACAAATCTAAGACTCGGAAGAGCGGATTGGAATGCATGGGCAAGAATGGGGATCTTAGGGATAAGCTCCGTTTGCTATTACACAGCGTATGCACCCTACAGATTGGATATTACATGAGTTTAGGAAGTAGGATAAGGGGGTATGCAGCAGCCATGCTCATGCGGCGGGAGCTAGTGAGTTGGTTATGGAGGTCTAGGCAGGCATAGGCTTCTCGGCAATATCGCAGATACACTGCATAAGTCCTAGAGTTAGGTTCACATGTGTGTAGCATGATTTGAATGGTTTTGCGTTGAACTAAGGTTTCCCTTGAGTCACTCTTAAGGGTTGCAATGAATCAAATCCTCCGCATTTTATCTATTTTTCCCATAATTTATTTCAATGTCAAGATGTTGTTGTATCTCTACCTCTCATGTATATCTCATTGCGTTTGTTATTAGATAGGAGTAGGAAATAGATTAAATTAGCAACCTCCCTTTCATTCTTTTATTTTAAACCGTCGCATGCATATTACCCAACATAACATTTACAAGTCCTGTGTTCGACCTTAGGATTACCCGAGAAACGCGTTCGCAATTAAATATTTGGCGTGAGCAAAGAAAACTTGTAACAAAGACGCAATGATCATACGCATCATTTATTAACGCAATTTCATATCCAACGCATGACCATTGATGCCATGACTATCAACGCATAATCTTATGGAACATGCATCGCATACCACATCGAAGGGATTTTTAGTTGTCCGAGTAAATTTGACTTCTTAATTTCCCGTCACTTGGTAGCTAAATGTTTGTTAAGTTTTGTGTCTCCTGCAAGCAAACTTTTTATCTTGGGAGTTTTGTAGCGCTTGTTGCGATCAGGTTGCAAACAATATTGAAGTTTGTAGGCGATGCGCTGAAAGCCAATGTTGACCCCAAGGAAGGAAAGGCATCAATACGCAAAAGAGCTAAGCAACAATGCGGCCGTCTTCTACTCAAAGGCAGTTGAAGGAAGCCATCTTCCAGCATGAAGACTCCTTGCAGTGACAACACTCTTACTTTTCCTTAGGGAATGTCTTCTACTCTATCTTTACTTTGCTTTCTTAGTATAGGTTTATTTTTTAATTTTCCATTGTTATTTATTGGACATATGGCTGCTTTCCTGTAGCTATGGTACGTTTGCACTTGTAGGTGCAACAAAAGTCTCCTCGATTCGTAGTTCAACGGAAGAATTCCTTTCACCCTTCAACACATGGCTTCAATCGCGTGGATTCCAATGCATGAGCGCATGCGTTGTTCTGCCTAAGGTCTTTTCTTGTTATCTTGTATGCCTTATCCTTTTGAAATTCTTTCTTTCCCGATTGTGTTGTTTTGCGATGTTCCTATGATGGTACGTATAGTTCACCGCATCTTTTAACTAATCAATGTAAGGCATTCTTTGCTTTTATTAGCTTTTTCAATTTTTGAAAGTCTTTAAGTTTTATTTTGTGCAAACCTTTGTTCAAACATTTATTATCGGATTCTTGTAATTTTGCTTTTAGCTTTGCGGTGAGAACGCTGCCAACCTTTAAGTTTGGGGGTGGCAGTGGTCTCGGAGAATTGCGTTCATTGCATTGCGATCATTTGAAAAGAAAAATGAAGTGAAATTTTGAGAATAATAACTCCACTGTCAACGCAATAGGGAAACCTATGTTAATAAGAGTTAAGCTGAGAAAGGCACTTGCTCGAAGTTGGATGTCTGCATGACACACGTGGGGGCAAGCCAAAAGGAAGGCAAGTCGCTAGGATCAATGCATAAGTGCAACTTCTTTGTCCGGCGCAAGCCAAAATTAAACGAGACAAGAGTTAAGTTGAATATGGAACGCAACTGTAGTTGGATGCCCGCATGACACACATGGGGGTAAGCCAAAACGATGGGCTTAACCAGGTTCAATGCCGCATTTGAATAAGCCATCGCAAAGTTTTGAAGTATTTTTTACGAACGCATTCTCAAAAGCTAAACGCAAAATTGCGGTGAATGAATAAAAGTTAGAAAAGATCTTTTTTGAAGAAGCAACCAAACTGGAGGAGAGCATTGCGGTGATGGTCAAAGGTGTGTGAAAATTATATTTTGAGAAGTCGGTCAACGCAAAGGAAAGCATGAAGGTGAGTTAGAATTTCTTGAGTATAACGCATGCTTGAGGACAAACATGATTTTAAGTTTGGGGGTGTGATGACATGTAGAAATGCATGTCATTTTATATGTAGAAATGCATGTAATCTTAGGCCTTTTACTTAGAATTATGAAGGTTGTTAGGTAGAATATACGACAATCATGATAGGAATTCACGAGAAAATGAGCTTACGTCAATAGCATGATGAATCTCAGCTAACCCGTTATTTCGCGTTATTATGCGTTCAATGTTCTATTTTTGTAGCTAAAACAGGAAATGGACACAAACACGAAAACTAGACCACCACATAGATGACCGCATGCGGAGAAACACTCCATCGCAAGGCCGAACGCGTCGATCAACGCATGGATGTTACGGTAATCAGCCGTATGCGTCCATCGCATGGGAGTT
>NC_052357.1:52834072-52850602 GCF_009727055.1 Benincasa hispida
GTTGCCGCTCGCCTAGCAATTGGGTGGGTCCCATCGTGTAGAGTTGCGGTGATTGAGCGTATATTGTGTCCATAAATGATTGCAGCTATACACGAAATGATACTAAACCGGGAATCAAGCAAGGTTGGTGAAAAAATGGAACGCGATCAACACGTCTACTTCGAGAAAAACCAAAAAAAGAAAGTGGATGTTGACATTTTCAACCTAACCACACCTATTAGTAAATGCAGAAGGGTTTTAGAAAGGACTAACGTGCCGAATGTTCAGAAACTCGAGCAGTCCAATTAATGTTGTCGGTGACCCAGGCTTATAATATAACAGGACTAGCCGGCGATGAACAAAAATATCAAGCTCCAGGATGAATCCCTTTATGAAATGCGGGGATTTTTCCTTTGAAAATCCAGAAATAAAAAAACTGCGTGAGAAGAATGTGAGAGTTCTTTTTTTCAACCTCCTTCATTTATCTGTGACGAGGAGCTAGATTCTGTTAGAGAGTCATCAGTTCTTAATCCATGGCAACATGGCAGCCTTAGAGAAGCCATCCACTGGAAACCAAGCCTTTGATATTCCAATCGGTCATTATTCATTTCCCTTTCTTTTCTCATATTGTATTGTATGGGATTTTGTAATTAGGAATTAATACAATTTGTTTTTCAATGGGCTTTCTTCTGTCTCCTTCGACCCCACTCCATCTTCCTTATTGTGATATCACTTCTTGTAACACTTAGTGGGAATTGGCTTGTGTATCGGGATAACTTAGTCATGTGGATTAGGGTATTACAAAGGCATGAGCAACCAATCGAGAGGTGTTGTGCATTGCCACGAGTGTGTGAGTAATTCTATTACTTAGTGTGAATTTGCAAACGCCTGTCTATAGCTTAAGCGCATTGCTTGTCTTGAGTAAAGTTCAACAGGCACACAACTGCCCCGAGGAGGTAAGTGATGAAGCAAGCCTTTGCTTCCAATCGGTCATTTCATTTCCCTTTCTTTTCTCATATTGTATTGTATGGCATTTTGTAATTAGGAATTAATACAATTTGTTTTCAATGCATTTCTTTGTCTCCTTCGACTCCATCTCCATCTTCCTTACTTAGCATCTATACTTTCATTGTAACACTTAGTGGGATTGCTTGGGTATCGGATACTTAGTCATGTGGATTAGGGATACAAAGCATGTAGCAACCCATCGAGAGGTGTGCATTGCACGAGTGTGTGAGTAATCTTATTTACTTAGTGTGAAGTTTTGCAACGCCTGTCTATAGGCTAACGCATTGCTTGTCTATGAGTAAAGTCAACAGCAATCAACTGCCCGAGAGGGTAAGTGATTAGTCGCATTAAGCAATGTATGCATTGTTCACTAGGAATAGTAACAATCTTAGGTCAGCAAAGTTCATGTGGTTACCTTGTCCTATGAGCACTTCATTCATCATTTAGGCATACTTGGGAGAGTAGTCTAAAACACAAATCTACGACTCGGGCGAGCGGATTGGAACGCATAGGCAAGAATGAGGATCTTAGGGATAAGCTCCGTTTGCTATTACACAGCGTATGCACCCTATAAATTGGATATTGCATGCGTCCAGGAAGTAGGGTAAGAGGTTATGCGGTAGCCATGCTCATTCGGCGGGAGCTAGTGAGCTGGTTATGGAGGTCTAGGCAGGCATAGGCTTCTCGGCAATATCGCAGATACACCGCATACGTCCTAGAGTTAGGTTCACGTGTGTGTAGCATGATTACATGGTTTGCGTTGACTAAGGTTGTTATAAATTGCAAAATGAAATCATCTCCGCATTTTATCTATTTTCCCATACATTTATTTCATGTTAAGTGTTGTTATATCTTTACCTCTCATGCATATTCTCATTGCATTGTCTGTTAGATAGGAGTAAGAGTAGGAGTAGGATTAACTTAGCAACCTCTCTTCCATTCTTTTATTTAAACTGCCACATGCACATTACCGCATACATATAGCTACAAGTCCCTGCGTTCGACCTTGGATTACCCGAGAAACTTGTGTTCGTGTTATACTTGGCATGAGCGCAAGATAACTTGTGACAGGACGCATGGTCATCGAATACATTTATTAACACATATTTATTCCAACGCCTGATTATCAACGCATGACTATCAACATATATCTTAGGAACATGCATCGCATACCGCATCCAAGGGATTTTAGTTGTCGAGTAAAATTGACTTCTAATTTCCCATCACCATCCAGCCGCGGGCAGTCGTGTAGACCCATGCTCTGAAGGTGACCCTCAAACACTATAGCCGTGAGAACCTTCGTAAATGGGTCAGCAACATTGTGCTCCGAAGCGATCTTCATGATGATTACGTCCCCTCGATACACTATCTCGCAGATCAGGTGATACTTCTGCTCTATGTGTTTGTCGCGCCCATGACTTCTAGACTCCTTGGAGTTAGCCACTGCCCCACTATTGTCACAATAAAGGGTGATTGGCTTAGACATATTTGAAACAACTTCCAGTTCTATGAAGAACTTCTTGAGCCAAATGGCCTCCTTAGCAGCTACGCGAGCCACTACGTACTTCGCCTCCATAGTGGAGTCGACGATGCACCCCTGCTTAGTTCTTTCCCACATTACAGCTCCTTCATTAAGCGTAAAGACTGATCCTGATGTGGACTTGCGAGAGTCCCTATCAGTCTGAAAGTCAAAATCCGTGTATCTAGTAAGGATCAAATCCCTATATCCATACACGAGCATGTAGTCCCTCATTCTTCGAACATACTTGAGGATGTGCTTCACTACTTCTAGTGACCCTGGCCTGGGTTAGATTGATACCTAATGACTATGCCTACAGCGTAGCAGATGTTTGGTCAATTACAAAGCATCACATACATAAAACTGCCAATGACAGATGCATATGGGACCCATCTCATTTCCTTAACCTCTTGAGGTGTCTTAGGACACATGTCCTTAGACAAAGTGACTCCATGCTTGAACGGCAGTAGGCCCCTCTTGGAGTCCTACATTGAGTACTTGAGCAAATCTTGTCAATGTATGATGCCTGAGACAGTGCTAGCACTTTGTTCTTATGATCCCGAAAGCTCTGTATTCCCAGAACAAATTGAGCCTCTTGCAAATCTTTCATTTGGAATTGGGTAGCTAGCTAGTTCTTAACTGCATTTAGTAGACCTACATCATTCCTAATGAGTAGTATATCATCTACATACAACATTAAGAAAACTATGAAGCATTGACGATCTTCTTGTAGACACAAGGTTCATCAACGTCCTTGTCAAAGCCATACCTAGTATCAATCCGTATGTTCCAAGATCGAGACGCTTGTTTCAGCCCATAAATGGATTAATTCAGTTTGCAAACTTTTTACTTTTGAATTTGGGCTACGAATCTCTCGGGTTGCACCATGTAAATGGCCTCCTCAAGATTGCCATTCAGAAAGGCGGTCTTGATGCCCATTTGTCAGATCTCGTAATTATAATAAGCTACAATGGACAGGCGAGAAAGTATCCTCATAGTCGACTCCCTTTACCTGGGTATAACCCTTTGCCACAAGTCCAGCCTGGAAGGTTTGCGCCTTCCCATCAGCACCCCATTTGCGGTTGTAGATCCATTTACAACCTATAGGTCTTACCTCATCAGGCTGATCTACAAGATCCCATATTGAGTTGAAGTACATCGACTCCATCTCGAGATCCATGGCCTTGACCCATTCATCCTAGTCAACGTCCTCCATTGCCTTCTGATAGGACAATGGATCCTCAACGTCGCCATCTGCTACCATAGCTAGAATTTTCGTGAAACCCAGATAGCGAGCGGGTGGGTTCACAACCCCCCCATTGCATTGAGGTTCCCTCAAATCTTCAGGTGGAACCGACCTACTAGATGAACTACCATCAACAACTCTTGCTGATGAAGTAGGCTCTTCAACAACTCTTGTTGAAGTTTCAGTAGTTTTATTGGAAAGCTCATACAAAACGACTTTACTATGTGGACTGTGCTCCCTGATATAATCCTCCTCCAGGAAAGTAGCGTTCGTGGAAACTGATGCGATGTTTTTATGCGATGAAATAATGGTGTAGAATGTGATGGTGGAATATGGGTTGTGCAAGCAAGTTTTCTCAGCAAGACCCAAGTATAAATCCTATTGAGTTGCCTGGTAAACCCAGGGTCGAACACAGGGACTAAGGAAAATAGTATGCAATGGTAATTTTAGATCACTTTGCGATAACAAATAAATCAAAGTGTTGGTTGGTTTGTTGTTTAAGGTATAAAATGTATGCGGTAGATTTGAGAAAAGAGTGATTGTTTGATAGATACACTGAGTATGCAGAGGAACGGGTTGAGAAGGTCTTTAGATAGCATTTCACGAGAATGCATTCAAGCTATGCGATCATGCTACACTCATGTGACAATAAATCATTTTCCAATGCAAATGCGATAGCTCCTAGTTCTAGGATGAATGCGATGAATGCGATGGTGTCTATAGAACTTATTCCTAAGCCTCTACTTCTTGCCTATGCGATGATGAAAGATGCACACAAGGACAAGATGACTGCATACTATCATATCCTATCTCTAGGGTGCATGTGATGCGTTAATAACAAACAGAGTTTATTCCTAAGCTTCCATCTCTTGATTATGCGGTTCTAATCTGACTCTCCCAAGCCTAGATTCTAATCTGACTTTTCCAAGCCTAGATTCTATCCTTATACTACCCTCTCGAGTATCTCTAATGGATGAATGATGCATACATAATCCAAGATGATCGCATAGAATGAATATCCCAGGTTATGCTAGCTAAGTTATTCTCAACCCATTCAACAGATTTAGCTACTCATGCGTAATGTAAAGAGAGTGGACAGATATAAAGATGTAATTTCCATTTTATAAATAGGTTCATAGTACAAAATGACAATGGAAAATAAGGGTAGAGAGCCTGGTAGCAAGGTCTTGCTTCCCAAGGCTTTTACACTCCGTTATCTCTATTCTGCCCAAAAGATGTTCTTGCTTCCGCAAGAGTTGGCCCTCTCTCTGGTTTTGATGCTTCTCGGCACTCTTCCAAGTTCACCGGGACGACGACTCAGTGTAATCTCCCTTCATTCGCTTCCTTCTTCTAAATAAAAGGAAAGCTATGAACAAGGCTAACTTCTATCTATATGGTGAACTCTATAAAACTGGGCGAACTCCTTCAATGAAGATGGCATTTGGTATTTATAGAGCTTCAAGGTGAAGAGCTTTTTATCTCATATGATTGCATTGATGGGATGGCATTAGTTCTCTGTCTGATGCACCGAATATTTGTCACCGAAAAGTTGAGTGTACTTGCTATAGTATGTTGTTAACGACTTGTCAACTTAATTCGGAATCAACCGTCATCAGCTTTTTGTCCGCTCGTGATTTATTAAGCTTTACCCAGATGCACCCACCTTGATGCGTCGGCTCTATGTAGCCACCTTCTTGAGCAAAGTTTTCTACGAGCGCGCATAGCCTTGCAGTCGCAATCTTGCAATGCGCTCAGACGTTAATTTCTTCAGATCGCATTTTTGCCTTGCGTCAACGCATTTTTCTGCATAAAATACGTAAGTTAGCTATTTTAATGCGATGGATGCATGCGATCGCAATGTTGCAAACTTAATGCTTTTGGACGCAAATTTATATATTTTTACCGTCGCAATCCTGCATTGTTTTATAACTTAGCACTGTAATAACGTGCATTTCTGCTTGCTATTAGAAAAAAACACCCTATTTTCCGATGGATCATAAAATAATCCCCTCGTGTACCTTTGAGATAGCCTACAAAAAGGCATAACCTCGACTGTGGTTCCAACTTCTTGGGATTTGCCTCAAGCACATGTGCAGGGCAACCCCAAATGCAGCAGTGTCATAAACTAGCTTTATGCCCGTTCCACAACTCCAGAGGTGTTCTCACAACACTCTTGGAAGGAACACAATTGAATATGTAAATCACAGTCTCCACTGCGAAACCCCAAAATGAGTTCGGTAAGGAAGTGTAACTCATCATCAAACGAACCATGTCCAACAAGGTCCTATTTCTCCTTTTTGCTACACCATTCTGTTGAGGTGTACCCGGTGCTGATAGTTGGGAAACGATTCCATGTTCTATCAAATAGTCCTGGAATGCGGAGTCCAAAAACTCTCCACCTCGATCTGATCGAACTGTTTTAATCCATCTATCCAATGTGTTTTCAACTTCAGCCTTGCACTCTTTGAACTTTTCAAAGGATTCAGACTTCCATTACATCAGATAAACATACCTATACCTAGAGTAATCATCAATAAAACTGATAAATTACTCATAGACACATCGGGCTCGCACATTCATAGGACCATAAAGGTTAAAATGTACTAACTCAAGAGGCTCTTTGGCTCAATAACCTTTTCTAGTAAAAGGTATTTTAGTCATCTTACCCTCAAGGCAAGATTCGCACACCGGTAAATAATTTTCTTCTAACTCACTTAGACGGCCATTCTTCACCAATCTTTTAATCCTTTTGAGATTGATGTGCCCTAATCGAAGGTACCAAAGTTGGGCATTTTCTTTTGCAGAAACTTGTTGACATTTAGATTGAGTTACGACAGTTTTAAACAATTTTGTGTTATGGAGGGAACTTAAGGCTAATGTTCTTAGCACATACAAGTTACTTTCCAAATAAGCTGTACAAATATTAACACCATCTTTATGAATAAACACTTTATCCACATTAAAAGAAAGCATATATTTATATTGCAACAGGCACTTTAAAGAAATAAGGTTCCTCTTAAGTTCAGGAACAACATATACATCATTGAAAACTACAAGCCTATTCTGTAAAGATAACTGGATCCCTCCCACTGCCACAGCTGAGACGATGTGCTTGGTGCCTACTCGCATTGTCATCTCACCAGCCTTCAACTGTCGCCAGGATCTAATCCCTTGAAAAGAAGAACAAACATGAGTGGCGCTCGAATCAATTATCTATGCAGAATCATCATTCTCCACTAAACATGTTTCTAGTACAAGTAAATCATATTTACCTTTATCTTCCTTGGCCTTAGCCTTGGCAGCCTTCCTTTCCATCAGCCAGTGAGGATAGTTCCTCTTCCAGTGTCCATCCTGGTTTCAGTGGAAACATTTTCCCTTTTCAACCGGCGGCAGATGCCTTTTTAGGGCAACAGGTGGCGGGTTAGCAAGCGCTTTCCCTTTCCCCTTACCACCATTCTTCTTCTTTCCCTTTGTAGAGTTAGAAATAGAAGGTACAGACTTCCTTCCTGACGTCGAACCTCGATGGAACATCCTAGAGGATGAAGCAACATTTGCCTCAGCCTTTTTCCTCTCCTTACTTTTCAGTAAAGACTGGTGTGCCTGCAACTCGTTGAGGAGAGTTGTAAGGGTGTATTTCATTTTGTTAAGAATCACATTGCTAACAAAGTGTAGAAAGCTCTCCAAAAAAGAATGCAGAATTATGCTAACCTGACTGCCCTCATCGATAGTAGACTGATAACGGGCAAAAATGCATGTTATTACAGTGCTAAGTTATAAAACAATGCAAGGTTGCGATGATAAAAATATACATTCTTGCATCCAAAAGCATTAAGTTCATAATATTGCAATTGCATGTGTCCATCGCATGAAAATAGTTAACTTATGTATTTTTGTGCAGAATATGCGTTGACGCAAGGCGGAAAATGCAATCACAAGAAATCAACGGCCGAGTGCTGGTGACGAAAAATTAGTTATCATTTACTTGATGACTAAAATTATGTGGATGCAATATGTGATGGATGTTCTTAATGTATGCATTGTTTATCATGCGTCGGTGGTCATGCGTTGTAGTGAACTATGCGTTAATGAATGTATGCGATGACCATGCATTCCTGTCATAAGTTTTCTTGCACTCATGCCAAGTATAACGTGAACACAAGTTTCTCGGGTGATCCGAGGTCGAACTCAGGGACTTGTAGCTAAACGTATGCGGTAATGTGTATGTGGCGGTTGAATAAGAGAATGATGGAGGGGATTTTATGCTAACACTACTCCTACTCCTAACTAACAGACAAAGCATTGGAAGTATGAATGAGAGGTAGAGACACAACAACTGCAATATTGAGCTTGACCACAAGGGCAACCTCAGCCAATGCAAGCTATGCGATCATGCTACACACACTTGAGCCTAATTCTAGGACACATGTGATGTATATGCGAAAGTGCCGAGAAACCTATGCCTAAACCTCCATAACCCGCTCACGTGCTCTCGTCGCATGAGCGTGATAGCCGCATACCACCGTATCCTACTTTTGGATGCATGCAATATCCTATCCGTAGGGTGCATACATTGTGTAATAGCAAATAGAGCTTATCTCTAAGTTCCCCATTCTTGCTTATGCGTTCCAATCCGCTCTCTCGAGTCTTAGATTTGGGTTTTAGACTACTTTCTCAAGTATGCCTAAATGATGAATGATGTGCTCATAAGACAAGATAACCGCATAAACTTGGCTGGCGTAAGATTATTCCTATTTCTAGTGAATACTTGCTTACATTGCTTAATGCGACCAACCACTTAACCTCTCGAGTAGTTAATTGTTGCTGACTTTACTCATAGACAAGTGTTGAGTCTGCCTATAGACAGGCATTGCTACAGCTTCACACTAAGAAAATAAGGTTTTCTCACACACTCGTACCACACACATCTCTCGGTGGTTTGCTATATGTTTCATATCCCTAATCCACATGACTAAGTATGCAATACTCTAGCAATCTCATTAAGTGATGCAATGAAAGTTAAAGATGCTAAGTAGAGAAGATGGAGATGGAATCAAATGAAACACAGAAATGCATTGAACACATAATGTATTAATTCCTTAATCCCAAAATGTAATACAATACAATATAACAAAAGAAGAGAAAATGAAATGACCAGCTGGAAGCAATGTCTTGCTTCTAGCAGATGTGTGTCAAGGCTGCCGATGGTGCCATGGAAGGGCAGTGGAGCTGACTCTCGTGATCTAACTCCAGTCGAAGGCTTCGGTCGTCACTCGGAATGGAGGAAGGAGATGAAAAACTCTCAAGCTTTCTTCTTATGCATTTGTCTAGATCATAAGGATCCACCCTAACCTCAGGCGAAAACCTTGGATGATTTGAAATTCTGCTCATCGGCTTCTATTTCTAGAGCTTGAATTGCCGACAACATTAATGGACTGCTCTGATTCTGACATTCGCGGCGAGTTAGTCCTTTTCTGAATCTCTGCTGCTAACATCGTGGTAGGTGAAATGTCAACATCATTTTTTGATTTTCCCAAGATATGCACTGATGCGTTCATTCCACCAACCTTGCATTGATCCCTCTATTATGCGTTATCGTGTAGCTGCAATCATGCAGTGACCGCATTCGCTTAATACTGCAACTTCTACACTTTGACCGCAATCACTTGACGATCGCAACTTCTATGTGATGGACGCCGGCTGATTATCGCAAAACCCATGCGTTGATCGAATGCGTTCGCCTTTGCAATGGAGAGTTTCTCCGCATGCGGTCGTCTATGTGGTAGTCCAACTTCAGCATTTGCGTCCACTTCCTGCGTTAGCTACAAAAATAGAAAATTCAATGCATAATAACGCATAATAATGGGCTAGCCAAGATTCTCAATGTTGAACAATGAAAACTCATTTTCGCATGAATTTCTAACATAATTGCTGCATATTCTGCTTAACAGCCCCCATGATTCTAAATAAAAGGCCAAAGATGACATGCATTTCTGCATGTCATCACACCCCTAAACTTAGAATCATGTTTATCCTCAAGCATGCGTTATACTCAAGACATTCTAACTCACCTTCTTGCTTTCCTTTGTGATGACCAGCTTCTCATAATATAACTTACTCATACTTCTAACCATCACCACAATGCCTCGTGCACTTTGGCTGCTTCTTCAAAAAGTTCTTTTCTAAGTTTAGATCTAGCAAGTCTTTGCTCAAAAACTTTTTATTCATTCACCGCAACTTTGTGTTTAGCTTTTGAGAATGCATTCGTTCAAAACACTTCAAAAATTTGCGATTACTTATTGGCTTACCCCCACGTGTGTCATTTTGGCTTACCCCCACGTGTGTCATGCGGCGTTGAACCTGGTTACGCTCTTCATTTTGGCTTACCCCCACGTGTGTCATGCGGGCATCCAACTTCGGTTGCTTGATTTGGCTTGCGCCTGATAGAGGAGTTGCGCTTATGCGTTAATCTTGGCGACTTTCCTTCGTTTTGGTTTGCCCCCACATGTTTCATGCGGACATCCAACTACGGGTAAATGCCTTTCACAACTTAACTCCTATCAACATAGGTTTCCCTATTGCGTTGACAGTGGAGTTATTATTCTAAAAAACTTCTCTTCACTTTTTTTTTTCTAATAGATTAAAGCAATGTAATGAACACAATTCTCCGAGACTGCTGCCACCCCCAAACATAGAGGTTGGTAGCGTTCTCACTACAAAGCTAAAAAGAAACTCACATGAATGTGGTAATAAACGTTTGAGTGAAGGTTTGCACAAATAAAACTTAAAGACTTTCAAAATTTGAAGAAGCTAATAAAAGTAGGGAGTGCCTTGCGATGCTTAGTTAGCGGATGCAGTGAATTATACGTACCATCATAGAAACATTGCAAAGGAGCGCAATCAGGAAAATAGAATTTCAAAAGGATAATGCATAAAAGATAACAAGAAAAGACCTTAGGTGGAATAACGCATGCGATCATGTGTTGGAACCCACGTGATCGAAGCCATGCGTTGAAGGATGGAGGGAACTCTTCTGTTGTACTACGCACCAAGGAGAATTATTTTTCATACCTACAAGGAGCAAATGCACCACAACCACAGAAGCAGCCGCATATCCAAAATAACAATAAAAATAAACTAAACTAAGAAAGCAAGGTAAAGATAGAGTAGAAGACATCCCTGGAAAAATTGGAGTGTTTTCACCGTAAGAAGTCTTCCATGCAGGAGATTACTCTCAACTGCTTTGGCCAAGAGCTTGTCCTGACCATTAGAACTGCCGAAAATTGTTGGGCACATGTTGAAAAGGAGAATTCTACTCTGTTTTGCAGGAAACCAAGTCACCGCTTGCAATCAAGGCTCAAGACGAACTGACCAATGCATCTCTATCACATTGCACCCGTCAATCAACAATAAAAAGACAATTAACGCAATGACAGCGCAATGCGACAGTCGATCCAGAGCTGAACTTCAACCACATGCGGTAATAAAACAACACCGCATGCAGAACACCAGATCAAAAGATGCAGCTAAGCAACGCAAACACGAAGGATTGTGACACGTGTACAACTAACGGTTATGTAGATTTGACGGTCTGATTGCATAACAGAAAGAATATTTATTCCTCCATCTTCAGAATTTCCATAACAAAAAGTGGGGACCACGAGCCAAGAGTCAAAGCTTTTCACCTATAAATACCCCCATAGAATTCAGAGAAAAAGATGATACTTGATACGGGGCTAATTGATGCTAGATCATTGAGAGAGAGGCTGAGCTGAGTACTAATCAGAAGAAATCTGGGAAGAAAAGAGACAAGGCCGAAAGGTGAGTCTTAGTGTTATTCTGCCAGATCCCCACCGCGAAGTTCTATACTTAGATCCCTGCTACCAGTTGAGCAAGCCTAAGAGGGAAGCTCATCCTTTCGCACGATCCATCCACTCCGACAAGAAAATCTCCGTCCAGGTCGGCGCCAAGACTTTGGCGCTTATTTGTATTTGTTTCTAACTCTATTCATCATTATATTTCATCTTCTTTATATCTTCATTCACAAATTATGTATCAGAAGCTGAATAGAAATATTGAATGTCTCGATCGTTTTCATATTCCCTTTTTTGTCTATTTTCGTTCCTCCGTTTATCGTTTTCTTTAAAAAGTCTTCGTAATCCCTTGGTAGTTAATATGGATTAAACGAGTAACTTAATTTGTGATAAAAAGATAAATGCGTTTAACTAAGGCATGTTAGAAGGCATCTTCACCTGTGAGAGCAGAAGTGAAGATGGCATTCTGATCTATCAAGAGAAGGTCAGAAGAATGCGTTAACTAAAGCGAATAGTACTTTCAGACATGGAAGCAACCTTGCATTCATTACGTCTGTCCCTATTTCACCACAGACATGTAGGAACGCGGCCGATCACCGAGAGGTGTACGCTAAGGGAAAAGCAGAACCACAATTATATCATTAACCCAATTAAGGAACTTGTGCTGTTTATATTAGTTATCTTTTCTTTTCTGCTTCACACATAAGACTTGCCACCACATCACACAATCTTTGTATAATCTTCACAGTAAGCCTCAACCTCAGTATCATGTATCATGAAACTTGTATCTTGTATCATCTTAGCTTAGGTTTATTGCACTTTATTTTATTATCGCATTTTTATTGCTTTCCTTTACTTTATCGCATATTTTAATACTTGTACGTAACTACCTTTATAAATTGAAAAACCTGGTCGCATGTATCACGAACATAACACAATAACCTCAAATAGTCCCTGTGTTCGACCTCGGATCACACCGAGAAACTTACGGTGGAATTATACTTGCTTCCAATGCAAGGAAACTTGTGACAACTCACAACATACTATAAGAACATCCATTGATAACGCATATCTAGAAGTAGTATCGCATAAATTGAATCAAGTCAGATCATCGTTGTATATCTTTGGACTTGCATCTTGCGTGCATTGTATATCTCAATTTCATGTCAACAAGTTTATGGCAACATGAGCTTGTAGCACATCATCTAAGCATCGCATCAATTTAATCATTACAAGTTTATGGTGCCGTTGCGGGGGATTGGTTAACGGTTTATTGTTTGAGTGTGTTTATGGTATTTTAGAGGACAGATCTTGTTGTATTGGTTGTTCAACGCAGAGAGCAGCTTGACGGTTTATGAGTACTGGTGCTGAACTAGAATTCAAAGCTGACCCTGAGATCGAGCGTACCTTTCGCGCATGAGCACGTTAGAATTGGATAAGGCGAAAGAAGGCAACAAGCATGGCCGATAATAATGATAATGCGGTTCCTGTAGTGAATCAAGGGGTTGTTAGGCCAGCGCAGGATCCTATTTTCCTGGCAGCCGATCGCAACATTCCCATGAGGAATTATGCGGCACCCAACCTGTATGACTTTTCGCCTGGGATTTCGAGGCCTACTATTGAGGAGAACACAAGGTTCGAAATTAAGCCGGTCATGCAACAAATGATCCAAAATGCAGGGCAATTTGAGGGTCTACAAGATGAAGACCCACATGCCGACCTGAACAGCTTTGTCAAAATATGCGGCAACTTCTCGCTATCTGGCGTAACCCCGAAAAGTATTAGACTGTCTTTGTTCCCTTACACCTTGAGGGATGAAGCTAAGAGGTGGGCTCACTCACTGGAGCCAAATGAAATTACATCATGGGGCCAACTNGATTCATAAAGAAGTTCTTCCCACCGGCCGTCAACGCAAGGCGATGAAAGGATGTGTTAAACTTTGAGCCGATGGAAAATGAGACCCTGAGCACTGCCTGGGTGCGATTCAGAAGATTGGTGAAAAACTACCCGCATATCGGGATCCCCGATTGCATCTTGATGGAGACCTTTTATAATGGCCTGAATCGAGCAACATAGGCTGTTGCTGACGCCTCTAAAGCCGGAGGTTTTATGGATAAAACTTATACAGAGGTGAAGGTCATCCTTGACCGCATATCGCGGAACATGGATGATTGAATTAATGATGGCTATGGAGGCCGAGGCACCGAAAGAAGAAAAAACGAAACTGCCATTGTCCCTTCGGAGACAATGACCACGTTGGCCGCCCAGATGGCCACGGTGACCTCCATCCTTCAATCGATGGCAATTAATCAAGGAGCCATTTCTCAACAATCAGTGGAACCTGCTGCACCGGCTCAAGTGGCCACATTAAGTTGCGGTAATTGTGGAGGGGCTCACGTAGCAGAAATGTACCCATCGAACATCTAGCTAGTATGCGCTATCCAGAACAACCCCTTCAGCAACACCTATAATCCTAGCTGGAGGAGCCATCCTAACTTTGGTTGGGGAGGTAACCATAACAAAAGGGGGAAATCAATCATTAAGGTGGCAATCGAGGGAATCTTCCTTTTCACCATAATCAAAGGTAACCAAGGAAATCGCAGCACCATAAACCCTCATCTTCTAACACCTCTAGAAGCTCATTGGAGACCCTGCTGAAACAATACATGGATAAAAATGACGCAGTGATGCAAGCACAAGCGTCTTCAATTAGGAATTTGGAGATCCAAGTGGGCCAGCTGGCATCTGAGCTGAGAAGTAGAGCACCAAGAATGTTGCCCAGAAATTCAGAAGCCCCGGGATCCAACGGAAAGAAGCAATGTCCCTAAGACATTGGGCAGGCAACCAGGACTGCTTGCAAGGATGTGGATTGCACCCATTTAAGGAAATGCATCTTTCGGTCCATATCTCTCTACTTTGTTTAATGCTTTCCTTAAATTCTTGTCTTTTTGAATTCTTGAATTATGACTTTACTTCTTCATTTAATTCGTTATTGAATTTATGAATTGATTCTTCATTTATTTCCTTTGCATTTATTTTTGTATCATTTTTAATTCTTTGAGCTTTTCTGTAATTAACGTGTTAGTCTTTAAATGGTGAATGAATGAGAAATAAGGAGAAATTTCTTGCCGCAAGTCATAGCAACTTGCGTTGATGAAAAAAAAAATAATAATAAATTCATATAATTTACAACAAGTAGGCAAGGCGATAATGGACGCATCTTGAACCAATGGGATACGCTTTGCGTTCACTCAATTCAACGGTATTAAGCTGAGGAGTGTGTTGCGCGCGTATATGTCCTTTGCCCGTCCTTAGTTAAATGCACTATGTTGAGGTATCCTCCAGAAATGTGTTTAGTTAAGGGGTGTGTTATGGGGATGTATGTGTTGTTGCCCGTCCTCTGCGAAGATGCATTTGCATTGGTGAGCACATTGCGTTAATCTATATCTTGCGTCCATTCGAATAAAATATTAAAGAAAATTCTTTTGTAATCTGGGGAGTTCAATCGTTTTGTATCCCAAGCAATGATGATTCTGCAGATGAAAGGACGCTTTTTTGGAATTTCATAAATGCGGGAAGTTCGAACAACGCGCCTTTTGAGTGTCTCGAGGCCTGTCACCACAAAAACCGCGTTGGCCCACTACGGCCCAACCTATAAATAGAACCCTTACCCTCTTTGTGAAATCTTTACCTTATTTTGCATTCAAAAACCCTAGTGCCTGCAGCGTATGAAGCTTTCTTCTTCCCCAACGAATTTTCCAGTTCTCCCGAGCTTATCATCCATGGCTGACCAAGCTTCCGACCAATCAACCCCTTCCTCTGACCAAGTCGCTATGCGAGAGGCAGCATTCCTCGCTGCCCAAGCCCACACCATCCCCAGACTCGCCGAGAGAGTCCGGAGAAACCCCCCACTTGGCCGTTAGACTCTTCTGTTCAAAAAGAGGGGGAAGCACTGAAAGCACACCTATTCCAACCTCAACGTCTCAACTGACAGCGAGAAGAAGAGGCGTGATGACAAGGAAGTGTTTGGCAACATTCTGAGTCATTTGGAGCAAAGAGGTGGATTACCCGAGGCAGGGGTTATAAATCAACCACTGTCGACAGAGGAAGTGGCGGTGGTGGTAAATGAAGCATTAGTGGTGGTGGAGGCAGTAGTGACTGAAGAAAAAACAGAAGAAGGCATTCTAGCCCTAGAGACTCCTGAGGTGACTGCCAACAAGAACCTATGATAGACCCTCCAGAATTGCGTGGAGGAGACTAAGGAGGCTCAAGTTGCTGTGGAGATTCCTGAAGTTGCGAAGGTGAGGTTGCAATGGAGACGTAACCTGAAGTAGCTGAAGAGAAGAAAAAGAATAAGAAGAAAAGCAAGGGAAGGAAGGCTGGAGAGGCTGAATCTTCTCATCATCGCAAGGAGAAGAAGAATAAAGAAAAGAAGAATGATGAAGAAGATGAGGAGGCAAGAAGGAAAAGAAGAAAGGAAGAAGGAAGAAAGAAGAATACGTCGACGTGAAGAAAGGCGCCTAAGAAAAGAAGAAGAAAAGAAGCAGAGGGCTCGAGCCCAGAAAAGGATGGGGAATCAACCTCTGTGAGGGAGGATAGGAGGAAACAACGCAGTTGTTGGAGCTGGCGTAACCCGAAACAATGCAAATGGTTATGACCAATGAAGGAGAAGAAGAAGAAGGAACCCCCTGATGCGGCGTCGTAGGGAGAATGCGCCGCAAGGTCTACTATCGACCCTCAAAGACTGATTATTGCACTGAAGAAAAAGAAAGAAAGAAAAGAAGAGGAGGAAAAACAGGAGAAAATGGAGTGGGCGTGCAAAGCTCATCATGGCAAAAGGAATCGCAGAAGAAGATTGCAAATGAGGAAATCGTAGTAAGAAATGAGCTTGGCAAGGCTCGAAGGGATGCAGAGGCGCGAGGAAGAACAACGTCTATTGCTGGTCTCTGAGCAATTTAAAGAAGGAG